>NC_045792.1:25975892-26327027 GCF_009873245.2 Balaenoptera musculus
AAAGGAGAGGCCCTGCTCAATATCCAGGGCAGGATCTTGTCACCACAACACCAGTCAAACCCACTATCAAGGAGATAATGGCCAACATACACTGAGGAAAGAGGTGGCAGTCATCCATATTAAAAATAGCCGTTGCACCAAAAAATAATATATATTAAACTCATGCAGGCTACAAATGGGCATTCTCACATAAAATAGCACCCCAAGGCAGTCTGAGGGTCTGGAATCAGGAGGAAGAACCCCCAGGGCATTTAACCTTGAAGGCCAGTGGGTTTGAGTTCAATCTTGTGTGCAACCAGCAAGAGTGCAGTCTGTTTCCTTCAGTCACAGGGCTGAAGGAAACAGACTGCACTCTTGCTGGTTGCACACAAGGTCTCACATGCACTGGGACAAAAGCACAAAGCAGTACTTCCATAGGAACCTGGGCTGGACCTATATAGGTTCTTGGAGTGTCTCCTGGGGAGGCAGGGGTTGGCTGTAGCTAAATGTGGGGGCAAGGACACAAGTAGCAGAGACCCCAGGGAAAATTAATAGGTGTGAGCGCTCCTGGATGTCTCCATTTTGGCAACAAGACCCATCCCCTCCCAAGAGCCTGAGGCTCCAGTGCCTGAATTCCTCAGGCCAAACAAGAAGCAAGACAGGAACACAGCAACACCCATCAACAGACAGGCTGCCTAAAGTCTTACTAAGTTCACAGCCACCCCAAAATGCACCCCTTGACATGGACCTGCCCCCCAGAGGGACAAGACTCAGCTCCACCCAACATAGGGCAGGCACTGTTCCCTCCCACAAGGAAGCCTGCATAAGCCCCTGGACCAAACTCACACACCAGGGGACAGACACCAGAAGCAAGAGGAACTATGATCCTGCAGCCTGTGGAAAGGAAACTGCAAACACAGTAAGTCTGACAAAATAAGATGATAAAAAATATGTTGCAGACAAAGGAGCAAGATTAAAACCTATAAGACCAGCTAAATGAAGAGGAGGCAGGCAATCTACATGGAAAAGAATTCATAGTAATGAGAGCAAAGATGATCCAAAATATCAGAAAAAGAATGGAGGCACAGATCGAGAAGATAAAAGAAATGTTTAACAAAGAGATAGAAGATTTAAAGAACAAACAAAGAGATGAAAAACAAAATAACTGAAATGAAAAATACACTAGAAGGAATCAATAGCACAATAACTAAGGCAGAAGAACAAATAAGTGAGCTGGAAAACAGAGTTGTGGAAATCAGTGCCACAGACAGAATAAAGAAAAAAGAATGAAAAGAAATGAGGACAGTCTCAGAGACTTCTGGGACAGCACTAAACATGGCATGCACATTATAGGGGTCCCAGAAGAAGAAAAGACAGAGAAAGCACCTGAGGAAATATTTGACGAGATTATAGTTGAAAACTTCCTAACATGGGAAAAGAAATAGTTAATCAAGTCCAAGAAGCACAGAGAGTCCAATGCAGGACAAACCCGAGGTGGGATACAACAAGACACATATTAATCAAACCAACAATAATTAAATACAAATAATATATATTAAAAACTAAAAGGGAACAGCAATAAATAACATACAAGGGAATCCCCATAAGGTTATCAGCTAATTTTTCAGCAGAAACTCTGCAGGAAAGAAGGGAGTGGCACAATATATTTAAAGTGATGAAAGGGAAAAACCTACAACCAAGAATACTCTACCAAGCAAGGCTCTCATTCAGATTAGATAGAGATATCAAAGGCTTTACAGACAAGCAAAAGCTAAGAGAATTCAACACCACCAAACCAGCTTTGAAATAAATGCTAAAGGAACTTCAATAAGTGGGGGGCAGGGGGGAGGGTGTGTGGGAAGAGGCCACAACTAGAAACAAGAAAATCATAAATTGGAAAGCTCACCAGTAAAGGCAAACATACAGTAAAAGTAGGAAAACATTCACACACAAATATAATATCAAAACCAGCAAATGTGAAAAGAGGAGAGCACAAATGCAGCAAATGAGACTTGCATTTGATATTAAGAAACCAGCACTTTAAAACAACATTGTACAGATATAGATTGCTATACCAGAACCTCATGGAAATGCAAACCAAAAAAACTATGATAGATGCACATAAAAAAAGAAAGAGCAACCCAAACACAACACTAAGATGGTCATCAAACCACAAGAGATGAAAACAAATGAGGAAAAGAAGAAAAAAACAACTACAAAAACAAACCCAAAACAATTAAGAAAATGGCAATAGGAACAGATATATCGATAACTACCTTAAATATAAATGGATTAAATGCTCCAACCAAAAGACACAGACTGGCTGAATGGATAGAAAAACAAGACCCATATATAGGATGACTACAAGAGACCCACTTCAGACCTGGGGCCACATACAGAATGAAAGTGAGGGGATGGAAAAAGATATTCCATGTAAATGAAAATCAAAAGAAAGCTGCAATAGCAATACTCATATAAGACAAATAAAGACTGTTAGAAAAGACAAAGAAGGACACTACATAATGATCAAGGGATCAATCCAAAAAGAAGATATAACAACTGTAAATTTACATGCACCCAACATAGGAACATCTCAGTATACAGGGCAAATGTTAACAGCCATAAAAGGGGAAATCAACAGTAACATAACAATAGTCAGGACATTAACACCCCACTTACACCAACGGATAGATCATCCAGAAAGAATATCAATAAGATAGCACAGTCCTTAAAAGACACATTAGACCAGATAGACTTATTTGATATTTATAGTACATTCCATGCAAAAGTAGCAGAATACACTTTCTTCTCAAGAGCACATGGAACATTCTCCAGGATTGATCATATCTTGGGCCACAAATCAAGCCTCGGTAAATTTAAGAAAATTGAAATCATATCAAGCATCTATTCTGACAATGCTAGCATTGTGCTTGGATTAGAAATCAATTACAAGAAAACAATTGTAAAAAAAGCACAAACATATGGAGGCTAAACAATATGTTACTAAACGACTAATGGATCACTGAAGAAATCAAAGAGGAAATCAAAAAATACCTAGAGACAAATGAGAATGAAAGCACAACAATCCAAAACCTATGGGACACAGCAAAAGCAGTTCTAAGAGGGAAGTTAATAACAATACAATCTTACCTCATAAACAAGAAAAATCTCAAATAAACAATCTAATGTTACATCTAAATCAACTAAAGAAAGAAGAAAAAACAAAACCAACACTAACTAGAAGGAAAGAAATCATAAAGATCAGAGCAGAAATATATAAAATAGAGGCAACAAACAAACAAACAAACAAACAAAAACAAAAGCAAAGATCAATGAAACTAAAGGCTGGTTCTTTGAGAAGATAAACAAAATTGATAAACTTTTAGCCAGACTCATCAAGAAAAAAAAGAAGAGGACTCAATAAAATTTGAAATGAAAAAGGAAATGTTACAACTAACACAACAGAAATACAAAGGATCATAAGAGACTACTAAAAGTAACTATATGCCAATAAAATGGAAAACCTGGAAGAAGTGGACAAATTCTTAGAAAGGTAAAACCTTCCAAGAATGAACCAGGAAGATATATAAAATATGAACAGACAAATCACGAGTACTGAACTTGAAACTGTAATTAAAAATCTTCCAACAAACAAAAGTCCAGGAGCAGATGGCTTCACAGGCAAATTCTATCAAACATTTAGAGAAGATCTAGCACCTGTCCTTCTCAAACTCTTCTAAAATATTGCAGGGTAAGCAACACTCCCAAGCTCATTCTATGAGGCCATCATCACCCTGATATCAAAACCAGACAAAGATACCACAAAAAAGGAAATTGCAGGTCAATATCACTGATGAACATAGACACAAAAATCCTCAACAAAATACTAGCAAACAGAATCCAACAACACATTAAAAGGCTCATACACCATGATCAAGTGTGATTTATCCCAGGGATGCAAGGATTCTTCAATATGCACATATCAATCAATGTGATACACTGCATTAACCAACTGAAGAATAAAAAGCCATGTGATCATCTCAGTAGATGCAGAAAAACCGTCTGACAAAACTCAACACTAATTTTTGATAAAAACTCTCCAGAAAGTGGGCAAAGAGGGAACCTAACTCAACATAATAAAGGCCATATATGACAAAACCACAGCAAACATCATTCTCAACAGTGAAAAACAAAACATTTCCTCAAAGATCAGGAACATGACAGGGATGTCCACTCTCTCCACTTTTGTTCAACAAGTTTAGAAAGTTCTAGCCACAGCAATCAGAAAAGAAAAAGAAGTTAAACGAATCCAAATTGGAAAAGAAGAAGGAAAACTGTCACAGTTTGCAGATGACATGACACAATACATAGAAAATCCTTAAGATGCTACCAGAAAACTTCTAGAGCTCATTAGTAAATTTGGTACAGTTGCAGGATACAAAATCAATACACAGAAATCTCTTGCATTCCTACACACTAACAATGAAAGATCGGAAAGAGAAATTAAGGAAACAATCTCATTTACCATTGCAACAAAAATAATAACAGACATATGAATACAGCTATCTAAGGAAGAAAAAGACCTGTACTCAGAAAACTATAAGATACTGATGAAAAAAATCAGGTGACACAAACAGATGGAGACATATACCATGCCCTTGGAGTGGAGGAATCAATATTGTCAAAATGACTATACTACCCAAAGTAATCTACACATTCAATGAAATCCCTATCAAATTACCAATAGCATTTTTCACATAATTAGAACAAAAAATTTTACAAGTTGTATAGAGAGACAAAAGACCCCAAATAACGGAGCTAGAGGTATCAGGCTCTCTGACTTCATACTATACTACAAAGCTACAATCATCAAAACAGTATGGTACTGGCACAAACATAGAAATAAAGATCAATGGAAAAGGATAGAAAGTCCAGAGATAAACCCATGCACATATGGTCACCTTATCTTTGACAAAGGAAGCAAGAATATACAGTGGAGAAAAGACAGCCTCTTCAATAAGTGATGCTGGGAAGACTGGACAGCTACATGTAAAAGAACAAAATTAGAACACTCCCTAACACCATATACAAAAAGAAAATCAAAAAGGATTAAAGACCTAAATATAAGGTCAGATATTATAAAACTCTTAGAGGAAAACATGGGCAGAACATGCTTTGACATAAATAGCAGCAAAATCTTATTTGATCCACTTCCTAAAGTCATGGAAATGAAAACAAAAATAAACAAATGGAACCTAATTAAACTTAAAATCTTCTGCACAGCAAAAGAAACCATAAGCAAAATGAAAAGGCAACCCACAGAATGGGTGAAAATATTTGCAAATGAAGCAACCAACAAGGGATTCATCTCCACAATGTACAAACAGCTCATGCAGCTCAATATAAAAGAACAAACAACCCAATGAAAAAATGGGCAGAAGATCTAAGTAGACATTTCTCCAAAGAAGACATACAGATAGCCAAAAAGCACATGAAAAGATGCTCAACATCACTAATTATTAGAGAAATGCAAATCAAAACTACAATGACATATCACCTCACCAGTCAGAATGGCCACCATCAAAAATTCTACAAATAATAAATGTTGGAGAGGGTGTGGAGAAAAGGGAACCCTCCTACACTGTTGATAGGAATGTAAATTGGTACAGCCACTATGGAGAACACTATGGAGATTCCTTAGAAAACTAAAAATAGAACTACCATATGAACAAGCAATCCCAATGCTGGGTATATATCCAGAGAAAACCATAATTCAAAAAGATACATGCACCCCCAATGTTCATAGCAGCACTATTTACAATAGCCAGGAAATGGAAGGAACATAAATGTCCATTGACAGAGTAGTGGATAAAAAAGCTGTGGTATATGTATAAAATGGTATATTACTCAACCATAAAAAGAATGAAATAATGCCATTTGCAGCAACATGGATGGATCTAGAGATTGTCATACTGAGTGAAGTAAGTCAGATGGAGAAACACAAATTTTCTATGATATTGCTTATATGTGGAATCTAAAAACAATCGTACAAATGAAGTTATTTACAAAACAGAAATAGAGTCACAGATGTAGAAAATAAACCTATGGTTACCAGTGGGAAAGGGGAGGGAGGGATAAATTGGAAGATTTTGATTGTATATACACACTACAATACATAATATAGGTAACTAATGAGGACTTACTGTATAGCACAAGGAAGTCTAGTCAATACTGTAATCACCTATATGGGAAAAGAATCTAAAAAAGAGTGGAAATATGTATATGTGTAACTGATTCCCTTTGCTTTACAGTAGAAACTAACCCAACATTGCAAATCATCTATACTACAATAAAAATTAATTTTTAAAAATGATCTATATGGGGAAAGAATTTTAAAAAGAGTGGAAATATGTATAACTGATTCACTTTGCTGTACAGCAGAAACTAACACAACATTGTAAATCAACCATACACCAGTAAAAAAAAAAAATTTTAATTAATTAATTTATTTTTGGCTGTGGTTGGGTCTTCGTTTCTGTGCGAGGGCTTTCTCTAGTTGTGGCAAGCGGGGGCCACTCTTCATCGTGGTGCGCGGGCCTCTCACTATCGCGGCCTCTCTTGTTGCGGAGCACAGGCTCCAGACGCGCAGGCTCAGTAGTTGTGGCTCACGGGCCTAGTTGCTCCGTGGCATGTGGGATCTTGTCAGACCAGGGCTCGAACCCATGTCCCCTGCATTGGCAGGCAGATTCTCAACCACTGCGCCACCAGGGAAGCCCCTAAAAATTTTTTTTAATAAAATTATGGAAAAAATATAATCATGGACAAAAAAAGAAACTTGCCCCTTTATATTTGAAGTAAAAATCTCAAATTTATAGGTAATAATAAAATCATTATCATCACCTTCTAAAATGATGGTTTCAGGATGATTCAAGCATATTACCTTTATTGTGCACTTTATTTCTATTATTATTACATTGTAATATATAATGAAACAATTATACAACTCACCATAATGAGCTTGTTTTCCTGCACTAGATGGTCCTATGTGGGGGTGATGGGAGAGAGTGACACCCGAAGTGTGTTACGTATGTCCCATCTACTCTGTAATCTTGTTTTGGTTGCTGTCACTGCAGAAAAGCCTCCTTCACAAAGATAGGATGTTGGAAATGGAAGCAGGCTTTTCAGTGCTTTTGCGGAAATCTCAGGATATTCCACCTGACTTTAATCCACAACGTATGGAGATTTGAAGTTGTCTCAAAAACACTTTTAAGGTCACAGTCATTTGCCATCTCAAGCAGTTGATCCTCTTCTAGCACAGACAAAGTCAATTCAGCTGGCTTATTCACAAATAGGTATTGGATCTATTCCTTCCCAGTTCGGGGTCTTTTGTGGTTGGGAAGTAATGCTCAAACTCTTTTGAAAGCTTAGATAAGTGATCATGCACCAGCTGGGAGAAAAAAGTCCCTGGCTCAATCTCTTTCAAAATCTCTGCTAAAGTTTGAAACATGTTGAAAATCCCAATGTTCACTCATCGCCCCCATATTCCAGTTTGACTTTGAATGCAGCCACCTTATCTGCTGTCTGAGACACAGTTGTTCTCCCCTGAAGTGAGAGATTGAGTTCGTTGAGCAGGTTGAATATGTCACACAAGTAAGCAAGTTTTGTGACCTATTCTGTGTCACTGAAATGTGCTGCCAGTGGTGACAGTTTTTCTAAAAGAAATCTGGAGCAGCTCTAGTAACTCAAAAACTCTGGCCAGTGATCTACCTTTAGAAGGCCATCTCACTTCTGTGTATAAGAGAAGACGTGTGTGCTCTGCATCCATCTCCTCACAGAGCTGTGTGAACAGATGTGAGTTAAGGGCATGTACTCTATTGTTGTTGATAATTTTAATCACATCCTGCAAAACGTTGTTAAGTTCAGGTGACATTTTTCGGCTAGCTAGCATTTCTCTATGGATGACACAGTGCGTAGACTCACATTCAGAAAAGACTTCTTTGACCCAAGTAGTGAAACCAGAAAGCAGTCCAGTCATGGTAGCCACTCCATCCATGCATATACCAACACAAAATGACCAATTCAGTTTTCCTGATATGTAATCATTCAAAGACTTGAATAGTTCTGCAGATGTGGCGTTGGTTGGCAACAAAAGTGCACATAACATATCCTCATGCACATCCTCCTGAAAAATATATCACACAAAAACAAGCGTTGTTGCCTTGTTGTCAACATCAGTAGACTCATCAACCTGGTTGTGTACCACAGTGACTCATTAACCTCTCTAACAATTGTGCCTCAGTATCCTCTGCTATTTCAGCAATTCATCTAGCTATGGTGCTAGCCAAAAGAGGAACACGTGCCACATTTTGAACTGTAGCCTCTCCTAAAAGTTCACGACAAATGTACTTAGCAGCAGGTAGGATCAATTCTTCACCAATAGTAAAGGGCTTCTTAGCTTTAGCAATGTGATTAGCCACTAAGAATGATGTTCTCAGTGCAGACACTTTTAATGAAGTGGTGGTCTTCAATAATTGCTTCTGTTCTTCGTGTTCACGTTTTTTTATTTTGAAAAACACCAAAGCCTTGTCTTTTAATGCAGGGTGCTTTGTCCCCATGTGGCAAAGCACTTTTGAAGGTTTCATGGCTTTGTTGGATAGCAGGTTGCCACATATAATACAAAGCGGGCCTGGAGAATGTGAATCACCTGTTGTAATGAACCCGTAATTTAAGTAGGACTCTTCGTATTTTCTTTTAAATGCAGCTTCTTTTTGTTGCCAGTCTTAGAGCCTCCTGCTGCCTCATCATTTGGTCTCTTCCCCTTCTCAAAGAAGCTCTCCAGCGACATTTGTCTTTTCACTCATTTTGGCCAGGGTTAGCTTGTGGGCTTACCAAAATTGTGACTGAGACAAGTGCAGGAAAGAGGTGTGGATGGAAGTGGTAAATAAAATAATGGGCGGGCCACACGTGGACTAAAATAAGTGTCAGATTCTGACTTAAAGCCTGCCACCAGATGCAGCTGTACAACTGAAGTATATCAACTCACTTGCCACTATAAAGCCTGCCACCAGATTCAGCTTAATTGTCACTTGCCACTCACTGATAGGGTATCGATATGAGTCTGCAAGGAACTGATTTATTATGGTCTCTGTTCAGTCAAACCTCTCTGCTAATGATAATCTGTATTTGCAGCCACTCCCCAGTGCTAACGTCACCGCCTCAGCTCCACCTCAGATCATCAGGCATTATATTCTCATAAGGAGTGCGTTATCTAGATCCCTCACATGCGCAGTTCACAGTAGGGTTAGCTCACCTATGAGAATCTAACGCTGCCGCTGATCTGACAGGAGGTGGAGCTCAGGCAGTAATGCAAGAGATGGGGAGTGGTTGTAAATACAGATGAAGCTTCCCTTGCTTGACCACTGCTCACCTCCTGCTGTGTGTCCCAGTTCCTAACAGGCCACGGACCAATACCAGTCTGTGGCCTGGGGGTTGGGGACCTCTGTTTTAAATCATTGTAATAGGGCTGTGGAAAAGGAGAGTTGTAGCATAATGGATATAGATTTTCAGTTCTACAAGATGAAAAGTTCTAGAGATCTGTTTCACAATAATGGGAATATACTCAATATTACTATAATCTGTACTGTTGAAAGGGGTAAAGATGGTAAATTTCATGCTATGTGTTTTTTACCACAATAAAAATGGTAGTAGCCTAAAACACTAAAATTTGTTTTAATACTTTATAGTGTTACAGGCTGACTTTATCTGAGGAAGAAAGATATATTGTTGGAAAAAATATTCTGAAAAGCACTTGGGAGGGAAGCTGAACCTCCAGGACCTTAGTGTTGGCTTGGCACCAATGCTTCCCAAAACGAGGAAAGTTAATTTGTATAACAGAATGCAAAGGAGTTGGAGGTCCTGGAAGAAATCCAGGACAGAGAGATAAAAAAACAGTACAATGGTTGATTAAGACATGATCTGACCCTTCCCCATGACCATATGAATTGATGATGCTAGTAAATTCTTTGGGGAGAAATTCACAAAGACATTTCATTACAGATCTGAGTGATTACTACTGCTTGGAGGAGCACTTAGAAGAGCCATTGAGAAGCAAGGTTGAAAAAGTCTCAACTGATGTCTAGATTTAAATGGCTTATAAGGCACTTTCTTATTCATAATCTAATTAGAATCCACAGTCACTTATAAAAATGGTATTAGCATTAGTTCCATTTTACAGGCAAGGAAACTAAGGCTCAGAGGTGCTAGGCATGTTGTCCAAAGTCAGGCAATCAATAAGGGAGGAGCACAGTTCTCTGATTGAAGATCCTATGCTCTTCTCACATAAATTTCCACATTTTCCTCCACCAACACCATGCAAGTCCACAAACATACTCTCTTCAAAACATGCACCTGCCTCCTTAGTGTCAGCTCAAGCCACACATCTACACCTAATATCCAGTGTACAAAAGTTGAGGATTAGCACATGTATTATCAGAGACTGAGCTCTTTGGGTACAGGAACCATTATTTTATTCATCTTTAAATCCACAGTGCTAGGCTCTTGGTAGATTTTTTAATATGTTTGTTGAATATATGCCATTATGGTTTTATGCATTTATATGACTTCCCATACTAACCTTGTAGGACATGAAATCTTCATTTCTTGATCTCATTGAATGAATCCCAATTTATTGAATTGTCTTAAATTGCTTTCTAGTGTTTTATAGCCTGGGGCTTTATTTCATATATTATATTTTCCCTTAAAAATATTGTCTCCTGGGACTTCCCTGGTGGCACAGTGGTGAAGACTCTGGGTTCTCAATGCAGGGGGCCTGGGTTCGATCCCTGCTCAGGGAACTAGATCCCACATGCATACCACAACTAAGGAGCCCGCCTGACACAACCAAGTAAATAAATAAATATTTTTAAAAAATATTGTCTCCCTCAAATTTCTACAGTAGTGACACCAAGGAGAGCCAATTGATGTGAAGTAAAATCCTTAGCATTAGACCACTAAAGAGCTGAGATTCTTCAGTCACCTTCCTTATTATTTCTGTCAGCTTAAGCTTAAAATTTTGAAATGCATGATGTCATTTAAAAGGAAAAAATTCATTCAAATATTCATTTTATTCTTTTTTTTCATAAAATCATTCAAATGAAAGACTTTCAAAACTTTGTCTCCTTTGAAAACTTTTACATTGGTAATTCACTGCCTCCAAACAATTCAAAGCACTCAGCTTCTGACATGTGTGTGGTTGCATTTGTATTCTCTTACTGGGATATGAGAGAGGTAACTTTTGTTCTCCATTATGGCAATTGTCAGAAATAGTCACAAGAATCTAGGCAAGGCAAAGTAGAAGAGGTGACCACATGTCTCCTTGAAGCAGAATGGCAGAGTGGAAAGAATAAAGTTATTGAGTTTGTACCTATGATCTTGGACCAATAACTTCACCTCTCTAGCCCCATTTACTTCACAGTAAAAAATAACGAGTAAGATTGTATTTTGAAGTCATCTAAGGTCCTGAGGAGGTGCCTCAAGGGATGAAGGAAGTAACCTAACCCAGAGATAATGTGATCCCTCCATCCAGCTCCAACCAGAAAAACTTCACCTTGGCTTATTTTATTATTGGTTGGACTTATAGGAAAGTTTTAATATGACAAAAAAAGGACATGACTAAAAATATTAGAAAAATATTTGAAAACCACTGATCTACTATCCTTTTATAATTCAACATTCCTTGCCTCTGTAACCTATCAGACTCAGGTTTTTTCACCAGCAAGATAGAGAGAATGTCTACATCATAGGGTGATTCTTTGGGCTAATAATAATATTTAACATATATTGAGGGCTCGAAATAGGCCAGGTACTCTAAGTCTTCTACATGTATAATCTAACTTAATCCTTACAACAACAAAATAAGGTTATTATTAGCTCCAATTTACATATAAAATAATAACTGAAACATAGAGAAACTTGTCCAAAGCCACACAGCTGGTAGGCAAATGAGCTAGTTTTTTTATTGAAGTACGGTTGATTTACAATGTTGTGTTAGTTTCTGCTGCACAGCAAAGCAAATCAGTTATTTGTATATATATTCATTTTCATATTCTTTTCTATTATGTTTTATTACAAGATATTGAATATAGTTCCCTGTGCTATACAGTAGGACCTTTTTAAAAATCTATTTTATACATAGTAGTTTGTATTTGCTAATCCCGAACTCCTAATTTATCCCTCTCCCACCCTCTTTCCCCTTTGGTAACCATAAGTTTGTTTTCTATATCTGTGAGTCTGTTTCTGTTTTGTAAATAAGTTCATTTTTGTCATATAAGTGATATATATGTCTTTCTCTTTATGACTTACTTCACTGAGTATGATGATCTCTAGATCCATCCATGTTGCTGCAAATTGCATTATTTCATTCCTTTTATGGCTGAGTAGTATTCCATTGTGTGTGTGTGTGTTTGTGTGTGTGTGTGTGTGTGTGTATTCCATAAACGGAATATATATATATATTACATTTCTTTTTCCATTCATCTGTTGATAGACATTTAGGTTGCTTCCATGTCTTGGTTATTGTAAATAGTGCTGCTATGAACATTGGGGTGCATGTATCTTTTTGAATTATAGTTTTCAAGGAGCTAGTTTTAAACTCAGAACCTCTAACTCCAGAGTACATGAATGTAACCACTACACCATGAGATAACACACAGGCAAGCATCAAACACACTGCTGAGAGCTAAGTAGGTACTCACTGATGACTAATTCCTTTCTCTCTGAAACTAATTCCACTCTCTTTTCTGTGTGGGTGTAGATGTTGAGTAATAAATAACAACACAGTATACTAGAAGCCACAAATAAGAGCTCAAGCACACATACTATAACAGAAAAGAAGAAAACAAATTGTGAATCTGTGGCAGATATTAATTAAGAAGTGGATTTCTAGCTGGACCTTGCAGAAATGGTGGGTGTGAAAAGACAGAGGAGGCAGGTCAGCATTTCAAAAAAGCAGAAAAACATGAAGCAAAGCAAAGGCATAAAGCTGTAGACAAAGGTGGAGATAGGGGGGGAGGGAAGAAAGCTGGATATGATTGCTCTTTTACATCTTTACAGACATATTCTCCTTTAGGCAAATTTAACATATAAAGAAAGACCTGGATTTTCAGGGAAAACAATTAACAATCATCATAAGGTTTTAAAAGTATTCTGCTTCTCAGAAGAATAAAATAAAGAAGTTATCTTGAAATAATGAGCTTCCTTTCAGAATTTAAGTGTTTGATTTTCAGAAAACAAATTAACTTACATGTTATTTTAAAATATATGTTCATTCCTAAATCAGTGGGATACATGTTTGTTTTAAGAGCAGAAACTTTTCCTTCAAACCAAATATTTTATAGGATCTTAATATATAAAACAGACAAAAAATGAGAGCTGCTCTGGCTGAAGCCAAAATGTTAAAAGTCTTGCCTCCTATGGAGCTTAGATCAGCAAAAAGGAGCCCTTCAAGTATGAGTAGCACCTCTGCAAGCCCAAGTGATTGTGCAATTCTCTGTGTATTCAAAAAAATATAACTGACCAGATTGTCTGGCTATTG
This sequence comes from Balaenoptera musculus, assembly GCF_009873245.2. Taxonomy (NCBI): domain Eukaryota; kingdom Metazoa; phylum Chordata; class Mammalia; order Artiodactyla; family Balaenopteridae; genus Balaenoptera; species Balaenoptera musculus. Next base: position 25,989,463 of record NC_045792.1, read on the forward strand.
TTCGTTTTATAATGTTACCACTAGCCAGGGTTTGAATTCAAACAGCAATAACAGGTGGCAGAAGTGTAGCTGATGGCTCCTGCCAACGTGAACCAGGTAAAGTTAACATAAGCCGATGTAGTATGTTGTTTTGTTAAATGGTATTTTACTTGCCTTTTCTATTTCTCTGTGTGTGATAAGTTACTTTTTCATACCATTTCTTACAAGTTAAAAAAAATGTTATCCAGGGAGAGTTGGAAGAATGCCAGTTTTCTTCTTGAATATGGCACCAAACCAACTGGAATTTTTCTTCTCTGTTATTTTACTGGTAAACATGACTTTCTGTTCTATTTTGATAAGCATGCTCCAAGTTATCTCGCTGACTCTCATTTTGTGTAGAATCACCACCACATCAAAAGAACAGAAGACTGGCATTTCTTCAATGTATAACAGTCAGGCACTTGAGAAATTCAGGTCTTCCCAATTGCTAGATTATTAAAAACTGTTAATAGAAGAGAAGCAATTTCCTTTCTCTAAAATCAGGTTCCATCAGGCCCTATAGAATCATTTCACTAACTAGTAATTGGAACTCTAGCCCCACTGGGATGCCTGCACAAAATGAAATGAAATGTGCAATCTTATCTGTCTCCAAAAGAAGGCATATAAGCCCTTCCACACAGGAGTTTTAAATTATCTGCACATTACTTTTAAGTATAGTAGAAACTGGTGAGGAAATCACCTTCTTCCTTTCTCCCTCAGAGTATTCCTGATTTGCTGTTCCATTAGAAAGGGGCTATTACATTTTACAAACAAGAGATCATTCAAGGTGTATAGACATACAGGGTTGGGAACACAAAAGACGTCTTATTCCAGCCAGTGCAAGTCCTGGAAAGCTATTCCAGAGACTGCAGGAGAGGCCAAATCTCAGAGGAAGCTGTGAGAGAAGGAAAGAAAATAATCTCTGATGTCAGCTTACTATGCTCTACAAACTGTGCCAGGCAGTGCACATGTTGGAGTAGCTCACCACTGAGTCCTTCACAACCCTTTAGATAGTCATCCTCTACTGCTTTCCAAATCCACCCCTTGCCTCCAACAGCTGGGGGTCCTCAGGAATGTCTATAAGTTCCACCTGCCTTTTCCAGAAAAGTTTACCTATGGACCTTTTCTGAGCTCTTCCTCTTTCCCTCTTCCAATACTCTTCACCCAAGGTCTTGCTAGTTGACAGCTAATCTGTTCAAAGAATTGATGGATTTTAATGTATAATTGAGTTTCCTTTCCCAGACTACATGTCAATAACACCTTGGCCCGACAGACAAATTCAAGATCTTTGCTTCTGATGGAATTTTAGTCCAATGATAAATCAGGAGATAGAAGAATGTGGCTGCTCAAATCAATCTCCATTACCTAGGTTTAAAATCTTGAAATATTGGAAGGCCTTGAATTCTTTAGAAAAATGACAGAAAAGATCATTGGAAACTTTACCCTCACTTAACACTAGATTCCCAACCCTCTTCAAAAACCCTCTGCCCTCTCCTGCCTGGCTTTCCACTCATTCTCATCACACTCCCATCTCCAGAGTGCTGATTTTATTTTTGTTTTGCTTTTTCCTTTGTATTTGCAAAAATGAAACAAACACCACTATAAACAGTCACAGGAACTTGTTTGTTTTACAATGTTTACCTTCTTGTAAACATGAGAGGACAAAAGAATCAACCAAACATCAAAACAAGATCAGTTAAGAATCTGTCCTCATGTAGGTAGAAGTGTAGTTCAGGATTTAAACACTGATGCAAGCAGGATATGCCCAGCCTTCTTGTTATAATAACACTCTAAAATATACCAACCTTATTGAAACTATTACATAATGAAGAGTAACTTAGAATGTAACTAGTTATCAACACAGGTTTTCCTCCACGCAAAAGATATGAGATGATTTTGGGGAAATGCAGAGAGGTAGAGGGGCTGTAAATTGAATCTTAGGCTGACTTTTTCAAAATGAAAATGGTTTCTAAATAAAATACTCCAATAGGATAAGAATTAGAATCCTGAAATCACTGGCTATAAAATTTTATGTTCACACAGTATAAAACTTTCAGGCTTCAAAGAGGGTTTAGCCTAGAAAGCAAAGAAATAAGCTTGCATTTGCCCTCCAGGGTAAGTTGAGAAAGTAAGGTGATGAGGCCAAGACTGGGAGTTGTCCCAGATCAATGTTATTTTCAACTTTCTTACCTACATAATCCCTGTGTGTAGATTCCTCTTCTCCAAGATTTCAGGAGAGGAGATGAAAAAAGTCCTAAGAATCAGGAAGCATGATCAGAAGGGGGGAAAAAAAGATCCGTAAGTATGAGGAAATATGACAAATCTCATTTATCTTTACTTACCTAGAGTGACCCAGTCTGGAAGGTATAATTTTTCTGATCTGAAATTATCCAGTATCCTTCTGCCAGATTTTTCTTCCTCAAGAAAAGATCTGATAATGTCAGACATAAAGCAAGGAAACTTCCAGGCTATACAATCTGTGTCCTCCTAATTGCATTTAGAAAAATCCACCACCACCACCACCACCTACCCCCACCCGCAAATGCTGGTACATCTTATATTCACTGGGGAAAGAGGAGAGAAAACAACAGACTTGGGGAAGTGTAGACTTGAAATGTGTTAGACTCTAAATGTCCCAAGTATTAATTCAATAATTCTCTCTGGATATTTACCAAACATCTCAGCCTACTAAATTTCACCTGGAATTTCACTTTCTAAGAAAAATGAAATCCTGTGATAATCCAGAACACTTTTATTCTAAAGACGTATGGTTTGGTTCTTTAAGACCCAATGCTCCCCTTCTAAAACATTCTCTAAAGCTCCCTTAACTCTCTAAACATAAATTCAAAGATAATCTATCTACAAATACCATTCAAAGGTAAATAAAAGAAAAGCCATTTATAATAAAATAATATCTTTTTAATATTTAAAAATCAGATGGGACATGGGGCAAATCTCTGTTTTGCCAACTCCTCATATAATGCAGCCTGTCTAGCATCCCTGGCTTAGATCCCTGCAATGCCAATAGTACTCCCCAGTTATATGACAACTAAATCCTCTCACAAATATCTTAACCTCGACCAGCTCTACTGTGAAGCACTGATCAAGCTGGTCTGCAAAAAACTGCCTGTAACAACAGCTGAGACTGAGAAATTCACTCTGCCATACTTGCATAGAGGCTCCATTCCACAAGGAAAGACATTCAATATCAATCCAACAGCTGGTGCTTTTGCTCTAACTTCTAAATTGATCTTGTCACTCAATTAGCCCTGACTAAAAGTTTTAAAAATTGTATTAATTGTGAATGGAAATCTCAGGATGAAAAGTAAAACTTCATCCAGTAAAAATTGGGTTGTATGACACCAAACATTTGAATATTTCCAAATATAGGCCTCTAATCATATATCTAGATGATGGATATCCACATAGTATGCAGATGATTGAATGAAGTTTCATCTAGATTTTTTTTCACATTTTATAGACCAGAGAGGAAATGTATGTCTGTCAACACACATCTGATCCTGGAATAGTGATGCCTTATACACATAGAAAAGTATTACTCTTGTGGAAATAAGTCTGCATTTTCTTAATACCTATTCCCCAGCACAACCTTACCCCCTTTTGAGATATGTTACATTTCCAAGATAGCATTCATTCATGCACTCATTTATTCATTCTTCAGAATTTACTGAATAGCTCTTACAAACATGTCACTCTTCTAGTCATATAACAATTAATGACATGGCCCAGGCCCTCCAGAAGCTCATACTTATATTTAGGAGTCAGACATGAAAAATAATTACAATACATACAATGTTTCAAGAATACAGTTATATACTAAGTTCAGTGTTAACAAGAGGTAGCTTAGAGTAAGGGTTCTGAAGTCAGGATGCCAGACTCAAATTCTAGTCTTTCTATTTATTTCCTTTGTAATCTTAGGCAACTCACTGTGCCTCATTTTCCTCAGTTATAAAGTGGAAATAATAATACAACCAATAACTCTGTGGACTTCATAGGTTTTTTGTGAAGATTAAAAAATATATATGGAACATATTTAGACTGCACTCATTAAGTGTCTATTGTTATTGTTAAATCGATGCAGAGAGAACGGATTTTATTTTAAGGTACTGAAGGGTAGCAAAGGCTTTTCTGGAGATTTTGATTAATACCCTAAATATCAAAAGAGTTTTCCAAAATAATGTTATCCTCCTCCCAATTCCTCAGCCAGTTATCCAGTGTTCTGGGCAGGAACAAAAATCAGTTTAAAGATGGTGAAACAATCTGATTAGCCATGGATAAGAGAATAGTTAAATGAGTTAGAGATCTTTTATCCGTGTTCAACACTGTGTCTCAGGACTAGCACAGGAACTTAATAATTACTTAAATAAATAATTCAATCAATGGAATATTATTTAGCCATCAATGTATATATTGTGTTTGTCAAAAAGTTCATTCGTTGTTTTCCATAAGATGGCTCTAGTAGAGCTTAGTTGTCTTTAACTTCATTCAAAACAATTTTGTTAGATTGTATTGTAACAGCAGTCATATCAGTGTGCATTTTTAAAAAAAATCAAAATTGATGAATTTTTGTGTAGCCATTTTAATATTGAAGATGGAAGAAGAAAGCAACATTTTCGGCATATTATGCTTTATTATTTCAAGAAAGGTAAAAATGCAACTGAAACGCAAGAAAAGATTTGTGCAGTGTATGGAAAAGGTGCTGTGACTGATCGAACATGTCAAAAGTGGTTTGTGAAGTTTCGTGCTGAGATTTCTCGCTGAACAGTGCTCCACAGTCGTGTAGACCGGTTGAAGTTGATAGCAATAAAATTGAGGACATTAATTGAGAAAAATCAATGTATACCACGTGGGAGATAGCCAACATACTCAAATATCCAAATCAAGCTCTGAAAATCATTTGCACCAGCGTGGTTATGTTAATCACCTTGATGTTTGGGTTCCACATAACTTAAGTGAAAAAAACCTTCTTGACTGTGTTTCCACATGCAGTTCTCTACGTAAATGTAACAAAAACATTCCATTTTTTAAACATCTTTATTGGAGTACAATTGCTTTACAATGGTGTGTTAGTTTCTGCTTTATAACGAAGTGAATCAGTTATACATATACATATATCCCCATATCTCTTCCCTCTTGCGTCTCCCTCCCTATCCCACCCTTCTAGCTGGTCACAAAGCACAGAGCTGATCTCCCTGTGTGCTATGCAACTGCTTCCCACTAGCTATCTATTTTACATTTGGTAGTATATATATATCCATATATACAATACCACTCTCTCACTTTGTCCCAGCTTACCCTTCCCCCTCCCCGTGTCCTCAACTCCATTCTCTAGTAGGTCTGCATCGTTATTCCCGTCTTGAAGAACTTCCCTAGGTTCTTCATGACCTTTTTTTTTTTAGATTCCATATATATGTGTTAGCATACGGTATTTGTTTTTCTCTTTCTGACTTACTTCACTCTGTATGTCAGACTCTAGGTCCATCCACCTCACTACAAATAACTCAATTTCGTTTCTTTTTTTGGCTGAGTAATATTCTATTGTATATATGTGCCACACCTTCTTTGTCCATTCATCTGTCGATGGACACTTAGGTTGCTTCCATGTCCTGGCTGTTGTAAATAGAGCTTCAATGAACATTGTGGTACATGACTTTTTGAATTATTGTTTTCTCAGGGTATATGCCCAGTAGTGAGATTGCTGGGTCATTGGGTAGTTCTATTTTTAGTTTTCTAAGGAACCTCCATACTGTTCTCCATAGTGGCTGTATCAATTTACATTCCCACCAACAGTGTATGAGGGTTCCCTTTTCTCCATACCCTCTCCAGCATTTGTTCTTTGTAGATATTTTTATGATGGCCATTCTGACTGGTGTGAGATGATATCGCATTGTAGTTTTTTTTTAATTTTTTTAATTTAATTTTATTTATTTTCTGATACAGCAGGTCCTTATTAGTCATCAATTTTATACACATCAGTGTATACATGTCAATCCCAATCACCCAATTCATCACACCACCACCACCACCACCCTGCTGCTTTCCCCGCTTTGTGTCCATACGTTTGTTCTCTACATCTGTGCCTCAATTTCTGCCTTGCAAACCGGTTCATCTGTACCATTTTCCTAGGTTCCACATATATGTGTTAATATACTATATTTGTTTTTCTCTTTCTGACTTACTTCACTCTGTATGAAAGCCTCTAGGTCCATCCACATCTCTACAAATGACCCAATTTCGTTCCTTTATATGGCTGAGTAATATTCCATTGTATATATGTACCACAACTTCTTTATCCATCTGTTTGTCAATGGGCATTTAGGTTGCTTCCATGACCTGGCTATTGTAAATAGTGCTGCAATGAACATTGGGGTACATGTATCTTTTTGAATTATGGTTTTCTCTGGGTATATGCCCAGTAGTGGGATTGCTGGATCATATGGTAATTCCATTTTTAGTTTTTTAAAGAAACTTCATACTGTTCTCCATAGTGGCTGTATCAATTTACATTCCCACCACCAGGTCAAGAGGGTTCCCTTTTCTCCACACCCTCTCCAGCATTTGTTGTTTGTAGATTTTCTGATGATGCCCATTCTAACTGGTGTGAGGTGATACCTCATTGTAGTTTTGATTTGCATTTCTCTAATAATTAGTGATGTTGAGCAGCTTTTCATATGCTTCTTGGCCATCTGTATGTCTTCTTTGGAGAAAAGTCTACTTAGGTCTTCTGCCCATTTTTGGATTAGGTTGTTGTTTTTTTAATATTGAGCTGTATGAGCTGTTTATATATTTTGGAGATTAATCCCTTCCCCATTGATTCATTTGCAAATATTTTCTCCCATTCTGAGGGTTGTCTTTTGGTCTTGTTTATGGTTTCCTTTGCTGTGCAAAAGCTTTGAAGTTTCATTAGGTCTCATTTGTTTATTTTTGGTTTTATTTCCGTTAGTCTAAGAGGTGGATCAAAAAAGATCTTGCTGTGATTTATGTCACAGTGTGTCCTTCCTATGTTTTCCTCTAAGAGTTTTATAGTGTCCGATCTTACATTTAGGTCTCTAATCCATTTTGACTTTATTTTTGTGTATGGTGTTAGGGAGTGTTATAATTTTATTATTTTACATGTAGCTGTCCAGTTTTCCCAGCACCACTTGTTGAAGAGACTGTCTTCTCTCCATTGTATATCCTTGCCTCCTTTGTCATAGACTAGTTGACAATTGGTGTGTGGGTTTACCTCAGGGCTTTCTATCTTGTTCCATTGATCTATGTTTCTGTTTTTGTGCCAGTACCATATTGTCTTGATTACTGTAGCTTTGTAGTAGAGTCTGAAGTCAGGGAGTCTGATTCCTCCAGCTCCGTTTTTTTTCCCTCAAGACTATTGGCTATTCGGGGTGTTCTGTGTCTCCATACAAATTTTAACAATTTCTGTTCTAGTTCCATAAAAAAATACCATTGGTAACTTGATAGGGATTGCATTGAATCTGTAGATTGCTTTGGGTAGTATAGTCATTTTCACAATATTGATTCTTCCAATCCAAGAACATGGTATATCTCTCCATCTGTTGGTATCATCTTTAATATCTTTCAACAGTGTCTTATAGTTTTCTGCATACAGGTCTTTTGTCTCCCTAGGAAGGTTTATTCCTAGGTATTTTATTCTTTTGTTGCAATGGTAAACGGGAGTGTTTTCTTAATTTCTCTTTCTGATCTTTCATTGTTAGTGTATAGGAATGCAAGAGATTTCTGTGCATTAATTTTGTATCCTGCTACTTTACCAAATTCATTGATTAGCTCTAGTAGTTTTCTTGTAGCATCTTTAGGATTCCCTATGTATAGTATCATGTCATCTGCAAACAGTGAGACTTTTACTTATTCTTTTCCAATTTGTATTACTTCTATTTCTTTTTCTTCTCTGATTGCCATGGCTAGGACTTCCAAAACTCTGTTGAATAATAGTGGTGAGAGTGGACATCCTTGTCTTGTTTCTGATCTTAGAGGAAATGCTTTCAGTTTTTCATCATTGAGAACGATGTTGGCTGTGGGTTTGTCATATAATGCCTTTATTATATTGAGGTAGGTTCCCTCTATGCCCACTTTCTGGAGAGTTTTTATCATAAATGGGTGTTGAATTTTGTCAAAAGCTTTTTCTGCATCTCTTGAGATGATCATATGGTTTTTATTCTTCAATTTGTTAATATGGTGTATCACATTGATTCATTTACGTATATTGAAGAATCCTTGCATCCCTGGGATAAACCCCACTTGATGATGATGTATGATCCTTTTAATGTGTTGTTCGATTCTGTTTGCTAGTATTTTGTTGAGGATATTTGCATCTATATTCATCAGTGATACTGCACTGTAATTTTATTTTTATGTAGTATCTTTGTCTGGTTTTGGTATCAGGGTGATGGTGCCCTCATAGAATGAGTTTGGGAGTCTTTCTTCCTCTGCAATTTTTTGGAAGAGTTTGAGAAGGATGGGTGTTAGCTCTTCTCTAAATGTTTGATAGAATTCACCTGTGAAGCCATCTGGTCCTGGACTTCTGCTTGTTGGAAGATATTTAATCACAGTTTCAATTTCATTACTTGTGATTGGTCTGTTCATATTTTCTACTTCTTCCTGGTTCAGTTTTGGAAGGTTATACCTTTCTAAGAATGTGTCCATTTCTTCCAGGTTGCCCATTTTATTGGCATATAGTTGCTTGTAGTAGTCTCTTAGGATGCTTTGTATTTCTGCGGTGTCTGTTGTAACTTCTCCTTTTTCATTTCTAATTTTATTGATTTGAGTCCTCTCCCTCTTTTTCTTGATGAGGCTGGCTAATGGTTTATCAATTTTGTGTATCTTCTCAAAGAACCAGCTTTTAGTTTTATTGATCTTTGCTATTCTTTTCTTTGTTTCTATTTCATTTATTTCTGCTCTGATCTTTATGATTTCTTTCCTTCTGCTAACTTTGGGTTTTGTTTGTTCTTCTTTCTCTAGTTCCTTTAGGTGGAAGGTTAGATTGTTTATTTGAGATTTTTCTTGTTTGTTGAGGTAGGGTTGTACTGCTATAAACTTCCCTCTTAGAACTGCTTTTGCTGCATCACATAGGTTTTGGATCATCATGTTTTCATTGTCATTTGTCTCTAGGTATTTTTTGATTTCTTCAGTGATCTCTTGGTTTTTTAGTAACGTATTGTTTAGCCTCCATGTGTTTGTGTTTTTTATGTTTTTTTCCCTGTAATTCATTTCTAATCTCATAGCGTTGTGGTCAGAAAAGATGCTTGATATGATTTTAAACTTCTTAAATTTACTGTGGCTTGATTTGAGGCCCAAGATGTGATCTATCCTGGAGAATGTTCCGTGTGCACTTGAGAAGAAAGTGTAATCTGCTGTTTTTGGATCGAATGTCCTATAAATATCAATTAAATCTATCTGGTCTATTGTGTCACTTAAAGCTTCTGTTTCCTTATTTATTTTCATTTTGGATGATCTGTCCATTGGTGTAAGTGAGGTGTTAAAGTCCCCCACTATTATTGTGTTATTGTTGATTTCCTCTTTTATAGCTGTTAGCAGTTGCCTTATTTATTGAGGTGCTCGTATGTTGGGTGAATATATATTTATAATTTTTATATCTTCTTCCTGGATTGATCCCTTGATCATTATGTAGTGTCCTTCCTTGTCTCTTGTAACATTCTTTATTTTAAAGTCTATTTTATCTGATATGAGTATTGCTACTCCAGCTTTCTTTTGATTTCCATTTGCATGGAATATCTTTTTCCATCCCTTCACTTTCAGTCTGTATGTGTCCCTAGGTCTGAAGTGGATCTCTTTTAGACAGCATATAAATGGGTCTTGTATTTGTATCCATTCAGCAAGCCTGTGTCTTTTGGTTGGAGCATTTAATCCATTCACCTTTAATGTAATTATTGATATGTATGTTCCTATGACCATTTTCTAAATTGTTTTGGGTTTGTTTTTGTAGGTCTTTTTCTTCTCTTGTGTTTCTCACTTAGAGAATTTCCTTTAGCATTTGTTGTAGAGCTGGTTTGGTGGTGCTGGATTTTCTTAGCTTTTGCTTGTCTGTAAAGCTTTTGATTTCTTCATCGAATCTGAATGAGATCCTTGCCGTGTAGAGTAATCTTGGTTGTAGTTTCTTCCCTTTCATCACTTTAAGTATATCATGCCACTCCCTTCTGGCTTGTAGAGTTTCTGCTGAGAAATCTAGTGCATTCTCTATGTATAGTATCATGTCATCTGCAAACAGTGACAACTTTACTTCTTTTCCGATTTGGATTCCTTTTATTTCTTTTTCTTCTCTGATTGCTATGACTAAATTGATAAATCATTAGCCAGACTCATCAAGAAAAAAAGGGAGAAGACTCAAATCAATAGAATTAGAAATGAAACAGGGGAAGTAACAACTGACACTGCAGAAATACAAAGGATCATGAGAGATTACTACAAGCAACTATATGCCAATAAAATGGAAAACCTGGAAGAAATGGACAAATTCTTAGAAATGCACAGCCTTCCAAGACTGAACCAGTAAGAAATAGAAAATAAGAACAGACCAACCACAAGCACTGAAATTGAAACAGTGATTAAAAATCTTCCAACAAACAAAAGCCCAGGACCAGATGGCTTCACAGGTGAAGTCTATTAAAAATTTACAGAACAGCTAACACCTATCCTTCTCAAAATCTTCCAAAATATAACAGAGGGAGGAACACTCCCAAACTCATTCTAAAAGGCCACCATCACTCTGATACTGAAACCAGACAAAGATTTCACAAAGAAAGAAAACTACAAGCCAATATCACTGATGAACATAGATGCAAAAATCCTCAACCAAATACTAGCAAACAGAATCCAACAGCACATTAAAAGGATCATACACCATGATCAAATGGGATTTATCCCAGGAATGCAAGGATTCTTCAATATATGCAAATCAATCAATGTGATACACCATATTAACAATTTGAAGGAGAAAAACCATATGATCATCTCAATAGATACAGAGAAAGCTTTTGACCAAATTCAACACCCATTTATGATAAAAACCCTCCAGAAAGTAGGCATAGAGGGAACTTACCTCAACATAATAAAGGCCATATATGACAAACACACAGCCAAGATCGTCCTCAATGGTGAAAAACTGAAACTATTTCCACTAAGATCAGGAACAAGACAAGGTTGCCCACTCTCATCACTATTATTCAACATAGTTTTGGAAGTTTTAGCCACAGCAAACATTCCATTTTTAAAACAAATGGTGACGGATGAAAAGTGGATACTATACAATAATGTGGAATGGAAGGGATCATGGGGGCAAGTGAAATGAACCACCACCAACCATACCAAATGCCAGTCTTCATCCAAAGAAGGTGATGTTGTGTATATGGTGGGACTGGAAGGGAATCCTCTATTATGAGCTCCTGCCGGAAAACCAAACGATTAATTCCAACAAGTACTGCTCCCAATTAGACCAACTGAAAGCAGCACTCGACAAAAAGCATCCAGAATTAGTCAATAGAAAATGCGTAATCGTCCATCAGGATAACGCAAGGCTTCATGTTTCTTTGATGACCAGGCAAAAACTGTTACAGCTTGTCTGGGAAGTTCTGATTCATCCACTGTATTCACCAGATGTTGCACCTTTGGATTTCCATTTAGTTTGGTCTTTACAAAATTCTCTCTGTTTTTTTTTTCCAAAATTCTCTTAATGGAAAAAAATTCACACTGATTTAATTGGACACTAATGAGCAGCTAAGTGGCCAAAGTTAAAGAGAAAAAAATAGTAATAAACAGTAATAATTATTCACACACAGGTCATTGACCTAGTCCAGCATTGGCTACTACACAGACTTTTGAAAATTATACTAAAATTATATATTGTTAACTTGTCTGCTTTCTATAGATAATTATCTTTCTACGTGTCTTATGTATTCACTTTTGTTAAGAGCTGGTCTTACCACTATAATCATACCATTAAGAATTTATTATTGCCAGTCCATAGTAATTGACCATTTCCAATGGATTATCCATTCTGCCTTGGTTTAAAAACAGAATACTGAAGTTTGAAATTTTTTTTATCCCTTAAATTATGTCTCTACATATTTCAGTGCTTCCCTGTAGCATGGATCAATCAATAGCCTTATCCTTGTTTACAATGAAATAATTATGAATTACCTGAGTCCAAGTGCTTTCTGGCAGTGTGATGGTTAAAGTTCCCAGGGTTTGCTGCCTCTTTCCAGCTAATGAAAACTGAATTGCATAGCTTAGCTTGTAGGTTGAGAACAAAGTGTAATTACCATGAAATGACAGTCAACGATGAAGAAACTGTAGCAGGAAAATTTGCATTTGACCTCTTCTATTAGGAGCTGCATGCACAGTGTACAAAAGAGGTCTGAATTTAACTCTCTGGGTTATCAGCCTGGTGAACGTTGCAGTGAAAGAGTGAAGTAAACATTTGAGGAAGACCCATTTTCTTTGTAAAAATAAGAATCTTAACTGAAACTTCCGATGCATCATGCCACTCTAGGACAGCTTGACAGAGCAACAAATGCTGCTCCCTGTATGTCAGGAGAAGCAATGTTTTGACATTTCATGGCATACTTTGCAGGTCTACTGAGACCTCCGGGATTGTATTAAAGGAATGATTTAGTCTTGTTCCTATGGAAACCATAACTACTCTATAAGCCTATTAAACAAGAAAGTTTGCAGCAAGGTTTCTTATTCAAGGTGAATAGTCTTTGCCGTACATCATTTATAAATTTTTCAATCTGGTTTTCAACATCTGCCCAATAAAATTCTAAATCTGTGATGACTCTGCAAGAAAGGGATCAGCTGGCCACAGTAAAACAAGCTCCACTGCACTCAGGTTTGCTTGCTGGAAATTAGAATGACCTCTACTTTAAGGAAAAGGGATTCTGTCCAGAACCCAGGAATAACATTCTCACTTTGAACAACTCATGAGACACCAGCATTTTCTTACCTAGTTTTGTTTATATTTCTTTGAATTTCTCACTTTTCTTCATTACAAAAAGATTAATGCATTTAAAATTAAATTGATTTAAGGATTAAGAAACAGAAAACATGTGTTGTCTCTTCTACCTACTAGCTGTGAATATTTATGCAAGTGCACTGGATTACACCTTGTACGATTATACCACCAGCACCTATTACAATGTCCAGCACATAAGTGAAAAGCAGTAATAGTAATATGATAACAATATCAGCCATCAATTTTATTGAGCAACAGCTGTGTTCCAAATAGTGTGCTTAATATTTTACATGAATTATCTCATTTAATTCTCACTACAGCCCAATGAGTAGATACTTTGATTAACCCCAAAGCACAGATAAGAAAACTGATGTTTAGTAGGGCCTGGAAACTTGGCCAGCATCACATAGCTAGTAAAACATCTAGAAATATAATTAAAAGTTTGGTCTATCTGATTACAAATCTTGTGATCCTGACACTGTGCTATTCTACATATTGGTAAATGAATAAATAATTAATGATGTAACTCCTCTGACCCTTTGTTTCTTCATCTCTAAAAAATGGGGATGGTCCATACTTTATAGGGGGTTTGTAATGATTCCATGGTTTACTTTATAAACCATAAAATACTATACAAATTTCAGCACTAATATTTATTATTGGCTCACTGCATTTGCAAACCTGATACCATCTGGATACAACAAAAGAGCAGTGCTTGAACGTCTTGTTTTTTGTATGTGGGTAAGTTGCTTTTAATAGTAATGTCTTGAAAAAATCACATAGACAGGGAATTGCAAAGAAATATGAGTATGCATACGTTGGATATTAACCTTAATGACAAAGTAGCTCTGCTGTATAATCTTTTACCTTTCTCTGTATCAAGTGCATATAGATCTGAGGGCTAGAAAAAGTCTCCATAAAACTGAGAGCATCCTTTTAGCCAGTGTTGGTTACCACTACAAAGTGAAGGGGAAACAAACTTTTGCAGTATTCATTGTAGAGGAAGTGGGTTTCTGCTGATTACAGAAGCTCAGCACAGAGCAAAATAGTGAGCAGCGCATGAGTACCTAGTCAACATTTGTTGATTAACTGATGACATGGCTGATGATGACACGTATCTTTGTACACACAGATGTTTGAGTACCAGAGGCTGCCCTTTGTTTCTAGTAATAGTTGGCACTTGTAAGATCTGCCACTTTTTGCAGGTCATTGTGTTATGAGGATAAACATCCAGATGCTGAGTGGAACCAGAGGACTAAAGACCTCAACAGTTTTACCTGAACAGTCTGCTAAGCTGCATTGGACTGTGACCAGGAGAAATTTGGAGACAGGACACAAGCTGGTGTCGCAGGCAGTAAAACAGATCCAGCTTCAAGTCCTGGCTCCACCACTAACTAGTTGTGTGGTCTTGACAAACTTAACCTTTACATATTTTGGTTCCCTAATTTATAAAGTAGAAACAATAACAGTACCTGTGTTGAAAATAAAAAGAGTGCCAGGAGTGGTATGGAGAAAGGGCTCATTGAATGCTAGTTGTCACTGTTGTGTGAAATGCCATATTTAAAATTCTCAAATGAATATCTTACTTTTTAAATTGGCTTTTTGCTTTTGTAAACCAGACACACTCTGAGTTGGGGGTATACTATGTACATTAATTAATAAAATATTTTTGAACATTCTTCAAAAAGTGTTTGATTTTCCTATGTCTTGCTTATCCTGCATTCCATATATTCTAGGTACTGTGGAGATGATGATGAATAAGACTATGTCTCTTCAGAGAATTCACAGCAATACCCAGAACAGAGCAGAAGTTTAATTAATGTTTATTAAATTCATAAATAAAGGAAAAGTGTCATTAAACTTGGCTTCTTGCATTCACTGAAATAAATATGTACTTTGAAACTTAAAACCAAAATTTTAATACAAGATCTTATCATTTACTAGTGTCAAAATAAATTGCTCTTGAGGGAGAGGAGGTCCATCCTTTGAATCCATGGACTTATGGGCAGTATTTCTTATCCATGACTGGAAGAGAGAGCTGGACCCAGGGTCATAGAAACTATAAAAACAATGCAGAACTGAGTATTTTGCCACTATGACTAGTTGACTCTAACTCATAACCTGCTCTTTTTCTCTGCTTGCAGATGATGAAAAAGCAATATATTATTTTCATCACACCAAGAAGTTCAAGTTAATGACATTAGTACATAATCTTTGGAAAATTGATGCTGTAGAAATCATAGTCCCTGCGTCTTAACATTATTAAATCACAAAATTTTAGCATTAAAGAGATCTTAAGGATCAATTTTTATATAAGATCCTCATTATAGGTGAACAGTCTGAAGTCCAAAGAACTGAGAGGCTTTCTATGATCACTTAGCTAGTCCAGCAAGACACCCAGGACTAGAATTTTAAAATATTGATAATAATAAAACTACCTTGTTATGAGTGCTTACCATGTGCTAGGCAGTACTACCTGGGACAGCTCTTTCTGCTATAAGATTCTTAAAAAAAAAAAAAAAGAAGAATATATTTGGCAAAAAATTTTGCTTCCATTTGTGAAAAAAAATTATTTTTAATCTGGCAAGAAAATATCATGGTTTCCTGCTATTGGTTCTTTGTTCATTAGCCAGAAACTCAAGATCCTAACATATTGGAAATGGCTTTCTTTTAAGTATTTACATGCCCCTTAGCAAAGAAGAGAATTGAAACCATTCTTATATAGCACATGCTAAATTAAAGAGAATGTAGTCTTTTTTTAAGAAGTTTTTTTTTTTTAAATCATGAGTGAATGTTGAATTTTGTCGATACTTTTTCTGCATCTATTGAGATGATTGTATGATGTTTATTTCTCTTTTTGTTAATGTGGTGTATCACATTGATTGATTTGCGTGTGCTGAGCCATCATTTCATCCCTGGCAATCATTCCACTGAATCATGGTGTCTGATCCTTTTAATATATTGTTGAATTCAGTTTGTTAATATTTTCTTAAGGATTTTTACATCCATGTTCATCAGGAATATTGATCTGTAATTTTGTTCTCTTGTAGTGGCCTTATCTGGCTTTAGTATCAAGGTAATGCTGGCCTCATAAAATGAGTTTGAAAGTATTACTTTCTCTTCTATTTTTTGGAAGAGTTTAAGAAGGAGTCATATTAATTCTTCAATGAATGTTAGGTAGAAGTCACCAGTGAAGCCATCTGGTCCAGGATTTGTGTTAATTGGGAGCTTTTTGATAATTGATTCAATCTCCTTACTACTAATTGATCTATTCAGATTTTCTATTTCTTCATGATTTTCTATTTCTTCATGATTCAGTCTTGCCTACTTGTTTTGATCTGGTTATTTTCTCATTCTTGCTATTTGTAGGATTTTCTCAGCTAACTTCTTGATTTCTTTCAGATGGAATTGTTCCATGTGTAGCTACACAATCAGTGTATCCTTGGGAGGAAAAAATTTCAGGAGACTCCTGTGTTGTCATCTTGATTGACTACATCTGAGAGCCTTTTAAATTGTTTCCTGAAGATCATCTCTAGATATTCTATCTTTATTAATTCTTAGTCTTTCTATCTTTTTAAAAAATTTTTATTTTATATTGGAGTACAGTTGATTAACAATGTTATGTTAGTTTCAGGTGTACAGCAAAGTGATTCACTTATACATGTATCTATCCTTTTTCAAATTATTTTCCAATTTAGGTTGTTACAGAATATTGAGCAGAGTTTCCTGTGCTATACAATACGTCCTTCTTGGTTATTTATTTTATTTTATTTTTAACATCTTATTTATTTATTTATTTATTTATTTTTGTCTGTGTTGGGTCTTCGTTTCTGTGCGAGGGCTTTCTCTAGTTGTGGCAAGTGGGGGCCACTCTTCATCGCGGTGCGCGGGCCTCTCACTATCGCGGCCTCTCCTGTTGCGGAGCACAGGCTCCAGACGCGCAGGCTCAGTAATTGTGGCTCACGGGTCCAGTTGCTCCGCGGCATGTGGGATCTTCCCAGACCAGGGCTCGAACCGGTGTCCCCTGCATTGGCAGGCAGATTCTCAACCACTGCGCCACGAAGGAAGCCCTATTTTTAACATCTTTATGGGAGTATAATTCTTTTACAATGTTGTGTTAGTTTTTGATGTATAACAAAGTGAATCAGCTATATGTAGACATATATCCCCATATCCCCTCTCTCTTGCATCTCCCTCCCACCATCCCTATCCCACCCCTCTAGGTGGTCACAAATCACCGAGCTGATCTCCCTGTGCTATGCGGCTGTTTCCCACTACCTAGCTATTTTACATTTGGTAGTGTATATATGTCATTGCTACTCTCTTACTTTGACCCAGCTTACCCTCCCCCCATCCCCATGTCCTCAAGTCCATTCTCTACGTCTGCATCTTTATTCCTGTCCTGCCCCTAGGTTCATCAGAACCTTTTTTTTTTTTTTTTTAGATTCCATATATATGTGTTAGCATACAGTATTTGTTTTTCTCTTTCTGACTTACTTCACTCTGTATGTCAGACTCTAGGTCCATCCACCTCACTACAGATAACTCAATTTCATTCATTTTTATGGCTGAGTAATATTCCATTGTGTATATGTGTCACTTCTTCTTTATCCATTCATCTGTTGATGGACACTTAGGTTGCTTCCATGTCCTGGCTACTGTAAACAGTGCTGCAATGAACATTGTGGTACATGACTCTTTTTGAATTATGGTTTTCTCAGGGTATATGCCCAGTAGTGGGATTGCTGGGTCATATGGTAGTTCTATTTTTAGTTTTTTAAGGAGCCTCCATACTGTTCTCCATAGTGGCTGTATCAATTTACATTCCCACCAACAGTGTATGAGGGTTCCCTTTTCTCCACATCCTCTCCAACATTTACTGTTTGTAGATTTTTTGATGATGGCCATTCTGAAATACAGCAGTGTGTACATGTCAATCCCAAACTCCAAATCTATCCCTTCACCCCAACCTTCCCCCTGGTAACCGTAAGTTCATTCTGTAAGTCTGTGTGTCTGTTTCTGTTTTGTAAATAAGTTCATTTGTATCATATTTTTAGATTCCACATATAAGCAATATCATATGAAATTTGTTTTTCTCTGTCTGACTTACTTCACTTAGTATGATAATCTCCAGGCCCATCCATGTTGCTGCAAATGGTGTTATTTCATGCTCTTTAATGGCTGAGTAATATTCCATTGTATATATGTGCCACGTCTTCTTTATCCATTCTTCTGTCAATGGACATTTATGTTGCTTCCATGCTTCAGCTATTATAAACAGTGCTGCAATGAACATTGGGGTGCATGTAACATTTCAAACCATGTTTTCCTCCAGATACATGCCCAGGAGTGGAATTGCTGGATTATATGGTAGCTCTATTTTTAGTTTTTTAAGGAGCCTCCATACTGTTCTCCACAGTGGCTGTATCAATTTATATTCCCACCAACAGTTCAACAGGGTTCCCTTTTCTCAACACCCTCTCCAGCATTTATTGTTTGTAGATTTTTTTATGATGGCCATTCTGACTGGTGTGAGGTGATACCTCATGGTAATTTTGATTTGCATTTTTCTAATTATTAGAGATGTTGAGCATCTTTTCATGTGCCGCTTGGCCACCTGTATGTCCTCTTTGGAGAAATGTCTATTTAGATCTTCTGCCCATTTTTTGTTTGGGTTATTTGTTATTTGTTTTTTGTTTTTTGATATTGAGCCACTTGAGCTGTTTGTATCTTTTAGAGATTAATTCCTTGGCAATTGCATCATTTGCAAATATTTTCTTCCATTCTGTGGGTTGTCTTTTACTTTTGTTTATGGTTTCCGTTGCTGTGCAGGAGCTCTTATGTTTAGTTAGATCCCATTTGTTTATTTTTGCTTTTATTTTCATTACTCTAGGAGGTGGATCACAAAAGATCTTGCTGCAATTTATGTCAAAGAGTGTTCTGCCTATGTATTTCTCTAAGAGTCTTATAGTATCCAGTCTTATATTTAGGTCTTTAATCCATTTTGATTTTCTTTTTGTGTATGGTATTAGTGTTCTAATTTCATTCTTTAACATGTAACTGTTCAGTTTTCCCAGCACCACTTATTGAAGAGACTGTCTTTTCTCCATTGTATATTCTTGCCTCCTTTGTCATAGTTTAGGTGACCCTAGGTGTGTGGGTTTATCTCTGGGCTTTCTAACCTGGTCCATTGATCTATATTTCTGCTTTTATGTCAGTATAATACTGTTTGATTACTGTAGCTTTGTAATATAGTGTGAAATCAGGGAGCCTGATACGTCAAGCTCCATTTTTCTTTCTCAAGTTTGCTTTGGCTATTTGAGGTCTTTTGTGTTTCCATAAATATTGTAAAATTTTTGTTCTAATTCTGTGAATAAATGCCATTTCCATTTGATAGGAATTGCATTGAATCTGTAGATTGCTTTGTGTGATATAGCCATTTTCAAAATATTAATTTTTCCAGTCCAAGAGCATGGTATATCTCTCTATCTGTTTCTGTCATCTCTGATTTCTTTCATCAGTATCTTATAGTTTTCTGAGCACAGGTCTTTTGTGCTTAAACTACCTTCTCAGGTAGTTTATTCCTTGGTATTTTATTGTTTTCTTGTGTGGATTGTTTCCTTAATTTCTTCTTTCTGATCTTTCATTGTTAGTGTTTAGGAATGCAAGAAAATTTCTGTGTATTACCTTTGTAACTTTACCAAATTTATTAACGAACTCTAGTAGTTTTCTGGTAGCATCTTTTGGATTTTCTATGTATAGTATCATGTCATCTGCAAAGAGTGACAGTTTTATTTCTTCTTTTCCAATTTGGATTCGTGTTATTTCTTTTTCTTCTCTGACTGCTGTGTCTAGAACTTCTAAATCTATGTTGGATAATAGTGGCTAGAGTGGACATCCTTGTCCTGTTCCTGATCTTAGAGGAAATGCTTTCAGTTTTTCACAATTGAGAATGACGTTTGCTGTGGGTTTATCATATATGGCCTTTATTATGTTGAGGTAGGTTCCCTCTATGCTCACTTTCTGGAGAGTTTTATCATAAATGAGTGTTGAATTTTGTCAAAAGTTTTTCTGCATCTATTGAGATGATCATATGGTTTTTATACTTCAATTTGTTAATATGGTGTATCACATTGATTGATTTGCATATGTTGGAGAATCCTGACATCCCTGGGATAAATCCCACTTGATCATGGTGCATGATCCTTTTAATGTGTTGTTGGATCAGTTTGCTGGTATTTTGTTGAGGATTTTTGCATCTATGTTCATCAGTGATATTGGCCTGTAAATTTATTTTTTTGTGGTGTCTTTCGTTTTTGTATTCAGGGTGATGGTGGCTTTGTAGAATGAGTTTGGGAGTGTTCCTTTCTCTGCAAATTTTTGGAAGAGTTTGAGAAGGATAAGTGTTAGATCTTCTCTAAATATTTGATAGAATTCTCCTGTGAAACCATCTGCTCCTGGACTTTTTTCTGTTGGAAGATTTTTAATCACAGTTTCAATTTCAGTACTTGTGATTCGTCTGTTCATATTTTCTATTTCTTCCTGGTTTATTCTTGGAAGGTTATACCTTTCTAAGAATTTGTCCATTTCTTCCAGGTTGTCCATTTTATTGGCATATAGTTTCTTGTAGTAGTGTCTTATGATCCTTTGTTTTTCTGCTGTGACAGTTGCAATGTCTACTTTTTCATGTCTAATTTTTTCTTGAGTCTGGCTAAAGGTTTATCAATTTTATCTTCTCAAAGAACCAGCTTTTAGTTTCATTGATCTTTGTTATTGCTTATTTTTATCTCTTTCATTTATTTCTGCTCTGATATTTATGATTTCTTTTCCTCTACTAAATTTGTGTCTTGTTTGTTCTTCTTTCTCTAGTTGCTTTAGGTGTAAAGTTAGGTTGTTTATTTGACATTTTCTTATTTCTTGAGGTAGGATTGTATTGCTATAAACTTCCCAGTTAGAACTGCTTTTGCTGCATCCCACAGGTTTTGGATCATTGTGTTTTCATTATCATATATTTTAAGGTATTTTTGGATTTCCTCTTTGATGTCTTCAGTGATCCAGTGGTTATTTAGTAACATATATTTTAGCCTCCATGTACTTGTGTTTTTTACAGATTTTTCCTGTAATTGATTTCTAATCTCATAGTGTTGTGGTCAGAAAAGATGCTTGATATGATTTCAATTTTCTTAAATTTACTGAGGCTTGGTTTGTGACCCAAGATGTGATTTATCATGGAAAATGTTTGATGTGCAATTCAAAAGAATATGTTTTCTGCTGCTTTTGGATGGAATGTCCTATGAATATATTTGGTGTATAGTGTCATTTAAAGCTTGGATTTCCACATTGATTTTCTGTTTGAATGATCTGTTCATTGGTGTAACTGGGGTGTTAATGTCCCCCGCTATTCTTGTGTTACTGTTGATTTTCCCTTTTATGGATGTTGTGAGCCCACACA
The DNA here is from genome assembly GCF_009873245.2 of Balaenoptera musculus. Taxonomy (NCBI): domain Eukaryota; kingdom Metazoa; phylum Chordata; class Mammalia; order Artiodactyla; family Balaenopteridae; genus Balaenoptera; species Balaenoptera musculus. The sequence continues at coordinate 26,010,936 of NC_045792.1, forward strand.
GTGGATAAAAGGGAGCACATTCACAGATGAACAGTTCCAAAGAAGGAATGCTCAGTAGCTTCTTTCCCAGTGGAAATGCTCTAACCCTGCCTACCTTGCACCACAGATTAGACACAGATAAGAAACAGATATAGGGGCTTCTACTCCAACTACTAAGGAGCAGACCCTGCCTCTGACAAGGCAGTGACAAACACAGAGCAAAGGGGAGGCCCTGTTCAATATCTAGGGCAGGCTCTGTTCACCACAACACCTATCAAACCCTTTATCAAGGGGATAATGGAACAAGCCTCTGGACCAACCTCACTCACCAGTGGGCAGACACCAGAAACAAGAGGAACTATGATCCTGCAGCTGTGAAAAGGAAATCACAAACACAGTAAGTTTGACAAAATGAGATGACAAAGGAAAATGTTGCAAATGAAGGAGCAAGACAAAAACCCACAAGAAAAACTAAATGAGGAGGAGACAGGCAATCTACCTGAAAAAGACTTCAGAATAATGATAGTAAAGATGACCCAAGATCTCAGATAAAGAACAGAGCCTTATGTATTGCAGTGCTCCTATGCTGGGTGCATAAATATTTACGATTGTTATAACTTCTTCTTGGATTGATCCCTTGATCATTATGTAGTGTCCTTCCTTGTCTCTTTATTTTAAAGTCTATTTTGTCTGATATGAGTATTGCTACTCTAGCTTTCTTTTGATTTCCATTTGCATGGAATATCTTTTTTCATCCCCACAGTTTCAGTCTGTATGTGTCCCTAGGTCTGAAGTGGGTCTCTTGTAGACAGCATATATTTGGGTCTTGTTTTTGTATCCATTCAGCCAGTCTGTGTCTTTTGGTTGGAGAATTTAGTCCATTCACATTTAAGGTAATTATTAATATGTACATTCCTATTGCCATTTTCTTAATTGTTTTGGGTTTGTTTTTGTACGTCTTTTTTCTTCCCTTCCTCTTTTGTTCTCTTCTCTTGTGTTTCTTGCCTAGAGAAGTTCTCGTAGTTGTTGTAAAGCTGGTTTGTTGGTGCTGAATTCTCTTAGTTTTTGCTCATCTGTAAATCTTTTGATTTCTCCGTTGAATCTGAATGAGAGCCTTGCTGGGTACAGTAGTCTTGGTTGTAGGGTTTTCCCTTTCATCACTTTAAATATATCCTGCCACTCCCTTCTGGCATGCAGAGTTTCTGCTGAAAAATCAGCTGATAACTTTATGGGGATTCCTTTGTATGTTATTTGTTGCTTTTCTCTTGTTACTTTTAATATTTTTCTTTGTATTTAATTTTTGTTAGTTTGGTTAATATGTATCTCAGCATGTTCCCCCTTCTGTTTATCCTGTATGGGACTCTCTGCACTTCCTGAACTTGATTGACTATTTCCTTTCCCATGTTAGGGAAGTTTTTGACTATAATGTCTTCAAATATTTTCTCAGGCCCTTTCTCCTTTTCTTCTTCTTCTGGGACCCCTATAATTCGAATGTTGGTGCATTTAATGTTGTTTTAGAGGTTTCTGAGACTGTCCTCATTTCATTCTTCTTTATTTATTCACTTCTATGGCAGCGATTTCCACCATTCTGTCTTCTGGGTCACTAATCCTTTCTTTTGCCTCAGTTATTTGGCTATTGATTCCTTCTAGAGTATTTTTCATTTCAGTTTTTATCTTGTTTATCTCCGTTTATTCTTTAGTTCTTCTAGGCTTTTGTTAAACTTTTCTTGTATCTTCTCAATCCGTATCTCTGTTCTTTATCTGAGATCTTGGGTCATCTTTACTATCATTATTCTGAAGTCTTTTTCAGGTAGATTGCCTGTCTCCTCCTCATTTAGTTTTTCTTGTGGGTTTTTGTCTTGCTCCTTCATTTGCAACATTTTCCTTTGTCATCTCATTTTGTCAAACTTACTGTGTTTGTGATTTCCTTTTCACAGCTGCAGGATCATAGTTCCTCTTGTTTCTGGTGTCTGCCCACTGGTGAGTGAGGTTGGTCCAGAGGCTTGTTCCATTATCCCCTTGATAAAGGGTTTGATAGGTGTTGTGGTGATCAGAGCCTGCCCTAGATATTGAACAGGGCCTCCCCTTTGCTCTGTGTTTGTCACTGCATTGTCAGAGGCAGGGTCTGCTCCTTAGTAGTTGGAGTAGAAACCCCTATATCTGTTTCTTATCTGTGTCTAATCTGTGGTGCAAGGTAGGCAGGATTAGAGCATTCTCACTGGGAAAGAAGCTACTGAGTATTCCTTCTTTGGAGCTGTTCATCTGTGAATGTGCTCCCTTTTACCCATTGTGTGGGCTCACAAAGTATACTCTTTTGGGCCCTGCTCTTGGTCCCACCTTAACTGTGGGTATGCCAGCAATTGACCCTAGTGTCTCTCAGGTTTTTTTATCACCTAGCCACGAGTGAAAGTCCACTGAGGTCAGGTCCCAGGAGAGCAGTAGTTGTGCACCTGGATCTGCTGTGGGAGCTATGAAGACAGCTCAGATTCTGGCCTGGCCCAACCCCCACATGTACATGCCCACAGAGCCCACCACTACTAAAGCCAGACCTGTCCCAGCTACAAGAGCCCTTGTTGTCCTCCTGGATATTTCACAGGCACTGAATTTAGGAAGCTGTCAGTGGAGGTGTAACCCTGCAGTTTGTGCAGCTGTGAGGTGAGATTTCAGCTCTTCTTCCTTAGTCACACAGCCCCTGGGGCTCAGCTGTGGTTTCAGCCCCTCCCTTTGGGTGGATTTCCAGGGGGGAAGAGCTATCCATGCCCTCCCAGTACAGTGGAGTGGGTTCTGGCACCACTGGCAGATTTCCTAGTAGCAAGAAGTTTCTGTGCACTCCCAGGACAGTGGGGGCAAGTCCTGGCACCTGCTGATAGATTTCCTAGTGAGGTGAGTTACTTACCCGCACCCTCCTGGGACAGTGGAGCAGGTTTTAGCACTCACAGGCAGATTTCCTAGTAGCGAGAGCTATCTGCACACTCCGGGAGCAGTAGGGCAGGTTCTGGCACCCACTGACATACTTCCCAGTCATAGAAGCTACCCGTGTCCTCCTGGGACAGCATGGGCCAGTCCTGAGGCCCACTGGCAGAATTCCTAGTGACTGGATCTCTCTGTGCCTTTCCAGATCAGCAGGGGTGGGTCCTGTGGCCTGCTGGCAGAATTCCTAGTGGGGGCAGCTGTGCCCTTGCAGGTCAGTGGGGGCAGATCCTGTGACCCACTCGTGGACGTACTAGTGACTGGAGCTGTCTGTGTCCTTATGGGTCAGTGGAGATGTGTCCTTCTGGGTCAGCGGAGATGTGTCCTGTGACCCGCTTGCAGAATTCTAAGTGTCATCAGCTGTCCTCGCCCTTCTAGACCAGCAGAGGTGGGGCCTGGCCTGTGCCCATGGGTCTGGAAGAGGCAGCCAGTGCCCACTTCTGGAACCCAAGATGATGGCAGTGACTTGCGCCTGCCCCCAGAGCTTCTGTTTGTGGTGTCCTCTTGCCTGGGAGCACTCATAGGGAAATAAGTTCTTATGATGGTCCCACCCTTCTCCTCGTGTGCCTCCCAATAATGGTGGCTTGCCTCTGGCGGGCTCAGGCTTCTTCCTAGTACACCTCAGTTGCCACAGCCCGACCTCTTCAGGCTGTTTCTGACCTAATCCTGGTCCTCTTCCTGGGACTGAGCTTCGGAGTCTGAACTTCAGCACTCAACACCCACCCTCACCAACAGAGGAGTGTCTCAGTCTGGGTAGCACAGGGTGTCAGTGCTGACCCTTTGTGCAGGTTACTCTCTGCTTTGACTTCCAAAAACAGGTTGCTGCTCTCCCCTCTTAGACTTCCAAACTCTTCCACTGTCGAGTCTAATTTCTCCACTGGTGAGGAGCCTTCCCAATGTGCAGGAAACTTTCTTCCTTCACGGCTCCCTCCCCGGGGTGCAGGTGCCATCCTGATTCCTTCTTTTTCTTTTTTCCTTTTGTCCAACCCAGTTATGTGGAGGTTTTTGTGTCTTTTCAGACATCTGAGATCTTCTGTCAGCACTCCATAGCTGTTCTCTTTGAATTGTTCCACTTGTAGATGTATTTTCAATGTTTCTGTGGAGGGATGTGAACTCTGCTTCCTAATCCTCCACCATCTTGATCCTGACCTGGAACCCTTCATTTTGATGCTACAGCTCCTGGACTAATCCTCTAGCTTTGTTATCATCTCTTCTATTAATTCCTTTTATTTTATTTTCTGGGAAATTTCTCATGTTTGATATCTTCTTTAGTGTTACTCTCTTTTTTCCTTTAAGTAATTCCTATTAGTCTAATGTTGAATTGATCCTCTTTCTTAACTCTTCTTCCTTATTGTTCATTCTTTGACTCTTTCTTAATCTAGTTTCTGGGAGATTTGTTCAAATTTTACATGTTACTTTTTGTTATATTTTTAATTTCTAAGAGTTCTTTACTGTTTTTGACCACCTTATAACACCCTAAATCTTTCTAACTAATATTTTAAAAGTCTCATTTCTCTGAGGCTGTAACCTCTCTCTTGTTTCCTCTATTCTCTGCTTTTTTACTATTGTTTATTTTGGACTTTATCTTTCATGTTCCAGAACTATCTGGGAAAACAGGCTGGAGGCTCATATTTCCCTTTTCTGACTTTTACAAAATCTCAATTTCAGAGGACACTTCATCCCTGTTCTGCTCCAAGTCTGGTGTTCCAGAACTTGGCTAAAGGGGCAAGAAAAGGTAGTCACTGTGCAGAGTGATGATCCTAACTCCTTACACAAACTTTCCAATAGCCCCATCTTTTCAGGCTCCTAACTCAATCCTCTGCCTCTAGTCTCTCACTTTTTTGGCACCTGTTGTGTCCAATTACTGAAACACTCTGGGGATCAGCTGAGTGAACTGGCCTGTTTCTCAATATCCTCTCTTGTGTGTGCCTGAACTTGACTTCCTTCCCTGGCTCCAAGTTACTTACCATTCCTTCTTCTGCCTTTCACCCTTTTTGCTGATTTGGAGTTACAGATGTCCCCATTTCTTGTTCTCCTTGATTTGTTTTAAATGTCGTGTTTGTTAAGATACAAGGATATATTGTACATCACAGAGAATATAGCCAATATTTTATAATAACTATAAATGGAGTATAACTTTTAAAAATTGTGAATCACTATATTGTACCCTTGTAACATACATAATATTGGATATTAACTATACTTCAATTTTAAAAGAAAGAATAAATAAATAGTTAAATGTCTTAATTAGGATAATGTATTGGCATTCCTAACCACTGAGGAATTAGTATGAAAACAATAGTGACTGTCTTAACTATAGAACTTTGTTCGATCAAATTTTAAATTGTGATCTCCCCAGGTGTTGCACATCTTGTATGTGCAATTTTACTGTGGTCTGGCCAATTTCTAACCACTCTAGTCTACCTCTGTCTGCCTAAGGGACATTTCTGGAACTGCAGAAGGCTGGTCTGCCTGTGTATAGATGGCAATCCAGAAACAATAGAAAATTATTACCCTCCGGAAACATCTCCCCATGAATAATACTTGGAGCTGATGTACAAATACCCCCAGCTCCCTTCTCCCTTTGGTGAGATAATACTGAAGTGTGTGTTGTATCGTTTTTTCACAGTTTTTTGTGAGATTAAGCTCCAGCTACTCACAATGGTGGATGGCTTAATAAGATCCACTTATAAGGGAACCACATCTTAAACAAATGGTAATACGTGCTCCAAAAAAGAGCCTCAGGAATTGAATTGCTTAGGCCAGATGACAACCAGAACTCTACTGCTGTTGACAAGTGGAGTTTTGATGATGCCCATCATGCCATGGCATCACAATTACTGAGCCTGTCATCTGTAGTGAATTGAGATGGGATTCAGATGGAAGGGGATATACGACACTAGCTTGTGCAATCTCTCTAGAATGTCAGATATATGGTAATTTTAAGCACTATGGAATTGGTGGATTGCTGATCACTGAAGAAAGAAAATGATGAACCCAAGTAACGCCAGCCAAGGTCATAGTGGAAAGCCAGAAATCCTTTTTAACAGGGATAAAAGAGACTTTCAATTTCTGCCCAAATTCCCAGCCTCTTGTCCCCAAGCCAAGAATCAGTAAATGCTTTAAGTGTAAAAGTGGCATCGAGAACATTAGCTCACTTTATCTCTGGGATAAAGTCTTTAAATTCTGACTTCCTTAGCAACTCTCTTATGCCTTCAAACACATATTTTTATTTATTTTCCTTGACTGTTTTGGTTGTTCTCAGTAAAAGTATTTGTCTGCCAAAAGTTACTTCATCATAACTGTTATTTACTTCATTTAATCTTTTCTCTCCATAAAAATCTATTCTTTCTTATTTCAATAAATTTTACTAAAAATTATTCATCATAATATTAAAATATTACCAATAGTTATATTTATAATAGACTTAATGTCTCAGGACATTTGAAATTGCTTGTGATATGAAACAATTTTTACTGTGAGAAATTGCCCTGGACGTATTTAATATTTATCTTTTGCCATTTTCCCACTAAATGTCGAAATGTCCCAAGCATACAACAACCTAAAGATATCACTACAAATTTCCAAATTCCTCTGAACAGTGTCTTTTCCATGAGAATTACTGCTCTATGCCAACCAGGGTAACTCCTTGTCAGTGATTATTTCAAGAACACAGACATAGGCAATCAGCTCATGGCATATCTCTAGCATAAATTAACGGTCCAGAGGTAGGCTTATGATCTAAATTGGTCCAAAGGAAGGAGTGACTCATTCCATCATTATGGTATTCTTTGTTTCCCTCCTCTCTCTCTCTCTCTCTCTGAAAAAGGAAGCATGCAGCTTTATTATACTCTTAATAGTGGAACCATATTATTACTTCAATGGGAGCTGTGCTCACAATGACCCCAGGTCTATGGATGGTAGGCTGAAGAAGCAGAAAACAACCTGGGTTCTTGATGCCATAATTGTGCTGCTAAACCAACCAACCTTAAACCTCACCCTACTTCTGGACTTCTAGATATGTGACATAGTTACCTTATTGCTTAAGATAGTTTGAGAAAGGCTTTCTCTAATTTAAGTTTAAAGCATCCACATTGATACCAGTGCAGAAAGAAGCTCAGATTCTCCTCTATTATACCAAGCAATCCAAGTCTGGCCCCAACTTACATGGTCTATTCCAGCAAAACAGAATTGCTTCCTTATATCCTTAGAAGACAGTTTAGCAATTATCTGTGGCCAATTCAGCATTGTATTAGACTTCTTCAGAGACAGAGAAATATATGTAACAGAAATATTATTTGGATATAGTATGGATATATGGGTTTATTATAAGGAATTAATATGTGTGATTATGGAGGCAGGCAAGTCCCAAGATTTGCAGGTAAGTCAGCAACCTGGAGACCCAGGAGAGCTGATGGTTTAGTTCCAATGCAAGTCCAAAGGCCTGAGAACCAGAAGAACCAATGGCGTACTTCCCATCCAAAGGCCAGCAGACTTGAGATTCAGGAAGGCTCAGTGCTTCAGTTTGAGTCTGAAGGCAGGAAAAAAGGCCAGTGTTCTAGTTTGAAAGCAATCAAGCAACAAAGATTTCACTCTTATTCAGGGAAGTGTTAGTCTGTTTGTTCTATACAGGCCTTCAACTGATTTGGAGGACAATCTGCTTTAGCCAGTGTTGAAAGAGATCATCAAAGTGTGACTGCCATTGACCTGTGAGTGGGACCCAGACAAAAGAAGGCTCCTCATCCCCTCCCCTCTCCTTGGAATGTATGTTCAATCCATTTTTCCCATACCAGAAACTGTTCCAAGGATGGAGCCTCAAAAGAGTAAAGCGTTGTTGAGTCACTGAATATGTGACTGAACTGAATTAAGGCCTCTATATAAAGTTTTAAGATTCTGGTGGGCAATTGTGCAAATCTACTCATCTTGCATCTGCCCAAAACAAGCATTATATGAAGTTCTCTTGCTTATTAAAACTGTTACCTACCAACCTGGAGTCGTCTCCCTTTTTCTTTGGTCTTTCCTTGCCCTGGATGTACGGAGGCCAGTTTGCAAAGCAACAGTCTATTGATCAAAAGGTTAATCTCATCCTAAAACAACCTCACTGAAACACCCAGAATAATGTTTGACCAAATATCTGGGCACCCAATGGAGCAGTCAAGTTGACACATAAAATTAACTATCACAAGCGAGCACTTTTAGAAGTCTCATTCTACTTCATCCAAGTAGCTTACAATGAATCACTGCCAACTACATACCATACTCACCTGAGAAAAGTTCTGAATAAACATTTATACTGTGCCTTAACACCTTTCATTTGCAGTGATATTTTAGTATCCCTTATAAATTGATGGCCAGCCAATTGCTACCTTGACCTGCTCCTTATTTGGTTCTGTTCAAAGTGCTTTAAATAAAACTAGTTATACTCACAACTATTTGTTAAATAAACAAATGAACAAACAACCAAGGAATACACTATGACAAATTTTAGTTCTTGCTCTTAAAAATCCATCTTGATCCATCTTTAAATAACTGAAAACTGCTCTGAAACTAATCAGACTGTCAAATTAATGAATAAACAAATTAAACCAATCTTCTACATGGCAGAAGAGAAGAGGTGGGAGGGGAAAATGACATAAATTTTCCTTAAGCAGATAAATACCTCTCTCTAGTTGGAAGGAGATAGATAGAACTAGGGGTCCATAAGTAAGGGCAAGTTGTATCTTGTTTGAGGTGGAGAGAGCTCAAGAGGTTGAGAGAGGAACTGAATTAAGGCCATTCTTTCCCTGTTCTAGTTCTCTAATCATGTCATTTCTCTCCATCTCTTCCACCATTCTCTACCTCAGGCCACCAGCACCATTTCCTAGAATTATTGCATTAGCCTTCTAACTGCTCTCTTGGCATGCTGAATTGCATCTATTCACCATACTGTAGTCAAGTCATTCTTCAAAATTATAACCATGGTCAGGTTATTTCCCTGCTTCAAACTCTTCAATAATACCTTTTATTCTCAGAATAAAGTCTTAACTCCTTATCAAGGCAGACAAGGCCTTCTCAATCTGGACCTTGCCTATATCACATCTGTAGTCATTTTGGCACTGCTTACACCTTACACTTCAGGCATTCTCAAATATTTTCAGTTCTAGGAGGACATCATGCTCTCGTTCGCCTTCGGATTTTGTAAAAGTTTTTCTTTTCTACCTATATTTTGTTAGAATTAGGTTGTGCTGCAAGTGACAATGACTTACACAAGATAATTTATTTCTCGGTCATATATTCATATATTCAGCCCATCTAGGGCTGTTGTGGAAACTCAGCTGCAAGGTGTCAATACTGAGTCCTATCAAATTTGTTGTTCTACTATGCATGGCCTTCATGCCTAAGTCTACTGTAAGGTCTCATGTAAGCTCTAGTGCCAGTCATCACAGCTGCATTGCACTGAGAAGGAAAGGAAAACTAGGATGAGAAGTGCATATCCCTTTCCTTTAAGAATACATCCTGGAAGTAGCTCATACCATTTGTGTTTATATTTCATTAGCCAGAAAACTATTGCATGCAAAACCTAACTACAAGGGAGGCTGAGAAACGTGTTTTCTGTTTTGGTTAGCCATGTGCCTAGCTAAAATTCTACACTTCTATGATTGAAAAAGAAAGGGAAAAGAAATATTGAGAGACAACTAGCAGAGTCTGATACAGACTGTTCACACTCTTTCCTACTACTTAACCTGGCTACCTCTTGGTCATTTTAGGTCTCAGCTTAGCTGTCACCTTTTACAGAAAGCCCTCCTGAACCCCAATTCCATGGCTGAGTTAGATGTCCCACAATTCCTGTCCCTCCCTCCCTAGTCAATCCACTGATCACTCCCTTCACTTACACTGTTATGGACTGAATATATGTGTCACCCCAAAATTCATATGTTGAAATCCTAGCCCCCAATGTGATGGTATTAGGAGGTGAGGCCTTTGGGAGGTGATCAGGTCATGAGGGTGAAACCTTCATGAATGGGATTCATGCCCTTATAGAAGAAACCTCAAAGAGCTCTCTTTTTCCTTCCACCACTTGAGGACACAGCAAGAAGATGACCATTCATGAACCAGGAAGAGTGTCCTCACCAGACACCAAATCTTCTGGTCCCTTGATCTTGGACTTCCCAACCTCCAGAACAGTAAGAAATAAATTTCTGCTGTTTATGTCATCTAGTCTATGGTATTCTGTTATAGCGACCTGAATGGACTAAAACACTCACAGACGAAGAGATTTGCCCAGATCATAAAATAGTAGGGGGTCGAATTGGTATATTAACCTAGAGAAGCTCTCTCTAGAGTCAAGTTGATGCCCTGAACCACTTCATTGAATTTACCTCTTAAAATTTCTCCACTAATTTCTGTGAGGGCAGTAAATTGCCAGTGTTGGTTATCATTGCTTTCCCATTACCTAAACCAAAGCCTAACACTTAGTGAGGTCCAAAAATATTTGTTAAATCTATGAAAATGCAAATAATAATGTCTCTCAGTGCAATTTGCAGCTGGCTTGTATTATCTCCAGGGCCCAGGCAAATTATACAAGATGCAAGATAGCTTGATTTATAATGAGATCATCTGTTTTAGTTCTTCATTCAACAGAAGAAAATAAAGGGAAAGAAAAAAATTCTCACAGACAAAACTTGGTTTTGATAGACCTAGGGGCTAAATCTCCTGGGTCCTTGTTCTAGGTACCATATAGGCTCCTGGATGAGAGGTACAGCTCTGAAATTCAAAGATGATAAACCCCTGGGGAAGAATACCCACTTTAAACAGTCATTCACAAGAAAGTAAGGGGGAAGAAAAATCAGTCAACATAAATTTGATCTCCCACAAGCCTTTTATCTATTTGTTAGTCTGGATATAGAACTGCTAGTTTCAATACAATATTAAGGTGTAAAACATTTCTTAAATAAACCTTTTCAGAATGCAGTTACATTGTTTATAGCTCTGCTTTCTGTGTTTGTACTCATATACTTTCTGCTAGAAAACCACAGTGCTTTTATATTCACTGCTCTTCTACATACTAATAAACCAGGATTGTACCCTATCCTTTGGGAATAAAGCTTCAAGTTGTCTTGTTCTCAACTCAGGTGAGATTTTATTGCTTTTGGTCAAAGATCACTATGAGAGTCACATCATTTATGTTATCATTTTTTAAAACCTCAGCACATTGTCCCAGTTGTGTAAATGTGGATACATATTTGATGAGTTCCTACATTATTCAGAGCAAAGAAGAAAAGTCTAGGCATGATTTAGTAAAAGCCTCTAAGACATCCAGTCTTCGTGCTGGACCTAAGGGCTGGGCATAATCTGAATATGGGACATGGCAGGGGTAGGGGGGAGTTTAAATTGTATCAGGGAGAACTTAAACCAGTCAAAACTAAACTCCTCTGCTTCACCACCACTCTCAACTTCCTTTTCCTTCCCAACTCCACAGCTGTACTTCACACTTCCACTCACAGGCCTATGTTAATAAGTAAGGTACAATAATATCTTGGATTTTTTCCCCTGAGATTCCATATTTCAGCATTCCATTTTATTGTCTAAACTATCAGAGTATAAGTCTCAAAATATTAAAAATATAATGTTCATACAAATAGTCAATGAGCATTAATGTGGGTACCAAAAGAATGACAAAGTTGATTCAAAGAGAATTTGAAAAACTAAAATGTATACAGTAGGAGAAAAAAAGAGGAATGCTGAAATTAGAATGCTGTGTAAAATACAAAACTGATTAACAACCTTCAGGGCAATAAACCCAGGACCTTTGGTTATCTTCTCTACAGAAAAGGAAAAAAATCAAAATTATCTTGTCTTAAGTTTATAGAATTATTTAATAAATTATACAAAGTTTATTCCATTGAAGAGTCAAAGGATCTTTTAAGACCCATTAACAGTGCTCTTTGCATGATATTAAAACTTCACATAATAATCTTTTGCCTCAATTCTATCAAAGCCCTTCAGCCAAAGTCCATCAAGAATACACCTATAGTTGAACAAGTTGGGCTTCTTACTCCTTGCAACAAGAAAGAATGCTCACTATGGGGAACTGTGAGGGTGTATCAGTAAAAGGATATGAGAAAGAACCTACTATAGGATTTAAGTTTTGATTGAGTACTTGGGATAGGGGTTCTAAGAAAGCCAGAGTTTGCCATAGATCGGGTGCTATCAGAAAGCAGTGATTGGATATCTCATTAAGTCTTATCTTCAGGGAGGGAAACTAGAACAAGAATAAAGTTATGATTTGTAAAGAAGCAGCAGACATTCATATTAGCTGGAGAGAGTATTTGGTGTTTTGTGAATGGCTCAGTGACCTTGTATTTGTCTGTGTTTTTTAAAAAGTGGCCTTGTTTTGCCTCATGTTATGAGTAAACTTGATCTCATTTATCTCTGAGTAACCTTGTCTGAAGTTGAAACTCTGTAAGATGAACGTGGTCAAGCTGTGAATGACAAGCTACCTTATGAATGTCAGGAGCTGATTTTTTTTCTTTCTCATTTCCAAATTTTGGGTAATTTTTCTCAGTACCATAAATGTATGAAGAAATTAATGGCTTGCAGGAATAAATTTAATTTAGGAAAATAAAGTAACATTCATCATACTCAGGAATTATGAAGCAAAATTCAAATCTGCTCACACTATCATCATCATCAAGAACAGTTGTATTCTCAACATCCCACCACCTCAGGGTACACCCTGTCTGGCAGCAGCAAGGAATGGTGAATGGTGATGATCAGGCTGCTAAAAATTGCTAAAATCTTCAGCCAATTGATACAACATCTAGAGCAGGCAGGACAACATGGGTCAGTGAAACACTAAATATATTTACACTGGCTCAGCCCCAGCCAGCACAATGGGAATGCACAATGCTCAGTCTCAACACTTTTCTTTTATTGACCGTTCATGGTGGCACACTGGTGACGGTGTTTACTATTCAAACACTTCCTAAACTCCTCCCTCCTCCTTTCCCCTAGAAGGAGCTTCCTGCACCACCTTTTGCTTTCCCAGATTATGGTATACTTTGTTTATATTTGACTTTCTCATGATGATGCATTAACATGAGGAGGGCAATTGGGGATAGCTTATGCACACCATAATTTTTGGCATCTTCTTTGAGACTTCCGCAACATTCAGCTGGCTTTCAGTTATGTGCTCCATTTATGGCACCATTCTTATTTCATTTCTATTAGTCAGCTATTGCATGTTCTTTATCTTGTGGAGAGTTTTAAAAATTTACCCAAGATCATGCGGATAATATATAAAGAGTTAGGATTCAAGCCCATGTCTGTCTAACTAACAACTTTACCTTTTCTCTAACTTTATAGAAAATCCCACGTGATTAAAAAAATGAATGTCACGACTTTTCTCCTTTTTAAACAAGAGTTTAATAACAAACTTTAAGAAAATGTTTCCACACATGGGTGGTTAGAAAGTGTGAGACATTTTCTGAATGTGCACTGCTAACAGAAAGTAAAAATGAAGCAGAGTATCAGCTCTATCACACATTTGGCTTCCATGTAAGTGAGTTCTTTGTCTCATTCCTATCTTCTCAGATATGCCAAATTTAGAGCCTCTCTTAAGCTGTGATCCTCTTGGGTATCACTTGTGTCCCTTAAACAGTAGGAGATCAAGTAAAATAGAAAGTATTGTGAGGGATCTAGGGTGGCATCTTCTAAGTCTGCATTGTGTTTGATTCACTTTGTTATAAAGCAGAAAATAACACACCATTGTAAAGCAATTATACTCCAATAAAGATGTTAAAAAAAAAAGCTTTCTTGGCCACTGAAGTGCTCTCTTCTTTGTGCAAGGAAGTTGTGCACTATCTTTCCTTGAGTTGCACACTATCTTTCATACATTCCTATTGTTGCTAAATCTCAGCGTTTGAGGGACACAGTGGCTTCCATCACTTTAGTGTCATTGGTGGGACCACAGGACCCCGAGGCTGAGCAGCAGTTCTGAGTACCTTGGCTCCTGTCCTCGGATCACCATTTGTCCCTGATTTTTGTTTTACCAGTGCATGGAGACAACTTCTTAGCCATTCAGCCCCAGTGTTCCAGGACAGATCCTGAAATCAAATGAGGCATGAGCGTACTTTTGTGGGACCTAGCAAAAATGCTTACTTCAAACTTGGGGTGGGAGATTATATTTTCCAAAGAAAACTACACACAAACACACACACACACACACACACACACACCATTCCAGATACTCTTCTTACATTGTGACACTGATACCCCTCCATTAAGAGGTAGAGTCTATACCACCCCCAACCCCATGTTGAATCTGGGCCAATCTTTGCAATTGCCTTGACTAATCAAACATGACAGAAGTGATGCTGCTTGACTTCTAAGGTTAGGTTATAAAAAGCAATATGACTTCCACCTCTCTCTCTCTCTCTGATGCTTGCTTGCCCTTGGAATGCAGCCACCATGTTTTGAGGAAACAGAAGCCACATAGAAAGGTCACATGTGGGTATTCCTGCTGACAAAAATCACGGCTCTAGCTAGGACCCCAGTCCAGCATCTACTGCCAGACTTGTGAATGCTTGAGACTCCAGATGATTCTAGTCTTTTGCCTTCAAGTATTCCAGCCAAGTCCTCAGACATGTGAAGCAGAGGCAGGTCATCCCCTTTGTGCCTTATCTGAATTACTGACATACAGAAGCCATGAGAGGTAATGAATGATTGTTATTTTAAGTTATTAGCATAGATAATAGAGATGAATTTAGCAATCAAGTCCTCTGAAAAATGTAGCAATCTTGAAACATGACCCTAGATAGATATACTTCTCCCAACTCCTCTTTTCACTGCTTGTTCACACATGAGAGCATCTGCAGGGATTCCCATCAGAGAGTTTTCTTCAGGTTAATTATTGAAGCACTAAGTGTAAAGCTGAAAAACACCACCACCCTTGTTACAACCAGACTCTCAGAAAATACAATAACTTCTATATGATTAGTATATAAGTGTTGATTTAAATTATGCAATAATCATACCAGGTTCTTGATTCATCCTTTGTACAGTGGGAAATACGACAAAAATAAAAATTTCAATCTCTGAGGTACAAAAGAAAGTTTGATTTAAGATTTAGTAAAGGAAATTGATCTCTTTAGTCCTTTTAAAAATTTGTTTCGGTATCACCAATCTATTTTGCCCCCGCAGGAGCCTAGTAAGTGGTGGGGCAGCCAAGCAGGTCTTGAGAGCATCCAAGGAATCCTATACTCTGAATTAGGCAATTTAATACCACATAAACCCTGTGCACTTAATTTAATTCCCATATTATATGAGGAAATCAAAGCACAGAAAAGTAGGATGGAGGCTTGTTCTAAACATTTAAATTAAATGATCAAATACATACACGTTCAGTCAAATGTAAAACAAAATACTTATTTTTAACAGTGCCCATGGCTCCAGACATCTCACTCGATGATCATTTGCTTCAGATGTTAATAGTATCTCAAAGAGAAAAGATGTAAACTTAAAGAGTATAAACTTAAAAACACTTGCGCTTGTGCTGAAAGAATGGGAAGAAATTTCAGAGGTAACTTCAACTATAATGCACTGACTTGAGAACTTGACCTTCACTACCACTGGTCCCCACCTGATGGTAACTTGTCCAAGGTCACAAAACTAAAGCTAAGGTTCAAACCTAGGTCCACCTAACTCAAAATCCCATGCATAATCCACTCCACTGTGTGTGTGTGTATATATATATACATTATATATATATATATATATATATATATATATATATACTGTACAAATCCACTATATTTATACTTTTTCATGCTTGCCTGCTTGGGAACAACACATCTGTAATCATCATCACCAGGACCCTAACAACAAAAAGCATTGGAAGGTCAGTGTAGAATACTGGTGGAGAACAAGGAGTCTAAAAACAAGCTGCCTGGTTTTCAATCCCAGCTTTTCCATTTGCCTACTGTGTGAATGTTCCAGTTATCTACTATTGTTTAATAAACTACGCTAAAACTTTGTGATTTAAAGTAATAATTTATTATTAACTTTCATGGTTCTGTGGGTTGACTGCATTTAGCTGGGTGGTTTTTAGGGTCTCTCATGCCGTTGCAGTCAGATGTTGACTGGGGCCACAGTCATCTGAAAGCTCAATTGGATTAAACATCCAAAGGGGATCCTATGGTTGGTAGATCAGCTGGGGCTGTTAACCAGAGCACATTCATGTAGACCTCCCATTGAATCCTTTTGTTCCAAGACAGAGATTCCAACAGCAAGTGTTCCAAGAAAACTGGGTAGAATCTATAAAGCTACATATTAACTAGCCCTGGAACTCATGTGACATCACTTGTGCTATATTTTGTTGGTCTAAAGTGAGTCAAAGTGGCCAGGAGAGATTTGAGGCAACACAAGTTATGGTTCATTAGCAGATTCACCTTGGAGATAAGCTACCATGCTAACCTTTTTCAATTCAGTTCAATTCTCTGTGCTTCATTTTCTCCATCCATAAAATGGAGGTGATAACAGTGCCTACTTGATAAGATTGTCGTGAGAATTAAATGAAGTAATACATGTAAAATGGTTAGAAGATCCCCTGGCACATAACAGGTACTCAATGAAAGTTACATTGCTATTACTATTCTCTTAGGAACACCATGCTAGATACTGGGACTGTATCACTTTACACCCACGTAATGCCTTATATATCGCTTACTATACTGTTTCTACAGACCATCACCAGGGCCATGACCATTCTTGGACAGAGAATTTCACATGGGCTTCCTGGTGACTCTTTGTTATGCTCCATACGCTCATTCCCATGGACAAATGGGAATTTGTCTATGCTGTCACTTGCCTTGCTGTCATTTCTATGCTGTCACTTGTTGTTAACATAGACTTTCGATGAGGATATTTCAAAGCCAACCACACTCGTGCTTTCAGGCAGGAAGATCAAGGAGCATACTCACCAACGCTCTTCACAATTTTAAACATAGTTCCAAGAAGATCTGTTAGCAATAAACTGTCTCCCACTCACTCAAGGACCCAAACTGAGAACCTCTTCTAGAGGTCAGCTTCAAAGACTCAGGGCAAAAAGTGGCTTTGTGGTTCTCAGGAACCTTGGCCCCAAGCTTGAGAACTTTCTGTACAACAGATCAGCTGAGGTTCCTCTTGCAAAAAGAAGAAAATTTAACCCAGGCACTGCTCAACTGAAAAGCTGCATGGTTTTGAGGAAATCCCTGGCATAGCTGACCCACAGTCATATCACCATGACAGTACAAACATTTTCCCCAGGCTCCTGCCACATGGAGTTGCAGCATGAAAGCCTAAACATAGTTTTAGGGAGATCAGACCCACAGGGCAACTTACTGCAGTCTTTCCTTCTCTCCTTCTAGTTTCTAGGTCTTCTCAGAAAGCAGCTGGACATTGCTGTTCATTCTATATAGAGTCACCAGTTTATCCACCTCTAAGTGCTTAAAAGATCCTTAGCAAAGCTAGCCTTTTTTGGTGAGTGGCACAGACTAGCACTGGTGTGGTGAAAGTTGAGAGGTATCAGAGTGGACCCTCTGCTTCAAACTGCTTTCTCTCCATTTTCCATACTGCCTGAAATGTTACCGAATGTGCTTTATTAATTTTAGTGATTATGTCCTCTTGAAAAATAAAAATTTCCTAGATTGAATTAATTCATTATAGAATGATATTAGTCAGAGCTATGATTAATATTTAAGAAAAAAACTGAGGAGGAAAAGAGCAGAGGAGAGAAGTAGGTATTTCTTCACTAACATGAGTAAAGTGCAGGAAAAGCAAGGGTAGAGCTAGGCCCAGGAGAAAACTGGAAGCAGAGACTTGACATCTATAGGATCTTCTCTAACTCTAAAATGTGTCAGCTTCTTATCTTAAACAAAATCTCTACAATTGGAGACCTGGACACTAGCAATTATAGGCTTCTATTCTTTTACCCTCAAAAATCAGAGAGGAAAGAGACTGTTACCTCCCTGATACTTAAAAAAAAATCCTAGGGAAGGATCCTGACTGTCCAGTTTAGACTAGGTTTTTATCCCTCAACCAATCACTGTGGTCAGGAAGGGGGAGTCATTAAAGAATAAAAAGTCTCATTTATCTCATGTGAGTTGTGGGTGGAAGATGAGGTAGAAAAGTGATTCAACTAAAAGGAAGAAAGTGAAATTCTCAAAAGAAGAAAGAGGTCCTGGACACACACACAAAAATCACTAATATACACAATGGGTATTATCAGCCACCAACACTTTAAAGCAGGGGTCCCCAACCCACAGGCCGTGGACCAGTACCAGTCCACCGCCTGTTAGGAATCGGGCTGCACAGCAGGAGGTGAGTGGCAGAGAGCGAGCAAAGCTTCATCTGCCGCTACCCCATCGCTCCCCGTCACTCGCATTACCACCTGAACCATCCCCTGCCCCCCGTCTGTGGAAAAATTGTCTTCCCCGAAACTGGTCCCTGGTGCCAAAATGGTTAGGGGCCACTGCTTTAAAATATATTATTTTATCAAATCAATTTTAGGTGAGACTAGTGGACTGAAGGACAGGAGGGGTGGGGAAAGGATAAGGAAGAGATATAATTTCGAATCAGAATTTATATCTATTTACAACTGTATTTATAATTAACTAATTTATATGACTTTCATATAAATGCTTTTGCAAATCTCTGGTCAAACTATGTGATATAACTTTTGTCTAGAATATATAATTATTGCAGTCATGGTCTCTAAGAATGCAAAAATTAGATGAGGGAGCAGCAATTGTCAGTATAAAAATGCTAGAGGTAAAGTAAGGATGGGGTGGAATGGGGTGGGATCAGAAAGGAAAAGGAGAACAAAAAAGTCAAAGTGAGAGACTTCCCAAAATAAACTTCAATGCCATCAGAGTTTTGCCTTTGACAAGCAGTTTAGATTTTTGGATCTATCTGCTTTTGCAGTTCCCATTCAGTAGCTTCAGCTTTTCTCCAGGAAAAAAATCTAGACACATTTTTTCATGCCTCAGATGAAATCACAACATCTATTATGTGGCTGGATTTGTAAATCTAGTGCGACCTACTTCCATTTCCAGCCTGAAAACAGTGGGCAGCTCCAACAGTTCTCCAGTGCAAATCCACGTGCATATAAGCATTGCATGCCTGACAAGCTATGTAATGAAGCATATGTATTTTCTTATTCAGCTTCTGCAGAGACGTTTCATTGAATAAGAATTAGGACTGAAAAGAGTCACATTTGACTGGCTACACTTTGCCAAATGAGATTTCAAACTCTCTTTAAAATTTCTTAAAACTCCTTAACTCTCCACATGAAGTAAAATCATGTAAACGTCAATGTTTACCTCTATAAAAAAGAGCTAAAATAATTTTACTTGCTTGATGTTACCTGTACAATAATTATGTCAAAGCAGAAGCTCCAAGTTCCATTCTGCTTGTCTTTAAATGGCAGTAATAACAGTTGTGTAGTAATAGCAGCAGGTACAGTGATCCTGAGCCCACCACAGAGGAGGCTCTCACTCAAAGGTAGGTGGTAATACTCAGCATCCTGTCAAGAAATGAGTTTCAATATTTGAGAATTTCTCAAAATGTCTTCCAAGTTTGTAAATATCACTATGTCTAACTGGCCATTTCAAAATGGCCAGATCAACATCTACACTTTTAACTGGTTATCTCATCTCAGAAGGAAAATTTGCCCCCTCTCCTATTTACCTGTGCTTTAGACACCAGTTCTCCCATTCCCTCATCATTCCTCTCCCTGTTTCCTCATCTCCTTGGAATCTTTTTCCCACCAATACCATCCTTTCTTCTCCCTTCTTCAGGCTCTTTCCTCTCACTTCCAATACACACTTACGTCTCTAACTAAACTCTTTGAAGAGGAAGTTGTGTTCCCTGTGCAGATTCAAGTGCTTTCTGCTCAGTAAAGCCAATGTTTGGGGTAGAGGGACAGTGGGAGAGGGAAAAGAAAGAGTGAGTGAGCATAGAAGCTGTCATGTTTTGTTTAGGGCAGAATGACATTTTAATGAGTTCTCAGAACTCTATCACAAGTTACATCTTGCTCAGGACAGTGCTGGCACAGAGAAAACAATGTAAGACATGGGATAAGAACCACAGAGGTGAAGACAAAAGTAAAACTTAAGACATTGACAAGCTCCAGGCTGTAGAAATATTACTAAAATTCAATGAAAAAAAAGCCTTGGTTATAAAAAAGATGATCCCTGTATAACTACATACTTTCCATATTGATACCAACAGAGGTATAGGTACAAAGCAATAGTTATGTGGCAAGTTAGGGAAACAGTACCACATTCCTGAGCTATCATAGCAGAGAGATTGCCCTTCACCTTTGGATGAAATCTCAAAACAAGAAATGTGTGATATTACTAACATGTCACCTTCCTTCCATTTTCCAACAGATGAATTTAAATGGATAAATTTGTAAACTGAATTATATTTTCTCAATGAAGAGAAAGGAAAGAGGCTCTCTCTCATTTATCATTGAACTTCAATTAGTTATTTGTATTTAGTGTTTTTTTTTAAAAATTATTTATTTTCAGCTGAGTTGGGTCATTTTTGCTGTACGTGGGCTATCTCTAGTTGCAGTGAGTGGGGGCTGCTCTTCATTGCGGTGCGTGGGCTCCTCATGGTGGTGGCTTCTCTTGTTGTGGAGCATGGGCTCTAGGCATGTGGGCTTCAGTAGTTGTGGATTGTGGGCCCCTAGAGTGCAGGCTCAGTAGTTGTGGCTGTGCCTGGGTTTAGCTGCTCTGCAGCATGTGGGATCTTCCCAGATCAGGGCTTGAGCTCATGTCCCCTTCATTGGCAGCAGATTCTTAACCACTGAGCCACCAGGGAAGCCCTGTATGTAATGTTTTAGTTTTAGTTTATCTTCTCCCAATCTCTCTTGTCAAGTGGTTAATGATCCATAAACAAGAAATTAAGGAAAGAAAAGAACGACTTTCTAATTAAAATTATTTTAGAATTCAAACAATGAACCTCTTCCTTTTTTTTGTTTCTATTATCATCAAATTTTGTCTTGTTTTTAGTGTAATAGGTTTTCTTGAAGATAGGCGAATACAACTGATATCTGGGGGGAAAATTTTTCCTACATCATGTTTTCTAAATCGCATAAAAGTGTTTTCTCTATCTCATTCCAAAGCCTCAGGATAAAGAAAAGCCAAATTCTGCCTTAATCTTGGCATTCACTTGTGAACAAGCAGCCTGACCTAGTTCTCTCATTTAGTGTCATACAGTCCTCTGAGCACCTGCAGAAAAAGAAAAACCAAAACCCATTTACTAGATACCCAACATCAGACATGTGTGAAGATACATTTTTGAAAATAATCATGGACCCTGATTTGCAAGAATATAACTTACTTTTCTTATACTTGGACTTTGTTTAGTTTTCAAGATTACAATTTCACTAATAGCAGAAAAACAAACCTTGTATGTTGGAAGATTTCTTAATCACATTACTTATGATTGGTCTGTTCATATTTTCTATTTCTTCCTGGTTCAGCCTTGGAAGGTTATGCCTTTCTAAGAATTTGTCCATTTCTTCCAGGTTGTCCATTTTTTGGCATAAGTTGCTTGTAGTAGTCTCTTATGATCCTTTGTATTTCTGCAGTGTCAGTTGTAACTTCTTCTTTTTCATTTATAATTTTATTGATTTGAGTCCTCTCCCTTTTATCTTGACAAGTCTGGCTAAAGGTATATCAGTTTTTTTTATCTTCTCAAAGAACCAGCTTTTCATTTCATTGATCTTTGCTATTGTTTTCTTCATTTCTATTTCATTTCTTTCTGCTCTGATATTTATGATTTCTTTCATTCTACTAACTTTGGGTTTTGTTTGCTCTTCTTTCTCTAGTTGCTTTAGGTGTAAGATTAGGTTGTTTATTTGAGATTTTTCTTATTTCTTGAGGTAGGATTTTATTGCTATAAACTTCCCTGTTGGAAATGCTTTTGCTGCATCCCATAGGTTTTGGGTCATTGTGCTTTCATTGTCATTTGTTTCTAGGTATTTTTTGATTTCCTCTTTGATTTCTTCAGTGATCTCTTCGTTATTTAGTAACATATTGTTTAGCTGCCATGTGTTTGTGTTTTTTACAGTTTTCTTCCTGTAATTGATTTCTAATCTCATAGTGTTGTGGTTGGAAAAGATGCTTGATACAATTTCAATTTTCTTAAGTTTACTGAGGCTTGATTTGTGACCCAAGATGTGATGTATCCTAGAGAATGTTCCACGTGCAATTGAGAAGAAAGTATTCTGCTGCTTTCAGATGGAATGTCCTATAAATATCAATTAAGTCCATCTGGTCTAATGTGTCATTTAAGACTTGTGCTTCTTTATTAATTTTCTGTCTGGATGACCTGCCCATTAGTGTAAGTGGGGTGTTAAAGTATGCACTATTGTTGTGTTACTGTTGATTTCCCCTTTAATGGCTGTTAGCATTTGCCCTGTTTATTGAGGTGCTCCTATGTTGAGTGCATGTCTATTTACAGTTGCTATGTCTTCTTCTTGGATTGATCCCTTGATCATTATGTAGTGTCCTTTTTGTCTCTTGTAACAGTCTTTATTTTAAAGTCTATTTTGTCTGATATGACTATTGCTACTCCAGCTTTCTTTTGATTTCCATTTGCATGGAATATATTTTTCCATCCCCTCACTTTCAGTCTGTATGTGTCCCTAGGTCTGAAGTGGGTCTCTTGTAGACAGCATATATACAGGTCTTGTTTTTGTATTCATTCAGCCAGTCTATGCCTTTTGGTTGGAGCATTTAATCCATTTACACTTAAGATAATTATCGATATGCCTGTTCCTATTACCATTTTCTTAATTGTCAGGGGTTTGTTATTGTAGGTGTTTTCCTTCTCTTGTGTTTCTTGCCTAGAGAAGTTTCTTTAGCATTTGTTGTAGAGCTGGTTTGGTGGTGCTGAATTCTCTTAGATTTTTCTTGTCTGTAAAGCTTTTGATTTCTCTGTCGAATCTGAATGAAATTCTTGCTGTGTAGAGTAATCTTGGTTGTAGGTTTTTCCCTTTCATCACTTTAAATATATCCTGCCACTCCCTTATGACCTGCAGAGTTTCTGCTGAAAAATCAGCTGTTAACCTTATGGGGATTCCCTTCTATGTTAATTATTGCTTTTCCCTTGTTGCTTTTAACATTTTTTCTTTGTGGTTAATTTTTGTTACTGTGATTAATATGCATCTTGGTGTGTTTCTCCTTGAGTTTATCCTGTACAGGACCCTTTGTGCTTCCTGGACATAGGTGACTATTTCCTTTCCCATCTTAGGGAAGTTTTTGACTATAAACTCTTCATTATTTTTTCAGACACTTTCTCTTTCTCTTCCTCTGGGACCCCTATAATTTGGATGTTGGTGTGTTTAATGTTGTCCCAGATGTCTCTGAGACTGTCTTTATTTCTTTTCATTCTTTTTTCTTTATTCTGCTCCATGGCAGTGATTTCTACCATTCTATCTTCCAGCTCACTTACCCGTTCTTCTGCCTGTTATTCTGCTATTGATTCCTTCCAGTGTATTTTTAATTTCATTTATTGTGTCGTTCACCACTGTTCGTTTGTTCTTTAGTTCTTCTAGGTCCTTGTTAATCATTTCTTGTACCTTCTTGATCTGTGCCTCCATTCTATTTCTGAGATCTTGTATCATCTCTACTATCATTACTCTGAATTCTTTTTCAGGTAGATTGCCTATTTCTTCTTCATTTATTTGGTCTTGTGGGTTTTTACCTTGCTCCTTCATCTGCAACATATTTCTCTGTCATCCCATTTTGTATAACTTATTGTGCTTGGGGTGTCCTTTTCACAGGCTGAAAGGTCAGAGTTCCTCTTGTTTTTGGTGTCTACCCCCTGGTGGATGATACTGGTCCAGGGGCTTGTGTATACTTCCTGGACGGAAGGACTGGTGCCTGTCCACTGGTGGGTGGAGCTGAGTCTTGTCTCTCTGATGGGTAGGGCCTCATCAGGGAGTGTGTTTTGGGGTGTCTGTAAGCTTAGAAAGAATTTAGGCAGACTGTCTGCTGATGAGTGGGGCTGTGTTCCTGTGTTGCTGATTGTTTGGCATGAGGCGTCCAGCACTGGAGCCTGCAGGCAGTTGGGTGAAGCCAGGTCTTGTTGTTGAGAGGGAGCCCTCCAGGGGAGCTCAAGCTGATTAATATTCCCTGGGGCCAGGTTAGGACTCCCACCCTGGAGACTAAGGCCCAATCCCTGGCCTGGGAACCAAGATCCCACAAGCTGCACAGAGTGGCCAAAAAAAAAAAAAAAAAAAAAAAAAAAAAAGGAAAAGAAAGCAATCAAACAAAACCCAAGGCAAGTAACAAAAATGAAACAAACAAACAGCAGCAACAACAACAAGAAAATGGAAAAGAAAACAAGCAGACAAACAAAACCCAAGATAAATGATAAAAGGAAAACCAAACTAAAACAAAAAATACAAAGAAAACAAAAAACAAGAGAACCAAAGCACTAAAAAACAAACAATAAAAACAAAACTAACAAAAACAAAACAGAAAGCAAACAAAAAAAAGCAAAGAAAACATAAAACAAACAGACAAACACAATCTAAAAAATAAAAAGATAAAAACAAAGAACAAAAACAAAAACAAGACAAAAACACCAAACAGCAAAAAAATAATAAAATAAAAAACATATTAAAATTTTTTTAAAAAGAAAAGAACAAATAAAAAATAAAACAACAGCAGAACAAAATGAAACAAACAAAAATAATAATATTTTCCTGGGGCCTCCACTGTCAGTGTCCTTGCCCCCACAGTGAGCCACAGCCAACCCTGCCTCCCCAGGAGGCCCTCCTACACCTCTAGGTAGGTCTCTGAACCTGCTGTGGGCACTGTAGGGGCAGCTCAGACTCTCACCTCACCCAATTCTCACATGTACTTGTCCCCAAAGACCACAGCTGCTAAAGTTAGATTGGTCTCAGTTGTGGGAGCACTTGCTGTCCGTTCATATATTCCACAGACCCAGAGTTTACCAAGCCAATCACGGGGATTTTATCTGTGGTTTGTGCAACTGCACAGAGAGATTTCCTTTTCTCCTCCTTAGTCACACAGCCTCTGGGGGTCAGCTTTTGTTCTGGCCCCACCTCTGCATGTGGGTCACCCTCAGACATCTATTCCCCACCCAAGCAAGAGGGGGGCGAAAGCAGTAGCTGATTGGGGCACACTTACTTGCTCAGGCCAGGGAGGGATAAGGCAGCCACAACTGGGGCAGGTGCGAAGTGCCTGCAGTGGCAGAGGCCAACAGGAAGTTGTAACAGACTGGGGAGTACTCACTCTGGTGGGAGTCCCTCCCACTGCCTGTGGAGGCAGGGGCTGGCATGTGAGGAGAGAGTCCAGGATGGCGGCCCCACCTCTTATGCACCACTCAACAATGGTGCCTCATTTGCAAGGCAGACCACACTTCCTCTAGGAGCATTCATGGCCATGGAGCCCCTCATTCCCATCCCCTCAGGTTGTCTCTGTGCAGCCAACAGTGGTTCTCTCCCTGGATTCGCTCTCCTAACCTCACACTTTAGCACTCAGCCCCTGCCAGCATTGGCAGCTTCACGTCTCAGGCTGGGGTGCCCAGGGCTTATTCCAGAGGAGGCTTTGGCGTGGACAGTGCATGTGGTTCCCGCATGCTGTCAAAGGAGGCTTTGGCAGTGGCAGCACTCAGGACCCTGGAGCCTGCATAGCACTCAGGACTCCAGAGCCTGCATGGGTGGAGGAGGCCTTGACTTGAGGGGTGGGTGGGCCTGCTCAGATGGCTGCCCCTCCCAGTGCCCATGGAGGCAGGAGGCCAGTGGGTGGGGAAGGGGGTTGCAATGGCGGCCCCATCCCTTGCACACCAATCAACAATGGTGCCTTGTTTCTATAGTGCCCCAGGCTTCTTCTGAAAACTTTCCAGGTTGTGGAGTTCCTTCCTCCTGTTCCTTCAGGCTGTCTCTTCACAGCCAGCAGCTGTCCCCTCCCTGGGTCTGCTCTCCAAAGCCCACTTCCCAGCACCCAGCCCCCCTCTGCACCAGGAGACACACGACTCAGGCTGGGGTGCACAGGGCAGCAGCACAGACCATGCACACAGTTCTTACTTGTCCTGCCTTCCACAGACCACTTGTTGCATTTCCCTCTGACCCCACAAATGCCCCTTCCTGCCCAAGCTGATTTCCCTGTTGTGAATGGGGTTTTCTGAGTGCAGGAACCTCGCCTCACCTTCAATTCCCTGCCAGCGGTGCTGGTCCCTTACCATTTCCTCGTTTCTTTTCTTTTCTTTTCTTTTTCTTTCTTTTGTTCTACTCAGTTGTTTGGAGATTTTTATTGTCCTTTTAGGTGTCTTCTACTAGTGTTCAGCAGGTGCTCTGTGAGAATTGTTCCATTTGTTGATGTATTCTCAATGTACTTGTGAGGAGAGGCAAATTCTACTTCCTCCTATTCCATTATCTTCTCTTGTAGTTCAGCATAACTGCAATTATTTCTGCTTTAAAATTCAAAATGACTTTCTGGGTTAAATACTCAGTTAAATTTAAGATTTTCAAACTCCTCCTTAACCTTACCTTCTCTTTCCCAGGAATTGAACTAAGTTATGGCAATGCACAAAGGACTTTGTATCATCCTGTCATCATGGGAGAGGTGCCTGAGGCACGACAAATTGTTTATGCTGGCTTCTGCTCAGATGGCCTTGGTTTTCAGCATCTGTTCCCACCATACCTGCCACCCATTGTCCTCCCCTACAAACATCCCACAGGTTTCTCTGTGGCCACCTCATCCCCATTGAGCAAGTGCTCTCTCTCTCTCTCTTTCTCCTGGTTTACCAGATCTCTCTCAATCTTCCTCTTCACTCACACCATATGGGACCATGAGACATCATTGAGGCTCAAGGTGAAGTGAATAGTGATGATAGCTTTCTCTCTGCTAGGTCTAATTGGTCATTATTTCTACTTAACTACAGACACCTCACTTTGGGTATGGCCTACTGTGTGTCTATCTCCTCTCAGGGTTTTAGGCAGGAAATGGGACATCAGCCCTGTAATGCCCTCTAACCCCCAAGCTTATCAGGGTCTTTCTAAGGGACCCATGTCCATTACTCAGACTCTGACTCCCCTCTCAACCTTTGTTTCTCCTCCCCTCAGTTTGTCTCTCAACTGGTCAAGGAGAAAAAGACTAGTTTTCCTCTGTCATGCATCATTTTGAATCTATTTTTTTTAGCATAATCTCTACACTTTGTTTTCCTCAAGGCCCTGGCTCTTGATATACAAAACCAAGTTTGGGGGATTCAAAACCATTTTCTTTCTTCATCCTCTTGCCTTTAAAAGACTTTTTCACTACCAAGAATTGTGACGCAACAATTCAGTGTTCAAATGACTTATTCTATCTTGGCTTCCACTTGCCTCACCCCTTATCCCCACCTTTAGAGCAGTGGATATAGAAAACTATCAGTAGTAGCTATGGAAATGGAGGATTGAAACCTAAGATTATGTTTCTACCATGGCAAATATTTTTATATTGAAGCCTGATATTAATTTCATCCACAGAGATTTTTGAGACATGCACTCTTCCAGGATCTGAGAGTTCCCTATACTCATGAAACTTGCACTTTCGTTGACTGAAGTAGATAACAAACAAGTAAAGAAATGAATAAACAAGATAATTTCCAATTATTGTAAGTTCTATGAAGTAAAGAAAGAGGGTAATATGATAAAGAGTAACTGGAGGAAATGAGGAAGGTCAAGAAAGCTCACTCTAAGTAGGTGACATTTGAGCTGAGACCTGAAGGATAAAGGGAGCCAGGCATGTGAAGAGCTAGGAGAAGATCTTTCTAGGAAGAGAAAGCAGAAAGTATAAAGGCTCAGATGTGGAAAATAGCTTGGTATGTTCAAGGAACAGAGGGGAGAACAGTGTAACTAGAACATCATGGACACAAGGGAGAGATCAGAAAAGGAAGCAGAACCAAATCACGTGGTTTCCAGAAAGCCAGAGTTAACAGCTTGAATTTTTTTTCAGATAAAATGAGAAATTATTAATCAGTTTGATCAGAGAAATTACATTTGTTTTGTTTTTAAAAAGATTCCTCTGTTTGTAAGAATGGCTTATAAGGGGAGTAAGACTGAATATGGTAGAAGTAGATACATTCAATATATATTTAAGAAATATCCTCAAGGAGAACTCTTCAGCTCTCTGTGAAAAAGGGTTGAAATGTCAAATTCCCAAATTATATAATTGTGTTTATGATTCCACTATTAATACCAACATTGCAAGAACTAACTCACAAACACTCTGAACATCACACTTGGTTGATCATTAAAGGCTCTTGACCAGCTGCCTAAATAAAAATCAGGACCATTGATGCTAAGATAAGGCCAAGCATCTCACTGGCATGCTCTTTATCTCTAACCCTTTGTGACACAAAGAATGCTTATTAGTTCTCATATCCAAGTTGCATGAGAATACTTGGAGCATAAGTATTGTGCAAAAATAATTTAATGGTTATGTTCCAGCTTAAATACAAATATTAAGATTTGGGGGATAAAATTCAGATTTATTTCTCCCTTTAGAATTTGGTCACCTGATTAATCACCCATCTAGAGTTTCAGACTAAATACATGCTTGACTAAGTTCTGCTGAGTGTGCTGAGTAGATTGTTCTACATCTGCAATAACAATTACATTGGAAAGAGAGAGCAACCAAACTCTTTCAAAGATTAAAGCAAATAGTGTTATAAGTTTCCAAAATATGCAAGGATTAAGGCTGTTACTGGAGGAGTTAGGGATCTCCTGTTGGTAATTGGAATAGAGTTCTCATATCCTTTTCAGGGTTCTAGCCATTAGAGAGCACACACAAAAATTGATAGTCAAATTTTCATTCAAAGCCCTTAACTGCATTAATTGGTCAAGCAAGTGCTCAAGAACCTCATAGGATAGTATTGGGATGGCCTGGAAAATGAAGCTTGGATATGAGAACTAATTAGGGATCTTCCTGGGAGACATTTCTGGAGAGAGCTTGCATTCAGAATACCTCCACATCTAGCTGCACAAATCTAGTTGCCAGCAGAATAAAGAAAGAGAGGAAAGATTGAGAGATGAGCTCATGTGTTTTTTTTTTTCTTTTTTTCAGCACCTCTCTCCCTTTCCCCTGGTAAAAATATTATCAAATGAATATCCTCCAAACTCTGCCCAAGTCTGTTAGCTACTCTTCCCATCTCCATGAGGTATAAGCGAGTGATTAACTAGGAAAGTGTTCACTTCGATATAATCCTCTCATATGAAGGGGAGTAAAAGTCTCCTGTCTATTGAATAATAAAGATGGGGGGCTTCCCTGGTGGCGCAGTGGTTGAGAATCTGCCTACCAATGCAGGGGACACAGGTTCGAGCCCTGATCTGGCAAGATCCTACATGCTGTGGAGCAACTAGGCCCGTGAGCCACAATTACTGAGCCTGCGCGTCTGGAGCCTGTGCTCCGCAACAAGAGAGGCCGCGATAATGAGAGGCCTGCGCACCGCGATGAAGAGTGGCCCCCGCTTGCTGCAACTAGAGAAAGCCCTCACACAGAAACGAAGACCCAACACAGCCATAAATAAATAAATAAATAAACCCAAAGGTTAAAAAAAATAAAATAAAATAAATAAAGATGGGAAGCTGCAGATTTCCCCTTATAATCTGTTCAAGAGTTCAAGTCAATTATAAGGATTCTAGTGCAGTAATAAATTGAATAAGAATTTTACTTAATCTTTGATCTTACATATAAGCAATTCATTAGAGTTTGGTGCAGGAAAGAGAAGAGAGATCTTTGGGAAGTTTAGTGTTTGCCATTCCTTTGCTTCTCTACTGCAACAAAACTCAGGGTCTGTTCTTGACATTACTGTCCTCTCTTCCATACATCTTACGTAAAACATCTCATACTCTACATTACTGTTTTTATGCTGATGACTCCCAAATCTGTATCTCCAGCACTAATCACTCCATGAACTTCAGACTCATTCATCCAACTGCCTGCTAGACATAAATGGCAAGTCCCATAAACATTTCAATATCAATATAATCCAAATTGAATCTTAAGTTCCCTATGTATTCCCATCTCAAACTGTTACTCCTCCTATATTTCCAATTACTGTGGTAACAGTACCACAGTACTGGTACTTCTACTCTATACTTAGTCACAAATCCAGCAAACTCAGAGTGATTCTAGGACACTCCCCCCTTACACAATCCATCAATTGCCAAGTTCTGTTGATTTAACATTCTACACATTCTTGAATCTCAACTCCTAACATGAATTCTGGTTGGGGTCCTCCTCAATTCTAACATGAACCAAAAAAGCAATCTTCCAGCAAGTCTCCCTACCCCTAATGTTTTTCCCTTATATCCATCCTCAACAATGTTATCTATCTAAAGTGCACACCTGACTTCTCCTGCTTTAAACCCTTCAGCAACTTCTGATTGTCTATAGGGTAAATATAGAAGCTCCTTAGCATGACACATAAGCCTTCCAATATCAGTTGCCCACCTACCTCTTAAACCTTACCTTTCTACCTCACCTTTTAAGTTTTAGTCTTCAAACCACTTGTTCCCTCCACAATCTATGATCCTTCAAATCTCTGTGATTTTATAAATGTTCCTTTGCTTGGAATAATTTTTCCACCTTCTTTCTCCTAACTTTTTCCACATATCATGGTTCATCACAAGTGTTATTTCTTTCTAGGAGCTTCTCTTGAACCTCCAGTTTCTGCCAAGTGTCCCTTTCCACTGTGTAATTCTATGACACCTGCATTTACCTCTCTTACTAAATACTCAATATTATACTAAAATGATCTATGTATATTCTGGGGCTTTAAGAGAGTCAATCAGTAACAACCCTCTTTCTTGCACCCAAGTTAGTACCCAATTGCAAAATAAAATCGCCAGGTGGATGAAAATAAAAATATTACCTTTATTATTGAGAATGTGGCAGAGCTCTTTGAGCCAAATTAGCTGAGTTAGACTTACCCTGAATAGTCCCCAGCAGTTCTGTGCAACCACAACCTCCCCCACCCCTCATCTACATGAGGGTGTGCCTGCTCCTGAAAATTCACATGGAGGAGTCAAGAAGAATGCATACTTTCTTCAGGTAAACATTAGAATATTGCTCCAATAAAAAGGAGAGAAAGGCTGAACCATCAGACTCTGCTCTTTTTCAAAGAGAAACCAGCTCTCTTCACTCAAAAGGAGTGAGAGGAGGGGGTAGGGCAGGAAGCTGTGAGTGTCACTCTAGTGGGGCTTCCTCCTCACAAAACATGAAGCCAAGGAAGCAAGGTTTACTTCCAAAGATCTCATTACTTCATTAAATGGTAAACTCCTTGAAGGCAAACCACATCATATTCCTCTTTACATCACCAAAGCTGGCCTACATGAATGCTTATTGAATTTAAGTGCTCCCTTAGCTGTAATCATTAAACTCAATTTTGGATGACAGTAACTGACAGAAGCACAGGAAGAGTCAAAGTAAAGACAAAAATTAGAGCAGTATCTAGGCTGGTGACAATTTTTAAAATGTCTATGATGTAATAACAGGAAGGAAAAGGCAAAATGTAATGGGAAATTAAAATTATTATTGTAGAATTATGGGTAATATTTTTAACAATATTTCTTGAACATAATAATTTTGGGGGAAAAATGTTTTAATACATAAGGCAGTTTAGAGGGAGGAATCAAGATGGTGGAGGAGTAGGATGTGGAACTCACCTCTTCCCACAAATAGATCAAAAACACATCTGTAAGTGGAGTGATTCACACAGAACATCTACTGAATGCTGGCAGAAGACCTCAGACTTCCAAGAGGCAAGAAAACCTCCATATAACAGGGTAGGACAAAAGAAAAAAAAGAGAGAGAGAAAGAAATCAGGATGGGAGCTGCACCCCAGGGAGGGAGCTGTGAAGGAAGAAAAGTTCCCTGACCCTGGGAAGTCCCCTCACTGGTGGGGAGTTCAGCCTGGATGGAAGAGGAGTTTTAGACCCTTGGAGGAGAGCACAGCAACAGGTTTGCAGAAGGCAAAATGGAGAGTGACCTGCACAGATGGTTGGTACTGCCTCCCCTCACTCCTCAGCCTGAGACACTCATCCACCAGTGCAGGAGGGGTCTGGGTGCTGAAGCTCAGGCTTAAGAAGTCAGACCCAGGGAGAGGACTGGGGTGGACTGCATGGAGACAGCCTAAAGAGGCTGGAGTGTGGCAAATAAGGGTAAACTCAGAAGAAGCCTGAGCCCATCAGAGAGACAAGGTGCCATTGCTGGGGGTGCCCAAGGAGAAGGGCAAGACCACCATAGGAGCTGCTTTTCCTGCACGCATGTTCTCAGGCAACAGGACATCACCTACAGAAGTTCGGGGGGCAGGTGAGAGCCAAGGCCATTGTGAGGTCCAGTGGTGGACATGAGCCACTGCCGTGGCTAGGGGACCCGTGAGAGGGCACCAAGCACTGTCCCTGCTCTCCCAGGGGTAGTGGGCTGCCACCACCATGGGGAGACACAGGAGCAGGCACCAATCACTGTCCCCACCATACCAGGGGCAGGCATGGTCTGTGAGGAGGTTGCTGCCCCAGCCCTACCATAAGCATGCACAGGCCTCCACACCTACACAACCCATATAAAGGGAATAAAGGCCAGCGCATGCTGGGGAAAGAGGCACCAAGCATTCAAGCTAAAAGCAGCCCCTCGATTATGGACAAGATCATGGAATAGAAGGACTTGAACTTACCTCCTCTCATGAAAATGACACAAAAATCACAACTAACTGCTGAACAACCATCAAAAAAAAGATAGGAACCTACAAAAAAAAAAGATACTTTACACCCAAAGACAAAGAAGAAGCCACAATGAGACAATAAGAGGGCCACTTTCACAATATAATCAAATCCCATACCAGCTAGGTGGGCGACCCACAAAGGGGTAAATAATTATATCACAGAGGTTTTCCCACAGGAGTGAGAGTTCTGAGCCCCACATCAGGCTCCCCACCCTGAGGGTCTGGTATGGGGAGGAGAAACCCCCACAGCATTTGGCTTTGAAGACCAGAGGGGCATGAATGCAGCAGTTCCACAGGACTGGGGGAAACAGAGACTCCACTCTTGGAGGGTGCACAAAAGATTTCATGCGCACTGGGAGCCAGCACAAAGCAGTGACTCCATAGAAGCCTGGGCTAGACCTACCTGTGGGTTTTGGAGGATCTCCTGAGGAAGCAGAGGATAGCTGTAGCTCACTGAGGGGGCAAAGTCACTGGTGGCAGAGGCTACAGGAAATATTAATGTGAACTCTTGCAGAGGTCACCATTTTGGTGCCAAGACCCAGTCCTACCCAACAGTTTACAGAATCCAGTCCTAGAACATCTCAGACCAAACAACCAGCAGGATAGAAAAAAAGCTGCACCCATGAGCAGACAGGCTGCCTAAAGTGAAACTAAGCTCACAGCCACCTCTAAACACACTCTTTGACATGGCTCAGCCTACCAGAGGGACAAGACCCAGATCCACCCTCCAGTGAGCAGGCACCAGTCCCTCCCACCAGGAAGACTACATAAGCCTCAAAACCAACTTCACCCAGCAATGGGAGGACACTAGAAGCAAGAGGAGCTACGATCCAGCAGCCTGCAGAAAAGACCATAAATACAGAAAATTAGACAAAATGAGACCACAGAGAAATATGTTCCAGTTGAAGGAATAAGCTAAAAACCCACAAGAACAATTAAGTGAAGTGGAAATAGGCAATTTACTGGAAAAGAATTTAGACTAATGATACTAAACATGATCCAAGATCTTCTAAAAAGAATGGAGGCACAGACCGAGAAAAGAGAAGAAAGGTATAACAAAGAATTAGAAGTACTAGAGAACAAACAGAGATGCACACTACAATGACTAAAATGAAAAAATACACTAGAAGGAATCAGTAGCAGAATAAATGAAGCAAAAGAACGAATAAGTGACCTGGAAGGCAGAGTAGTGGAACTACTGCATAACAGAATAAAGCAAAACAATGAAAAGAAACGTGGATGGTCCAAGGGACCTCTGGGACAACATAAACGCATCAACACTTGCATTATAGGGGTTCCAGAAGAAGAAGAGAGGGAGGAAGGTCCTGAGAAAATATTTAAGACATTATAGATAAAAAAATTCCCTAACATGAGAAAGGAATCACTCACACAAGTCCAGGAAGTGCAGAGAGGCCCATACAAGATAAACCCAAGGAGGAAAACGACAATACAAATAGTGATCAAACTGACAAAAATTAAAGACAAAGAAAACAATATTAAAAGCAACAACGGATAGGCAACAAACAAAATAAAAGGGAATTCCGATAAGGTTATCAGTGGATTTTTCTGCAGAAACTCTGCAGGCAAAAAGGGAGTGGCACAATATATTTAAACTGATGAAAGGGAAAAACCTACAACCAAGAATGCTCTATACAGCAAGGCTGTTGGTCAGCTTCAGTCAGTGGAGAAATCAAAAGCTTCACAAACAACCAAACACTAAGAGAATTCAGCACCACCACACCAGCTTTGCAACAAATGCTAAAGGAAGTTCTCTAGGAGGAAAGAAAAAGGACACAACTAGAAAGAAGAAAATTATGAATGGAAAAACTCACCGGTAAAGGCAAACATACAGCAAAGTTAGGAAATCATTTGCACACAAATGTGATATCAAAACCAACAATTGTGAGAAGAGGAGAGTACAAATGCAGGATATTGGAAATGCACTGGAAACTAAGAGACCAGCAACTATAAACAATATTGTTTATATACACACTGCTATATCAAAACCTATGGTAACTGTAAAAGGAAAATCTACAATAGATACACACACACACACAAAAGAAAAAGAAATCCAAACACAACACTAAAATAGTCATCAAATCACAAGAGAAGAGAACAAAAGAGAAAGGGAAGAAAAAAGACTTACAAAAACAAATCCAAAACAATTAACAAAATGGCAATAAGAACATACATATCGATAGTTATGTTAAATGTAGATGGATAACATGCTCCAACCAAAAGACATAGACTGGCTGAATGGATACAAAAACAAGACCTGTATATATGCTCTCTACAAAGCTCCAATTCAGATCTAGGGACACACACAGACTGAAAGTGAAGGGATGGAAAAAGGTATTCCATACAAGTGGAAATCAAAAGAAACCTGGAGTTACAGTACTCATATCAGACAAAATAGACTTTAAAATGAAGACCATTACAAGAGACAAGGAAGGACACTTCATAGTGATCAAGGGATCAATGCAAGAAGAAGATATAATAATTGAAAATATATATGCACCCAACATAGGAGAACCTCAATATATAAGGCAAATACTAACAACCGTAAAAGGAAAAATGGACAGCAACACAGTAATAGTGGGGGACTTTAATACACCTCTTCCATCAATGAACAGATCATGCAGACAGAAAATCAGAAATGAAACATAGGTCTTAAATGACACCTTAGACCAGATGAAATTAATTGATATTTATAGAGCATTCCATCCAAAAGCAGCAGAATATGCATTCTTCTCAAGTTCTCATGGAACATTCTCCAGGATTGATCACATGCTGAACCACAAAACGAGCCTCAGTAAATTTAAGAAAATTGAAATCATATCAAGCATCTTTTCCAACCACAGTGCTATGAGATTTTAAACCAACTACAACAACAACAACAAAAACCTGTAAAAAACACAAAGACGTGGAGGCTAAAAAATATGTTACTAAACAACCAATGGATGACTGAAGATATCAAAGAGGAAATCAAAAAATACCTAGAGACAAATGAAACTGAAAGCACAATGATCCAAGACCTATGGGATGCAGCAAAAGCATTTCTAAGAGGGAATTTTATAGCAATAAAATCTCACCGCAGGAAACAAGAAAAACCTCAAATAAACAACCTAACGTTACATCTACTGCAACTAGAGACAGAAGAACAAACAAAACCAAAAGTGAGTAGAAGGAAAGAAATCGTAAAGATCAGAGCAGAAATAAATGAAATAGAGATGAAGAAAACAATAGCAAAAATAAACGAAACTAAAAGCTGGTTCTTTGAGAAGAAAAACAAAATTGATAACCCTCTTTTATTTTTTTTAACATCTTTATTGGAGTATAATTGCTTTACAATGGTGTGTTAGTTTCTGCTTTACAACAAAGTGAATCAGTTATACATATACATATGTTCCCATCTCTTCCCTTTTGTGTCTCCCTCCCTCCCACCCTCCTTTTCCCACCCCTGTAGGTGGTCACAAAGCACCGAGCTGATCTCCCTGTGCTATGTGGCTGCTTCCACTAGCTATCCATTTCACGTTTGGTAGTGTATATATGTCCATGCCACTCTCTCACTTCGTCACAGCTTACCCTTCCCCTACCCATATCCTCAAGTCCATTCTCTAGTAGGTCGATGTCTTTCTTCCCATCTTGCCCCTAGGTTCTTCATGACCATTTTTTTTTTTTTGGATTCCGTATGTATGTGTTAGCATATGGCATTTGTTTTTCTCTTTCTGACTTACTTCATTCTGTATGACAGACTCTAGGTCCATCCACCTCACTACAAATAATGCAATTTCGTTTCTTTGTATGGCTGAGTAATACTCCATTGTATATATGTGCCATATCTTCTTTATCCATTCATCTGTTGATGGACAGTTAGGTTGACTCCATGTCCTGGTATTGTAAATAGAGCTGCAATGAACATTTTGGTACATGACTCTTTTTGAATTATGGTTTTCTCAGGGTATATGCCCAGTAGTGGGATTGCTGGGTCGTTTGGTAGTTCTAATTTTAGTTTTTTAAGGAACCTCCATACTGTTCTCCATAGTGGCTGTTTCAATTTACATTCCCACCAACAGTGCAAGAGGGTTCCCTTTTCCCCACCCCCTCTCCAGCATTTATTGTTTCTAGATTTTTTGATGATGGCCATTCTGACTGGTGTGAGATGATACCTCATTGTAGTTTTGATTTGCATTTCTCTAATGATTAAGGATGTTGAGCATTCTTTCATGTGTCTGTTGGCAATCAGTATATCTTCTTTGGAGAAATGTCTATTTAGGTCTTCTGCCCATTTTTGGATTGGGCTGTTTGTTTTTTTGTTATTGAGCTGCATGAGCTGCTTGTAAATCTTGGGGATTAATCCTTTGTCAGTTGCTTCATTTGCAAATATTTTCTCCCATTCTGAGGGTGGCTTTTGGTCTTGTTTATGGTTTCCTTTGCTGTGCAAAAGCTTTGAAGTTTCATTAGGTCCCATTTGTTTATTTGTGTTTTTATTTCCATTTCTCTAGGAGTTGGGTCAAAAAGGATCTTGCTGTGATTTATGTCATAAAGTGTCCTGCCTATGTTTTCCTCTAAGAGTTTGATAGTGTCTGGCCTTACATTTAGGTCTTTAATCCATTTTGAGTTTATTTTTGTGTATGGTGTTAGGGTGTGTTCTAATTTCATACTTTTACATGTACCTGTCCAATTTTCCCAGCACCACTTATTGAAGAGGCTGTCTTTTCTCCACTGTATATGCTTGCCTCCTTTATCAAAGATAAGGTGACCATATGTGCGTGGGTTTATCTCTGGGCTTTCTATCCTGTTCCTTTGATCTATATTTCTGTTTTTGTGCCAGTACCATACTGTCTTGATTACTGTAGCTTTGTAATATAGTCTGAAGTCAGGGAGCCTGATTCCTCCAGCTCCATTTTTCGTTCTCAAGATTGCTTTGGCTATTCGGGGTCTTTTGTGTTTCCATATAAATTGTGAAAATTTTTGTTGTAGTTCTGTGAAATATGCCAGTGGTAGTTTGATAGGGATTGCATTGAATCTGTAGATTGCTTTGGGTAGTAGAGTCATTTTCACAATGTTGATTCTTCCAATCCAAGAACATGGTATATCTCTCCATCTATTTGTGTCATCTTTAATTTCCTTCATCAGTGTCTTATAATTTTCTGCATACAGGTCTTTTGTCTCCTTAGGTAGGTTTATTCCTAGATATTTTATTCTTTTTGTTGCAATGGTAAACGGGAGTGTTTTCTTAATTTCACTTTCAGATTTTTCATCATTAGTGTATAGGAATGCAAGAGATTTCTGTGCATTAATTTTGTATCCTGCTACTTTACCAAATTCATTGATTAGCTCTAGTAGTTTTCTTGTAGCATCTTTAGGATTCTCTATATATAGTATCATGTCATCTGCAAACAGTGACAGCTTTACTTCTTCTTTTCCGATTTGGATTCCTTTTATTTCTTTTTCTTCTCTGATTGCTGTGGCTAACACTTCCAAAACTATGTTGAATAATAGTGGTGAGAGTGGGCAACCTTGTCTTGTTCCTGATCTTAGTGGAAATGGTTTCAGTTTTTCACCATTGAGGACAATGTTGGCTGTGGGTTTGTCAAAATTGATAACCCTTTAGCCAGACTCATTAAGAAAAAAAAACGGAGAGGACTCAAATCAAAAAAATGAAAAAGGAGAAGTTACAACTGACACCACAGAAATATGAAGGATCATAACAGACTACTACTAATACTATGCCAATAAAACGGACAGCCTAGAAGACATGGACAAATTCTTAGAAAGGTACAATCCCCCAAATCTGAACCAGGATGAAATAGAAAATATGAACAGACAAATCACAAGTAATGAAATTGAAACACTGATTTAAAAACTCCCGACAAACAAAACTCCAGGACCAGATGACTTCACAGGCGAATTCTATCAAACATTTAGAGAAGAGCTAACACCTATCCTTCTGAAACTCTTCCAAACAATTGCAGAGGAAGGGACACTCCCAAACTCATTTCATGAGGCCACCAGCACCATGATACCAAAACCAGACAAAGATACTACAAAAAAGAAAATTACAGGCCAATATCACTGATGAGCACTTACGTAGAAATACTCAACGAAACATTAGCAAACCGAATCCAACAATACATTAAAAGGATCATACACCATGATCAAGTGGGATTTATCCTAAGGATTCAAGCATTTTTCTATATCCACAAATCAATCAATGTGATACACCACATCTACAAACTGAAAAATAAAAACCATAGGATTGTCTCAATAGATAAACTTTTAATAAAAAATCTTTTAACAAAATTCAACACTTGTTTATGATAAAAACAATAAAAACCGTCCCCAGAAACTGGACATAGAGGGAATTCCCTGATGGTCCAGTGGCTAAGACCGTGCACTCCCAATGGAGGGGGCCTGGGTTTGATCCCTGGTCAGGGAACTAGATCCCATTGCATGCCAAAACTTAGAGTTCACATGCCACAGCCAAATGTCCTGCATGCCACAACGAAAGATCCCACATGCTTCAGTGAAGATCCTGCATGCCGCAACTAAAGATCCCACATGCTGCAGCGAAGATCTCAAACATGGCAACAAAGATCTTGGCATGCCCCAACTAAGACACAGCACAGTCAAAAATAAATAAATAATATTTTTAAAAAAGAAAACGGGCAGAGCAGGAACATGCCTCAACATAATAAAGGCTATAAATGACAAACCCCACAGTTGACATCATTCTCAACAGTGAAAAGCTGAAAGGATTTCCTCTAAGACCATTAACAAGACAAGGATGTCCACTTTCGCCCCTTTTATTCAACATACTTTTGGAAGTCCAAGCCATGGCAATCAGACAAGAAAAAGAAATAGAAAACATCCAAATTGGAAAAGAAGAAGGAAAACTCACTGTTTGTAGATGACATGATACTATACATAGTAGAAAATCCTAAAGAGGCTGCCAGAAACCT
Source organism: Balaenoptera musculus (assembly GCF_009873245.2). Taxonomy (NCBI): domain Eukaryota; kingdom Metazoa; phylum Chordata; class Mammalia; order Artiodactyla; family Balaenopteridae; genus Balaenoptera; species Balaenoptera musculus. The sequence goes on from NC_045792.1 coordinate 26,050,616, forward strand.
ACTAGAGTTCATCAATTAATTTGGTAAGTTTACAAAATACAAAATAAATACACAGAAATTTCTTGCATTCCCATATACTAACAATGAAAGACCAAAAATCTAAATTCAGGAAACAATCTCACTTACCATCTCATCAAAAAGAATAAAATACCTAGAAGTAAACCTATATAAGGAGGCAAACTGTCTGTACTCTGAAAACTATAAGACACAGATGAAAGAAATGGAAGATGACACAAACAGATGGAAAGATATACCATTTTCTTGGATTGGAAGAATTAATATTGTCAAAATGTTATACTACCCAAGGCAAAACACAGATTCAATGCAACCCCTAACAAACTACCAATGGCCTTTTTCACAGAACTAGAACAAAAAATCTTAAAATTTGTATGTAGACACGAAAGACTCCAGATAGCCAATGCAATCCTGAGAAAGTAAAACAAAGCTAGAGGAAATGGGATCCATGACTTCAGACTATACTACAAAGTTACAGCCATCAAAACAGTATGGTTCTGGGCCAAAAAGGGAAATACAGATCAATGGAACAGGATAGAAAAGCCAGAAGTAAAGCCACACACCTATGGTCAATTAATCTATGACAACAGAGGCAAGACTATACAATGGAGAAAAGACAGTCTCTTCAATAAATGGTGGTGGGGAAACTGGATAGCTACATTTAAAAAATGAAATTTGAACATTTTTAACACCATACACAAAACTAAACACAAAATGGATCAAAGACCTAATGTAAGACTGGACACTATACAACTCATAGAAGAAAACATAGGCAGAATACACTTTGACATAAATCACAGATCTTTTTTGCTCTACCTCCTAGTGTAATGGAAATAAAAACAAAAATAAACTAATGGGACCTAATTAATTTCAAAGCTTTTGCACAGCAAAAGAAACCATAAACAAAACGAAAGACAGTCCACAGAATGGGAGAAAATATTTCCAAACAAAGAGACCAAGAAGGGATTAATCTCCAAAATTTACAAACAGCTCATGCAGCTCAATATCAAAAAAACAAATAACCCAATCAAAAAATGGGCAGAAGACCTAAATAGACACTTCTCCAAAGAAGACATACAGATGGCCAAAAAACACATGAAAAGCTGCTCAGCATCTCTAATTATTAGAGAAATGCAAATCAAAACTACAAGGAGATATCACCTCACACCAGTCAGAATGCCCATCATCAAAAAAAATCTACAAACAATAAATGCTGGAGAAGGTGTGGAGAAAAGGGAACCCTCCTACACTGTTGGTGGGAATGTAAATTGGTACAACCACTATGGATAACAGTATGGAGGTTCCTCAAAAAACTAAAAATAGAGCTACCATACGATCCAGCAATCCCACTCCTGGAAATATATCCAGGGAAAACCATAATTTGAAAGGATACATGCACCCCAATGTTCATTGCAGTGCTGTTTACAATAGCCAAGACATGGAAGCAACCTAAATGTTCATCGACAAAGGAATGGATAAAGAAGATGTGGTACATATATACAATGGAATATTACTCAGCCATTAAAAGGAATGAAATAAGGCTTTGTAACAATGTAGATGGACCTGGAGATATCATACTAAGTGAAGTAAGTCAGACAGAGAATGACAAATATCTTAGGATATCACTTATATGTGGAATCTAAAAAAAATTATACAAATGAACTTATTTACAAAAACAACAGACTCAAAGACTTAGAGAACGAACTTCTGATTACCAGGTGTGGGGGAGGGCTGACGAAGGGATAGATTGGGAATTAAAATTGACATGTACACATTGCTATATTTAAAATAGGTGACCAACATGGACCTACTGTGTAACACAGGGACTCTGCTCTATATTCTGTAATAACCTAAATGGGAAAGAATTTGAAAAAGAATAGATACATGTATATGTATCAGTGAATCAATTTCCTGTACACCTGAAACTAACACAACATTGTTAATCAACTATACTCCAACATAAAATAAAAATTTTAAAAATCCAGCTTTATTCATTTATAATTGATATATAAAACACGTACTTACTTACCATATACAATTTGAGAGCTTGGACATAATACATACACCTGTGAAACCATCTCCATAATCAAGGTATTAAACATATTATCAACTCCAAAAAAATAGCACTGCAGTGAATAATGGGGTGCATGTATTTTTTGAATTACGGTTTTCACTGGATATATGCTCAGGAGTGGGATTGCTGGATAATATGGTAGTTCTATTTTTAGTTTTTTAAGGAACTTCCATACTGTTCTCCACAGTGGCTGTACCAATTTACATTTCCACCAACAGTGTAAGAGGTTTCCCTTTTCTCCACACCCTCTCCAGCTTTTATTGTTTGTAGACTTTTTGATGATGGCCATTTTCACCCGTGTAAGGTGACACCTCACTGTAGTTCTGATTTGTATTTCTCTGAAAATTTATGTGCTTTTGACCATCTGTATGTCTTCTCTGGAGAAATGTCTGTTTAGATTTTCTACCATATTTTTATTCAGTTGTTTGTTTTTTGACATAGAGCTGCACTGGCTGTTTGAATATTTTGGAGATTAAGCCCTTGTCAGTCACTTTGTTTGCAAATATTTTCTCCCATTCTATGGTTTGTCTTTTTGCTTTGTTTATGGTTTCCTTTGCTGTGTGAAAGCTTTTGAATTTAATTAGGTCCCAGTTTTTTTTTTTTAAATTTCTATTACTCTAGAAGGTGGATAAAGAAGCTACTCCTGAGATTTATTTCAAAGAGAATTCTTCCTTTGTTTTCCTCTGTGAGTTTTATAGTGTCCAGCCTTACATCTAGGTCATTGACCCATTGTGAGTTTATTTTTGTTTCTGGTGGTAAAAAATGTTCTAATTTCATTTTTTTACATGTATCTGTCCAGTTTTCCCAGGACCATTTATTGAAGAGACTGTCTTTTGTCTATTGTATAGTCATGCCTCCTTTATTGTAGGTTAATTGACCATAGGTGTGTGGGTTTACTTCTGGATTTCCTATCCTGTTCCACTGACCTATTTTTCTGTCTTTGCCCCAGAACCATCTGTTTTGATGTATGTTACCTTGTAGTATAGTCTGAAGTCATGCAACCTGATTCCTTCAACCCTGTTTTACTTTCTCAGGATTGCTTTGGCTTTCTGGGGTCTTTCGTGTCTACATACAAATTTTAAGATTTTTTGTTCTAGTTCTGTGAAAAAGGCCATTGGTAGTTTGATAGGAGTTGCATTGAATCTGTGTATTGCCTTGGGTAGTATAACATTTTGACAATATTAATTCTTCCAATCCAAGAAAATGGTATATCTTTCCATCTGTTTGTGTCATCTTCCATTTCTTTCATCAGTGTCTTATAGTTTTTCAGAGTACAGACAGTTTGCCTCCTTATATAGGTTTACTTCTAGGTATTTTATTCTTTTTGATGAGATGGTAAGTGAGATTGTTTCCTGAATTTAGATTTTTGGTCTTTCATTGTTAGTATATGGGAATGCAAGAAATTTCTGTGTATTTATTTTGTATCTTGTAAAGTTACCAAATTAATTGATGAGCTCTAGTAGGTTTCTGGCAGCCTCTTTAGGATTTTCTACTATGTATAGTATCATGTCATCTACAGTGAGTTTTCCTTCTTCTTTTCCAATTTGGATGTCTTCTATTTCTTTTTCTTGTCTGATTGCCATGGCTAGGACTTCCAAAAGTATGTTGAATAAAAGGGGCAAGAGTGGACATCCTTGTCTTGTTAATGATCTTAGACGAAATTCTTTCAGCTTTTCACTGTTGAGAATGATGTCAACTGTGGGGTTTGTCATTTATAGCCTTTATTATGTTGAGGCATCTTCCCACTGTGTCCATTTTCTTTTTAAAAAATATTTGTTTTTTTTGGCTGTGCTGAATCTTAGTTGGGGCATGCAGGATCTTCATTGCCACCTTAGGAATCTTCGCTGCAGCATGTGGGATCTTTAGTTGTGGCATGCAGGACATTTGGCTGTGGCATGTGAACTCTAAGTTTTGGCATGCAATGGGATCTAGTTCCCTGACCAGGGATCAAACCCAGGCCCCCTGCATTGGGAGTGCAGGGTCTTAGCCACTGGACCACTAGGGAATTCCCTCTATGTTCAGTTTCTGGGAATTTTTTTTTTTAATCATAAATGGGTGTTGAATTTTGTTAAAAGCTTTTTTGTTAAAAGTTTATCTATTGAGATAATCATATGGTTTTTATTCTTCAGTTTGCAGTTGTGGTGTATCACATTGATTGATTTGTGGATATTGAAAAATCCTTGAATCCCTAGGATAAATCCCACTTGATCATGGTGTATGATCCTTTTAATGTATTGTTGGATTCGGTTTGGTAATATTTTGTTGAGTATTTCTACATCAGTGCTCATCAGAGATATTGGCCTGTAATTTTCTTTTTTGTAGTATCTTTGTCTGGTTTTGGTATCATGGTGCTGGTGGCCTCATGAAATGAGTTTGGGAGTGTCCCTTCCTCTGCAATTGTTTGGAAGAGTTTCAGAAGGATAGGTGTTAGCTCTTCTCTAAATGTTTGATAGAATTCGCCTGTGAAGCCATCTGGTCCTGGACTTTTGTTTGTTGGGAGTTTTTAAATCAGTGTTTCAAGTTCATTACTTGTAATTCATCTGTTCATATTTTCTATTTCTTCCTGGTTCAGATTTGGGAGATTGTACCTTTCTAAGAATTTGTCCATGTCTTCTAGGTTGTCCGCTTTATTGGCATAGTAGTAGTAGTAGTCTGTTATGATCCTTCGTATTTCTGTGGTGTCAGTTGTAACTTCTCCTTTTCCATTTTTCATTTTTTTGATTAGAGTCTTCTCCATTTTTTTCTTAATGAGTCTGGCTAAAGGTTTGTCAATTTTGTTTATCTTCTCAAAGAACCAGCTTTTAGTTGCGTTTATTTTTGCTATTGTTTTCATCTCTACTTCATTTATTTCTGCTCTGATCTTTACGATTTCTTTCCTTCTACTCACTTTTGGTTTTGTTTGTTCTTCTGTCTCTAGTTGCAGTAGATGTAACGTTAGGTTGTTTATTTGAGGTTTTTCTTGTTTCCTGAGGTGAGATTTTATTGCTATAAAATTCCCTCTTAGAAATGCTTTTGCTGCATCCCATAGGTCTTGGATCATTGTGCTTTCAGTTTCATTTGTCTCTAGGTATTTTTTGATTTCCTCTTTGGTATCTTCAGTCTTCCATTGGTTGTTTAGTAACATATTTTTAGCCTCCACGTCTTTGTGTTTTTTTAGATTTTTTCTTGTAGTTGATTTAAAATCTTATAGCACTGTGATCGGAAAAGATGATTGATATGATTTCAATTTTCTTAATTTACTGAGGCTCATTTTGTGGTTCAGCATGTGATCAATCCTGGAGAATGTACCATGTGAACTTGAGAAGAATGTATGTTCTGCCGCTTTTGGATGGAATGCTCTATAAATATCAATTGAGTCCATCCGATCTAAGGTTTCATTTAAGACCTATGTTTCATTTCTGATTTTCTGTCTGCATGATCTGTTCATTGATGGAAGAGTTGTATTAAAGTCCCCCACTATTACTGTGTTGCTGTCCATTTTTCCTTTTATGGTTGTTAGTATTTGCCTTATATATTGGAGTGTTTCTATGTTGGATGCATATGTATTTTCAATTATTATATCTTCTTCTTGCATTGATCCCCTGATCACTATGTAGTGTCCTTCCTTGTTTCTCATAACTGTCTTTATTTTAAAGTCTATTTTGTTGGCTTTCTTGGTGGCGCAGTGGTTGAGAATCTGCCTGCCAATGCAGAGGACACGGGTTCGAGCCCTGGTCTGGGAAGATCCCACATGCCGCGGAGCAACTGGGCCCGTGAGCCACAATTACTGAGCCTGCGCGCCTGGAGCCTGTGCTCCGCAACAAGAGAGGCCACGATAGTGAGAGGCCCACGCACCGCAACGAAGAGTGGTCCCCGCTTGCCACAACTAGAGAAAGCCATCGCAGAGAAACGAAGACACAACACAGCCATAAATAAATAAATTAAAAAAAAATTAAAAAATAAAAAATAAAGTCTATTTTGTCTGATATGAGTACTGCAACTCCAGGTTTCTTTTGATTTCCACTTGCATGGAATACCTTTTTCCATCCCTTCACTTTCAGTCTGTGTGTGTCCCTAGATCTGAATTGGAGCTTTGTAGAGAGCATATATACAGGTCTTGTTTTTGTATCCATTCAGCCAGTCTATGTCTTTTGGTTGGAGCATGTTATCCATCTACATTTAACATAACTATCGATATGTATGTTCTTATTGCCATTTTGTTAATTGTTTTGGATTTGTTTTTGTAAGTCTTTTTTCTTCCCTTTCTCTTTTGTTCTCTTCTCTTGTGATTTGATGACTATTTTAGTGTTGTGTTTGGATTTCTTTTTCTTTTGTGTGTGTGTGTGTATCTATTGTAGATTTTCCTTTTACAGTTACCATAGGTTTTGATATAGCAGTGTGTATATAAACAATATTGTTTATAGTTGCTGGTCTCTTAGTTTCCAATGCATTTCCAATATCCTACATTTGTACTCTCCTCTTCTCACGATTGTTGGTTTTGATATCACATTTGTGTGCAAATGATTTCCTAACTTTACTCTATGTTTGCCTTTACCGGTGAGCTTTTCCATTCATAATTTTCTTCTTTCTAGTTGTGTCCTTTTCTTTTCCTCCTAGAGAACTTCCTTTAGCATTTGTTGCAAAGCTGGTGTGGTGGTGCTGAATTCTCTTAGTGTTTGGTTGTTTGTGAAGCTTTTGATTTCTCCACTGACTGAATCTGACCAACAGCCTTGCTGTATAGAGCATTCTTGGTTGTAGATTTTTCCCTTTCCTCAGTTTAAATATATTATGCCACTCCCTTTTTGCTTGCAGAGTTTCTGCAGAAAAATCCACTGATAACCTTATGGGAATTTCCTTTTATTTTGTTTGTTGCCTTTCCCTTGTTGCTTTTAATATTTTTTTCTTTGTCTTTATTATTTATCAATTTGTCTCAACATGTTCCCCTTTGGGTTTATCCTGCCTGGACCTCTCTGCACTTCCTGGACTTGTGTGACTGTTTCCTTTCCCATGTTAAGGAATTTTTTAGCTATAATCTCTTTAAATATTTTCTCAAGCCTTTCTCCCTCTCTTCTCCTTCTGGGACCCTATAATGTGAATGTTGGTGTGTTTAATATTGTCCCAGAAGTCTCGTAGATTGTCCTCATTTCTTTTCATTCTGTTCTGTGGCAGTGATTTCCACCATTCCTTCTTCCAGCTCACTTATGTGATCTTCTGCCTCTGTTATTCTGCTATTGATTCCTGCTAGTGTATTTTTCATTTCAGTTATTGTATTGTTCATCTCTGTTTGTTCTTTAGTTCTTCTAGGTCTTTCTTAAACATTTCTTATATCTTTTTGATCTGTGCCTCCATTCTTTTTCTGGGATCTTGAATCATCTTTACTATCATTACTCAGAATTCTTTTTCAGGTAGATTACCTGTCTCCACTTCACTTATTTGTTTTTCTGGAGTTTTATCTTGTTCCTTCATCTGGGTCATATTCCTCTGCTGTCTTATTTTGAACTTTCTGAAATTGTGGTTTCTGTTCTGCAGGTCGCAGGGTTGTAGTTCTTCTTGCTTCTGTTGTCTTCCCCCAGTGGATAAGCTGTCTAAGAGGCTAGTGCAGGTTTCCTGGTAGGAGGGACGTGTTCCTGCCCATTGGTGGGTGGAGCTGGGTCTTGTCCCTCTGTTGGGCAGGGCCGTGTCAAGGCATGTGTTTATCATATAGCTGTGTGCTCAGTACTGCTTTAGGCATCCTGTCTGCTGATGGGTGGGGTTATGTTTCTGCCCTGTTGGTTGTTTGGCCTGAGGCTTCCCAGCACTGGAGCCTAGAGCCTGTGGGGTAGAGACAGGTCTTGGTGACAAAATGGCGGCCTCCAGGAAGGCTCACACCAATGAGTACTACCCAGAACTACCGCCACCAGTGTCCTGGACTGTGCAGTGAGCCACAGCCACCCCCTGCCTCTGCAGGAGACCCTCCAATACTAGCAGGCAGGTCTGGCCCAGTGTCTTATGAGGTCACTGCTTTTTCCCCTGTGTCCTAGTGCATAGGAGACTCTGTGTGCATCCTCCAAGAGTGGAATTTTTGTTTCCTCCAGTCCTGTGGAATTCCTGTGATCAAACCCCACTGGTCTTCAAAGCCAGATTCTCTGGGGTCTCCTCTTGTTGCCATATCCCCAGTCTGAGGAACCTGACATGGGGCTCAGAACTTTCACTCCTGTGGGAGAACTTCTGTGGTATAATTATTTTCCAGTTTGTGGGTCGACCACCCAGCAGGTATGGGATTTGATTTTATCATGTTTGCACCCTTCCTACCTTCTTTGTCTTTGGATATAGGGTATCTCTTTTGATACATTCCAGTTTTTTTTTTTTTTTTTTTAATCAATGGTTGTTCAGCAGTTAGTTGTGATTTCAGTGTTTCTGTAAGAAGAGGTGAGCACACGTCTTTCTCCTCTGCCATCTTAAATCTGGGTCTACTGCAGCACTATTTACAGTAGCCAAGACAAGGAAGCAACCTAAATACCCTTCGACAGAGGAATGGATAAAGAAGATGTGGTACATATATACAATGGAATATTACTCAGCCATAATAAAGAATGAAATAATGTCATTTGCAGCAACATGGGTGGACCTAGAGGTTATCACACTGAGTGAAGTAAGTCAGACAAAGAAAGACAAATATCATATAATATCACTCATATGTGGAATCTCATTTCAAAAAATGATACAAATGAACTTATTTACAAAACAGAAACAGACTCACAGATTCTGAAAACAAATATATGGTTACCAAAGGGGAAACATGGGGGGAGGGATAAATTACAAGCTTGGGATTAACATACATACACTACTCTATATAAAATATATAACCAACAAGGACCTACTGTATAGTCCAGGGAACTCAACTCAATATTCTGTAATAACCTATATGGGTAAAGAATCTGAAAAAGAATGAATATATGTATATGCATAACTAAATCACTTTGCTGTATACCAGAAACTAATACAACATTGTAAATCAGCTATACTCTGGTAAAATTTTTAAAAAATTTATAAGGCAGTTTAGTGGACATTTATTGTTTTGTCTACTCATAACAGCACCCTCATTTGAGGAACTGTCCCATCTCCTCTCCAATCATGTTATTTTGGTTGGAGTTGCCAGACACTGTACTTTATTCTCCTGGGCACAGGGATGGGCACTTGACCACAGCCAGACCAGATTCTTAGCTAATATGAGCAGGTGGCAAGAAGAGGACTCCCATTGGAATTTGCTGTTGTAGAAATGTTTAATGTGCCTTGTAAATGGTAGAAGTGTTACATATACTTTCTGATTAGAATTAAGTATAGTTGAAGACAAATCTTTCTTCAGAAAAGCAGCACCTATCTCGTTTTCCTCTTCTTTCTCATTACTGTTTTCTTGCTAGTACTTATGAGAACTGCTCAGGCCCTGCAGCTTTGTGATATCTCCCTGTTTAACAGTCAGCAGGGGTCTCTGATAAACCACTACCACCAGACCCTGGTATCCTCTTTCCAATTATTTCTGGGAGTCCCAGCAGGTGTTCTTCAGTGTTTAATTAAAAGTCTAGTCAGACAGCAAATGGCCTCTCTCACTTTTTCCCCTCCCTCATGGGTCACCCTATGGCTCAGTCACCAAACAGAGAATTCACTGTTCCTAATGGCCCTTCCAAGTGGCATGTAAAAGAATGGGTGCCCCAGCTTAGAAGTATGACTCTATCAATTCTCCCTGAGGAATTGGAATTAGTTGACCATGAGCACAAACCTCTTGGGCTGAGAAGCGCCCAGCCTTATTCTTGCTTCATAGCTAGAGTCCAGCTCTTCTGGGTCATAGCCAAATGATACTTGTTTATGCCCAATTAGAACTGTGAAAGATGCTTTAGTCGAGTGAGGTGCTTATTCCTTACTAAGCAGTGATGCAGAAAGTGAATTAACACAAATTGCCTCCATTTGTTTGCTTTCTTTCATTTGTTTCTCCAAAAGTGGGGTGGAAATAAAGTGAAAGTTCAAATTTTCTGAATTGTACTATTTAGGAAAACTGACTATTATCATCTTGGCTCCTTTAGTGGATATGCAAACATTGCATGGTATTCTGTGGTAAAGTGAAAGATAATGCTTCTTTTTTTACACAATTCTTAGTGAAAATAACTTTCACTTTTTCCTCTTAACCTCAGTTTTCCTGGGTCTCAGCATAAATATACATAAGTAAGGCTGGACCAGGTCATAAACACCAGAATGAACCTAAGATCACCCACCATCAAAAAAAGGAAACTCTGTTGCTGTGTGTCAGACTCGGCTTTTTTGAGCCTGTCATAACTAGGTATGTCTGCCCCCTGCAGTGGACATAATTAGATCCTCTGAAAACCCTACAAAATAGAGTAGGGTTTAGAGTAAAGCACCTAAACTCATCAGGCTTTCTACCAAGGTGGTCAAGTCCAAAGTGCTCAAATACACTATACATAACTCTTCTTTATCAGTTCTATTCAAAATAACTTTCCGTGATTTTGGAAATGCTTAACGTCTTCACTGTCCAATATGGTAACCACTAGCCACATGGGGTAACTGTACATGTGTAATGTGATTAGTGGTACTGAAGAATTGAATTTTCAATTTTATTTGATTTTAATTAATTTTAATTTAAATAGCCACATACAGTGAATGACTACCAGTGGACAGGAGACTTCCATAGGAAAAGAAATTCCATTAAAGTGAACAAAGATTCCAAAATAAGTAACTAGAAATGGGTGAAAAATTTTAAATTAATGCTGTTCAACTTTTCCTTCAAATTGCCCCTCATGGGCTTCCCTGGTGGCGCAGTGGTTGAGAATCTGCCTGCCAATGCAGGGGACACGGGTTCGAGCCCTGGTCTGGGAAGATCCCACATGCCGCGGAGCAGCTGCGCCCGTGAGCCACAACTACTGAGCCTGCGCGTCTGGAGCCTGTGCTCCGCAACAAGAGAGACCGCGATAGTGAGAGGCCCGCACACCGCGATGAAGAGTGGCCCCCACTTGCCACAACTAGAGAAAGCCCTCGCACAGAAATGAAGACCCAACAAAGCCATAAATAAATAAATAAAAATTAAAAAAAAATGTCCCTCATAAGTAAACAGCAATAAAATGAGTTTGTTACTCTGGGACATCCAGAGATATGAGGAAAATGCTTTCCATAACCCAAGCATACGATCTAGTCCCCTTTAGGTACATATATTCCATCTTGGGAAACATGGGATTAAATGATGGTCCAAAGGTCTTAGCAAGATGGAGCACAAGGAAATAGTTTTTCTGGCCCCAACCAGCACTCCTGTCTCCTTAGCCCAGGCCAAGCTCACTACTTCCCTTTGCATATGAAAGCGAGTAGAGGTAACTTGAGTGCCAAATCCCATTCAAAATTGGGAAAATCCTCAAGATGTCTGCCATGGTGAGTTTTGTGTCCTGGTTATTAACAAAAGAGGTTAAAAGATAAACACACAGGTAAAAACAAAGGAGGGCCATTCCCAGACAGCAGTGTGAATTAGCTTTTGTTTTCTATGGGACACAGGAATCCTCTCTGAACACTTTCTTTTCTGTTTTTTTTCAGTGACCCTTTTCATCAAGGCACCCTGGGCTGCCATGCTACTGGGTATATCTGGTTAACGTGAATGAACTTACCTTATAATCTTTATTCACAATAAAGTGTAATTGCAAATTAGCTCTTCCCTAGAGTACATACATTTTTAAAAAGAGTTTCCTGCTGAGGCTGCTGAGTGTGACTATACAACCAAACAGGAATTTCAGAATGCTCTGGGATTAAAAAACAGAGGATCCCACCTTGTCTGAAGGGCTTGAGACAGCCTCCTTGTGATTGTCACAGTGAAGCTGAAGCCTGAAGATTAGGTAGGATTTGAAAAGGCAAAGATGGGAAAGAAAAACATTCCAGGGCAAAGGAATAATAATAGCATGTCGGAAGAAAAAAGTTAACAGAGAGAGTGTGTGAGTTGTTAAAATTCTGTACAGTAAGATTGTTAAGAGAAAGGAAATTTGGTGCAAGAGAAGGCCATATATGTAGGTAAAGAAATAATTGATTTGCAGAATGTTCTGGTGTACAACTGCTCAGGCTATTCAGGCTGGTTCTGTACTCAATTCAATATGTTTGGGAGATTATATGTATCTTTGCTCTGGAAAACGTCCCCATTCATTCATTGGAACCATAATCCCCTTGGCAGATAACAGATCTCTTCTCCACCTCTTTCATGTAAGTAGTAATTCATCTCCAGAATGCCTCTTCTGTATGTATCTGTACTTGTTTGCTTCTATACTTTAAAAATCTGGAACAACCTCAAAACGAGTTGCCTTTTGAAACCACTAAAGAATTCCATTCAGAGGTAGACAATGCAGGGTTAGGATGTCTGTTCTGGATCAGATTGTTCCAGCAGAATTAAATAGAAGACATTACTCACATTTTGCAGGCATTCCAATAAACCAAAAAAAAAAAAAAAAAAAAAAGAGAGAGATTCTGCATCCTACAGCCTGAAAACTAATGCAATAAGCCCCTGACTATAATATTTCCCCTGACACCTATGAATGGGTTCTAATTGTAGGAAAGAGATTCTGTTCTCCCTGGACTGATATACATAAAACACTCCAGAAAAATTCTCTCTAGGCCTCTACAGATGTGAGGTTGCTAGAGGTCTGCCCTCGATTATTAGGGAGGAAGCTTCCTCTTTTCTCCTGTGGAAGTCAGCATTTCCCAGAAACATGGAGTGACTTGGCAGAGGTCGTAAAAATAACCCAAACAACTCCGTTTTCTACTTTGTGGACACTGTTTAAAACAGAAGGCCAATCACTGTGGTGGCTGCTTGGTCACAGAGGGATTATGAGTAATTTTTATTTTTTTCAATAAAGAAGGCCTCCTAAGTATTTCATAAAAGGAAAAAACAACATAAGAAATATCTTAAAATTTTATTGGTCAATTATATCTCACTAAAGCTGAAGAAAAGATTGAGAGTTTTAACTAATTTTTAAATTTTTCAATAGTTACTTTAAAAAAATCTCCCATATATAAAGTTAAAAACCAAAGGGCAATTTGTAACAGATATGACATGCAAGTATAATATGTGTGTGTGAATGTGTGTGTACATTTGTGTGTGTTTGTGTAATACATAAATCCTTAGCAGAGCATAAATATCTTTAGAAATCAATTAGAAAAAAATACATCAGTATAAATATGGTAAGTGGGGAAATCACAAAAAGAAAATATTAAGTGGCCAAAAAAAAATGACAATCTATAAAACCTCATGGTTTTAAATAAATTCAAATTAAAAATGTTACTATTTACTCATAAAATTGGAAAAATGTTTTAAAGTAATTATTTCCATTCCTTACATGGAAATTTAAAACAACCTAAATGCTTAATAATAGAATGTTTCCAAGATAGAGTTGTACATTCCTAAAAATGTAATACTCTTTCATTCATTAAAATTTTTTATGATTCAAAACAATAGGGAATGTGTTCATGCTGTATCATGTGAAAGAAGAGTTTTCAAAAACATATTGATATTATCACCCTATGTTTAAAAAGAATCATGTGTTTGTGTACAGAGAAAAGGCCTAAAGGTCATGCTAACAATGTTTTCAGTGGGAGGTGGATTAATTTGATGACTTAAATTTTTTGCTTTCTGTTTATCTATATCGAATAAATGTCCTATAATGAGCATGCATTACTTTGCAATAAGATTTACAGTTACCATTTATTTGCTTTTAAAGGTACAATTTTCCAAATTTCCCTTAATTAAATATTCATTAGGGTATTCAACCCTACTTGTGATAAAGTTTGAGGGAGGAACAGGGAAAACTTCAGATTAAATAGGTGAACTCATAACAGCTCATTGGTGAGTCTGGTTATGGAGTTGTGAAGTCCTGAGAGGTAGGCGTTGACTTCCTTCACCTCCCTGCCCTAACACCCCATTCTCACTGCACCACAGGCCAGGCCTCACCTTGGTTGGACTGTGACCTCTATGCTTGTGGAGCTAACATCAACATGACTCCCACTCACAGCCTCTTTATCAGAACATTAACCCTATATTAGAACATCATACTGTATCTTTTGGTGCAAACTGTGTCCCTGGTGATGACAGGTTTATTCCATTTGAAGGCAAAGGTTCTGTAAACTTCAATTAGGACTAAACATAATTCTACCAAAAGGCTTTATAATAGTTAGGCAGGAATATAAATCATTCAAACTCAATATTATAGAAGTTTTACTACAGATTTCTTTCTTCTCTGAATGACAAAGCCTATAAAATAAATGACAGTAATCTGCAAAGCTGTATTCCTCTTTGACGAATAGATTGGTCAGGTTATCCCCCATGTGGCTTCAGGCATATATGTCATGCACTCTGCCTTTCAAGTGTTAATGATGCCTTATATTTTCCTTTAGAATTATGATGTGACTAGTCAAGACATTTTTCAGCAAGGCATCACATAGGGCCAGTTAAGGGAGACTGCTTTCTGGAGAGGCAAAGAGAAGTCCCTTGTCATTCCAGAGGCACAGGGTTCCATGGAGGAAAGCAAGCTACAGAGAATACAGGACACCATGGCAGAGCCCTAAGCCTACTTCCTGAACATTAGGTCACCAGGAATTCACACAGTGGTCAGACTATTCCTGATGATGCTGATGATATGGTGTTTGTGTATATTGGGCTTTCTGCCAACAGACAAGCTCAAGAAGTGGGTAGTCTGGCCCTATCTAGTCTAGCTCCTTGGTTTATAGCCAAGTGACCAAGAATGAAATCACTGAAAAATGAAAGAGATTGGTATAAGACTATTAAATGTAGTGTTGGAAAGTAATACCTTTTTTTTCTCTTTCTTTCTCTTGTACTTATTTATTTGACAAACCATTAGCCATGCATTCACTTAAATGCTGAAGAGCTAGAATAAGGAAAGCAATGTGAGGAAGCCAATCAGAGCATGAAGTTTGTTCATCAACATGTATGACCAACCAACATCCCCAAGATCCTCAAAAGCAATTGTCAAACTTCATAATAGCTTACCTTTATATATTTATATACATACATATCTAAATTTATATTTATCTATATTACCTTATATTTTCCAAGTTTTAAAAGAAGAAAAAACCCCTGAGAAATTAAATGACTTGTCTGGTCAGCAGCAGAGGCAAGCCGGGAAGTTAAGCAGGGTTTTTTTCTAGTCTACATTCATCAGTGATTAAGGGAGATACCATTAAGTGTACTGTCTTTTGAGAAACACATCTATGGAAAATAACAAAATGTAAGTCTTCAGACTCATGGTTTATAATTTTTAATGAGCACTAACTATATGCAAGGTGTTGTATTAAGTGCTTTAAGGTTTACAAATATAAGTAGGATGTGATCCCATCTCTCAAGGAGAGAATTACCTGACAGGAGAGATATATACATAAATAATTCTAATAAAAGGTAGATGGTAGCATCACAACAAAAGTACAGGTTTAAAAGATATATTTGAGGGCTTCCCTGGGCACAGTGATCAAGAATCCACCTGCCAATGCTGGGGACATGGGTTCAAGCCCTGGTCCAGGAAGATCCCACATGCCACGGAGCAACTAAACCCGTGCGCCACAACTACTGAGCCCACATGCCACAACTACTGAAGCCCGTGTGCTTAGAGCCCATGCTCTGCAACAATAGAAGCCACCACAATGAGAAACCCATGCACCACAACGAAGAGTAGCCCCCACTCGCCACAACTAGAGAAAGCCCGTGTGCAACAATGAAGACCTAAGGCAGCCAAAATTTTTTTAAAAATTAAAAAAAAAGATATATTTGAAGTGACCTCTGAAAAGTAAGATTTGGACAGACAGAGAAAGAGGGGAAAGTCTTTCCAGGTGGAACAAAAAGAAGGAGCCAAGAGGCAGGAGTAGAAAAGTTCAGGACATGTTTGGGAGAATATCCAGTTTGATTGGAGGTCAGTGTACTCTTCTAAACACCTTAGACCCAAAGCATAAATTCTCTTTAAGAGGTCCCCCAGGTTGTAGATAAGAACCTTGGAGTTGCAGTTGGGTTCTAATACTGACCAGATCACTTTCTAGAGGCATGCTCTGATGACATTGGGCCAGTAGCTTCCCCATTTTCAGTCTTGGTTTACTCGTTGGTATACAGGTACAATAACACTAACCTTGTGGGGTATTTTGAATATTCACTTAGTTAATCCACAAATATATATTGTGTTTACTGGGCCAGCACTGGTCTGTGTACTACAGATAATGCAGTGAACCAATTAGAGTGGTCCTTGCCTTGATAGAGTTCTGTCTAGTAGGAGAACCAGATATTAAACAAATGAGAGTTATTCATTCTTCATTTATCAGCTTAGAAGGCCTTTCTCCCCAATCTAAATTAGATCTCCTCCCCACTTATTTTCTCTCATAGCTGTATATACTTTTCCTTCAGGATACTTGTCCTCATTTTAAATTGTAAGTTTATTTCACTTATAGCTAGATGAAAAGTGGGTGAAGAAAGTCTCAAGCAGAGCATGTTCCAGCAGCATGTGTGATGCCCTTCAGGTAGGAAAGAGTTTAGACCTTTTGAGGAATTAAAAACTCAGTGTGGATAGAGCACACAGGAGGAGAAGGGAGAGAGATTCAAGACATGGTCAGGAAAAAAGGCATGGGTCAGATCATGCAGGATCTCCCAGGCCAAGATTAAGAACTTACTATTTTATTTTCATTGCCATGGGAAGCCATTCAAGGTTTTAGGCATGTTAAAATCTGCAGTGAATGAGTGGAGAGAACACTGCAGTTTCCTCCTTAGCAGTTATTCCATTTCCCTAAGAGTAAAGGTGAGACTGGCTCATACCCAGTCACACGTATTTGTTCATGACCCAAGTTGGCAAATCAGAGTGAATTCTAGGAATTTGTTTTAGCAATTACAGGAAAGAGAAATTCCCTCTCTTGCCCGAAGAAGCATGTAGCCCCAGGGATTGCTGGCAGACATTTTGCCATCAAAAGGGAAGCCTGTGTGAGGATGAAAGCAGCCTATGCAGGAGGTTCAAGGTGAAGGATTGGCAGAGAGATGGAGTGGCAGTCCCGCTCGCACTGAAGCCTACACTGCTTATGGACTCACTGGGTACCCGAGCCAATAATTTCAATTCATGATTTAAAATAAACAAATAAAAAGAACTTCAGGGCCAAAATGATGACCTTAAATGCAGAGCTGTTTAACACAGAACTAGGAAAACAGACATCTAGCCAGGTGACCAAGAAAAGTGATTAAACCTCAGGCATAATCCATAGTAGAGCCACGGGGCCTCTTGAAGCCTAAAAATGGAAGATAATCTGGAATCAAAGCCCATATCATTAACTTCAGATCCTCATGAATCTTCATGCTAATGTTCCAACCCTAACATAATTCAACTCTTCTTCAAAAATTGCTTTTCTCACTTCCAACTGGCTTTCTTGTTCTCAATCCTGTATAGATTTTTTTTTTCTATATAATTTTACTTATTTGCAACTTTGGCTTACTTACTCACGGGCCATCATGAGTCTCAGATCAGCCTCTATCATGTTTCTCATCAGCTTCAGATTCCACTATTATTTGCCTGATTATCCCCATATGTTCCCATTCGAATTACAGAGAGTGAGAATCCAACCAGCCCAGCTCCTTCCTCTTTGAGAACAGCTCATCACATCAGACCACCTCACAGGCCTGTGGGTTGACAGCCCTTGGGTCATATGTGATCAGAGGGAAGTATCCCTTGGCTGACCTGTTTTCTTGAGAGAAATATGACTGATCTCTCTATACACCAGGGCTGGTAGGGGGAAAAAGGCAAATACCTTGGAATCTCAGCAAAATGTTAGTTTTACTACTATAAGAAAAGTTTTTCATTTTTAATAGATGAGAATGCTATTGGACGCTGGTGTCCTTGAAAAGACTTTCTCTGAACCAAGAAATAATCATTTATTTCAATGGGAAACAAAGTGAACTATGCAAATGAAAATTGTGAATTACTCATTTGGAAACTAATTGGAGAAAACAAAGTCTGCAATTAAATGTGCATCTGCTTAAAAGCAGAGTGACTGTGATAGAGTCAAATGTGTTTTCTTTCTTTTTTTCTTTTAACATTTCTCTTCAGGCTTTTTAAGTAGATGAAACATAACTATAAATCCAAGAATAGATTCCTTATTGCTACTAGGGCCCAATGGAACTAAGGCATCTAAGCTTCTTAAAGAAAATTTAAGAGATCCCTGGAATTCTGCTGCTATACATGCTTATTTGTGAGTCTGGCATCTGTGTTGTATTATTGTCTCTAAATTGATTTATTTAAAATGATCTCCATGCCTTTAAAGGAAAAATGTATCATCATTCAAGCAACATAAGAAACCTTATCTCCAAGAATCCTTCCATTTAAAACATTGTGTCTACCTTCTCCAATAGCCTTCTATTCCCTTCCTCCTTTGAACCCTCCTTTCCTCAGCAGTGAAGTAAACTGTCAAGACACTATCTATGGAGAGGGCAGACAGCAGAAGCAGGAAGAACAACAATCCTGCAGCCTGTGGAACAAAAACCACATTCATAGAAAGATAGAAAGAATGAAAATGCAGAGGACTATGTACAAGATGAAGGAACAAACCCCCAGAAAAACAACTAAATGAAGTGGAGATTGGCAACCTTCCAGAAAAAGAATTCAGACTAATGATAGTGAAGATGATCCAGGACCTCAGAAGAAGAATGGAAGCAAAGATCAAGAAGATGCAAGAAATGTTTTAAAAAGACCTAGAAGAATTAAAGAACAAACAAACAGAGATGAACAATAAAATAACTGAAATGAAAACTACACTAGAAGGAAGCAATAGCAGAATAGCTGAAGCAGAAGAACGGATAACTGACCTGGAAGACAGAATGGTGGAAATAACTGCCACAGGACAGAATAAAGAAAAAAAAGAAATGAAGGCAGCCTAAGAGACCTCTGGGACAATATTAAACACAAGAACATTCGCATTTTAGGGGTCTCAGAAGGGGAAGAGAGAGAAAAAGGTTCCGAGAAAATATTTAAAGAGATTATAGTTGAAAACTTTCCTAACATGGGAAAGGAAATAGCCACCCAAGTCCAGGAAACACAGAGAGTCCAGGCAGACTAAACCCAAGGAGAAACACGCCAAGACACATAGTAATCAAATTGACAAAAATTAAAGACAAAGAAAAATTATCAAAGCAAGAAGGGGAAAATGACAAATTACATACAAGGGAACTCCCATAAGGATAACAGCTGATTTCTCAGCAGAAAATCTACAAGCCAGAAGGGAGTGGCAGGATATATTTAAAGTGATGAAAGGGAAGAACTTACAACCAAGATTACTCTACCCGGCAAGGATCTGGTTCAGATTTGATGGAGAAATCAAAAGCTTTACAAACAAGCCAAAGCTAAGAGAATTCAGCACCAGCAAACCAGCTCTACAACAAATGCTAAAGGAACTTCTGTAAGTGGGAAACACGAGAGAAGAAAAGGACTTACAAAAACAAACCCAAAACAATTAAGAAAATAGTAATAGGAACATACATACCGATAACTGTCATAAATGTGAATGGATTAAATGCTCCAACCAAAAGACACAGGCTGGCTGAATGAATACAAAAACAAGACCTGTGTATATGCTGTCTACAAGAGACCCACCTCAGACCTAGAGACACATACAGACTGAAAGTGAGAGGATGGAAAAATATATTCCATGCAAATGGAAATCAAAAGAAACCTGGAGTAGCAATACTCATATCAGATAAAATAGACTTTAACATAAAGAATGTTACAAGAGGCAAGGAAGGACATTACATAATGATCAAGGGATCAATCCAAGAAGAAGATATAACAATTATAAATATATATGTGCACAACATAGGAGCACCTCAATACATAAGGCAAATGTTAACAGCTATAAAAGGGAAATCGACAGTAACACAGTAATAGTGGGGGACTTTAACACCTCACTTACACCAATGGACTGATCATCCAGACAGAAAATTAATAAGGAAACAAAAGGACATTCCATCCAAAAACAGCAGCTTACACTTTCTTCTCAAGTGCACACAGAACGTTCTCCAGGATAGATCACACTTTGGGTCACAAGTCAAACTTTGGTAAACTTAAGAAAATTGAAATCATATCATGCATATTTTCCGACCACAACACTATGCAATTAGAAATAAATTACAGGGAAAAAAAAACATAAAACACACAAACACATGGAGACTAAATGATATGCTACTAAGTAACCAAGAAATCACTGACAAAATCAAAGAGGAAAACAAAAAATACCTAGAGACAAATGACACTGAAAACACGATGATCCAAAACCTATGGGATGCAGCAAAAGCAGTTCTAAGAGGGAAGTTTATAGCAGTACAACCCTACCTCAACAAACAAGAAAAATCTAAAATAAACAATCTACGCTTACACCTAAAGGAACTAGAGAAAGAAGAATAAACAAAACCCAAAGTTAGTAGAAGGAAAGAAATCATAAAGATCAGAGTAGAAATAAATGAAATAGAAACAAAGAAGACAGTAACAAAGAACAACAAAACTAAAAGTTGGTTCTTTGAGAAGATAAACAAAATTGATAAACCTTCAGCCAGACTCACCAAGAAAAAGAGGGAGAGGACTCAAATCAATAAAATTAGAAATGAAAAAGGAGAAGTAACAATTGACACTGCAGAAATACAAAGGATCATGAAAGATTACTACAAGCAACTGTATGCCAATAAAATGGACAACCTGGAAGAAATGGACAAATTCTTAGAAAAGCACAACCTTCTAAGCCTGAACCAGGAAGAAATGGAAAATCTGAACAGACCAATCACAAGCACTGAAATTGAAACAGTGATTAAAAATCTTCCAACAAAAAAAGTCCAGGACCAGATGGCTTCACAGGTGAATTCTATCAAATATTTAGAGAAGAGCTAACACCCATCCTTCTCAAACTCTTCTTAAAAATTGCAGAGGAAGGAACACTCCCAAACTCATTCTATGAGGTCACTATCACCCTGATACCAAAACCAGACAAAGATACTACAGAAAAAGAAAATTACAGACCAATATCACTAATGAATATAGCTGCAAAAATCCTCAACAAAATACTAGCAAACAGAATCCAACAACACATTAAAAGGATCATACACCACGATCAAGTGGGGTTTATCCCAGGGATGCAACGATTCTTCAATATAGGCAAATCAATCAATGTGATACACCATATTAACAAATTGAAGAATAAAAACCATATGATCATCTCAATGGATGCAGAAAAAGCTTTTGACCAAATTCAACACCATTTATGATAAAAAGTCTCCAGAAAGTGGGCATAGAGGGAACCTACCTCAACATAATAAAGGCCATATATGACAAACCGACAGCCAACATCATTCTCAATGGTGAAAACTTGAAAGCATTTCCTCTAAGATCAGGACTAAGACAAGGATGTCCACTCTCGCCACTATTATTCAATATAGTTTTGGAAGTCCTAGCCATGGCAATCAGAGAAGAAAAAGAAATAAAATGAATACAAATTGGAAAAGAAGAAGTAAAACTGTCACTGTTTGCAGATGACATGATACTGTACATAGAGAATCCTAAAGATGCCACTAGAAAACTACTAGAGCTAATCAATGAATTTAGTACAGTTTTAGGAGACAAAATTAATGCACAGAAATCACTTGCATTCCTGTACACTAACAACAAAGGATCAGAAAGAGAAATTAAGGAAACAATCCCATTCACCATTGCAACAAAAAGAATAAAATACCTAGGAATAAACCTACCTAAGGAGATAAAAACCTGTACTCAGAAAACTATAAGACACTGATGAAAGAAATCAAAGAGGATCCAAACAGACGGAGAGATACATCATATTCTTGGATTGGAAGAATCAATACTGTGAAAATGACTACACTACCCAAAGCAATCCACAGATTCCAAGCAATTCCTATCAAATTACCAATGGCATTTTTTACAGAACTGGAACACAATATTTTAAAATTTGTAAGCAGAAAAAAAAAGACCCTGAATAACCAAAGCAATCTTGAGGGAAAAAAACAGAGCTGGAGGAATCAGACTCCCTGACTTCATACTATACTACAAAGCTACAGTAATCAATACAATATGATACTGGCACAAAAACAGAAATATATATCAAAGGAACAGGATAGAAAGCCCAGAGATAAACCCATACACCTATGGTCAACTAATCTATGACTAAGGAGGCAAAAATATACAATGGAGATAAGACAGCCCCTTTAATAAATGGTGCTGGGAAAACTGGACAGATACATGTAAAAGAATGAAATTAGAACACTCCCTAACACCACACACAAAAATAAACTCCAAGTGGATTAAAGACCTAAATGTAAGACCGGATACTATAAAATTCATAGAGGAAAATATAGGAAGAACATTCTTTGACATAAATCACAGAAAGACCTTTTTTGACCACCTCCTAGATTAATGGAAATAAAAACAAAAATAAACAAGTGGAACCTAATGAAACTTCAAAGCTTTTGCAAAGAAAACTATAAACAAGACTAAACGACAGCCCTCAGAATGGGAGAAAATATTTGCAAACGAATCAACAGAAAAAGAATCAATTTCCAAAATATATAAACAGCTCATGCAGCTCAATTTTAAAAAAAACAAACAACCCAGTCAATAAAAGGGCAGAAGACCTAAAAAGATATTTCTCCAAGAAGACATATGTATGCTCATGAAGCACATGAAAAGCTGCTCAACATCGCTAATTATTAGAGAAATGCAAATCAAAACTACAATGAGGTATCACCTCACACTGGTTAGAATGGACATTATCAGAAAATCTACAAACAACAAATGCTGGAGAGGGAGTGGAGAAAAGGGAACCCTCTTACACTGTTGGTGGGAATGTAAATTTATACAGCCACTATGGAGAACAGTATGGAGGTCCCTTACAAACCTAAAAATAGAATTACCATATCACCAAGCAATCCCACTACTGGACATATGCCCAGAGAAAATCATAATTCAAAAAGACATATGCACCCCAATGTTCATTGCAGCACTATTTACAATTGCCAGGTCATGGAAGCAACCTAAATGCCCATCGACAGACAAATGGATAAAGAAGATGTGGTACATATATACAATGTAATATTACTCAGCCATAAAAAGGAACGAAATTGGGTCATTTGTAGAGAGGTGGATGGAACTAGAGACTGTCATACAGAGTGAAGTAAGTCAGAAAGAGAAAAACAAATATCCTACATTAACGCATATATGTGGAATCTAGAAAAATGGTATAGATGAACCAGTTTACAAGACAGAAATAGAGACACAGATGTAGGAAACAAATGTATGGACACCAAGGGGGAAAGTGGGGGAGGGGGGAGTGGTGGTGGGATGAATTGGGAGATTGGGATTGACATATATACACTAATATGTATAAAACATATAACTAATAAGAACCTGCTGCATAAAAAAAAAAAAGACCCTATCTATGGGCTGTTACTTGCTCTTCTTGACTGGCTACCCAATCACACTTCTAAATAGTGAACCTTAGGGGTAGATATGACAGATTCGGGATGCTTGAGCCTGGGCCTCCTCAGAGAGACAACCAAGAGATTAGGATATAGTCCCATGTATGGCACATTCATTTTATCTTTTTGCCTGAGGATCAGTCACATTCTAGGAACTGATTCATGCCGCCCAATTTCACAAGACTCTGCCACGAGGGTCAATATAATTTGACAGAAAGCAAACTTTATTGGTGACTGGCATACCCATGTCTACTGTGCAGGACGTAGTCCTCCCTCCACCGTGTCACCTCACCTCCAGTTGTCAAATTACCTGGGAAACTGACTTGTCACCAGGAGATTCGTGGCAAGCATACTATCTCAAACAAAGGAACCTGGGTGATGTTCTGAGTCTTTAAATATTTATTTATTTATTTGGTTGCACCGGGTCTTAGTTGCAGTAGGCAGGCTCCTTAGTTGTGGCTCTCTGGCTTCTCAGTTGTGGCACGTGGGCTCCTTAGTTGTGGCATGCAAACTCTTACTTGAGGCATGCATGTGGGATCTAATTCCCTGGCCAAGGATCAAACCCAGGCCCCCTGGATTGGAAGTGCAGAGTCTTAACCACTGCGCCACCAGGGAAGTCCTAATGTTCTGAGTCTTAGCCCTAATCCACTAGGTGGTGCAGCTTTAATGTGACTTTAAACTCACATCTGCCAGATACAGTGTCTGTGCCTCTGACAACGACAGATTAGCAATCACAAATTTTTCTCATTTACTTTTTCAGTGTTCCTTAACAGTCTCCAAAGACTTATTACAACATACCCTCAAGATACACATGTTACTATTTCCAAAATGACAGCCTGTTTTTCATTAATTACATTCTAGATTGAAGCCTTCTTTTTTTTTAGGGGAGCACCTTAGGTCCCTGGCTGGGAGAAAAGAAGCTCCCTAATCTTATCAGGAACACTCATCCAAATCGTTTCCTCCTGAAAAGATTTCCACAGATGGGCAATCTCATTCATTTGTGATGCTTTATTAATTTTAGTTTCAAAAATTGCCATTTCCTTTGTCCCCAAATAGTTGGAATGGACATGATTCTGAATCTGCAACTCAGTTCAAGTGTCTCAAGTGCACATATTCTGCTGAACACTGAAGGTGGATGCAAAAATAGCAAGTCCTTGCCTTCAATAAATGTATACTCTGGAGGTACAAAACAGCTCCAAAACCGAAGATAATTATCCAAATACCATGTAACATGGCATGTTAAAGGAGTGATACAGAGAGGGACTACTTTGAGAGTTCAGGGGAAACAACTTTAAGGGTTTGGCATTGTTAGTCCCTATAGTGGGTTGAATAGTGCCACCCCCCAACCCCTGCCCAAGATATATCCAGGCCCTGACCTCTAGAACTTGTGAATGTGACCTTATTTGGGAAAAGAGTCTTTGCAGATATAATTAAGTTTAGGATCTTGACATGAGATCATCCTGGATTACCCAGGTGGTCCCTAAATCAAATGACAAGAGTCCTTATAAGAGACAAAGAAGTGAGAAGAGAAGAAGGCAAGATGAAGACAGAGGCAGAGATTGGAATGATGTAGCCACAAGCCAAGGACCACCTGGAGCTACCAGAAGCTGAAAAAGAAAAAGGAAAGATTCTCTCCTAGAACCTTTAGAGTGAGTGTGGCCCTTCCTACAACTTGATTTCGGACTTCTGGCCTCCAGAACCATGGGACAATAAATGTCTAGTATTTAAGCCACCAAGTTTGCAGTAATTTGTTACAGCAGCTAAGGAAACTAAAACTAATACAGTCTATTTGTCTGGAACACTCCATTCCCCTAGCTCTTTAGGTTTCGGCTTTAATATAACTTCCTCAGAGAAGCATTCTCTAATGCCTAGCCTCACCTCAAAGCTAATTTAGGTCTCTTTTTTATATTTTTATAGCCAGCCCTGTACTTTTCCTTCCTAGTACTTTTTATAAAACATACTTATCCAATTTATTGAGATATTTATGTTTGTTTCTGTCTAAAAATTCGCTATAATATTCCTCAAAAAGAACTGGGCCTTGTTCTGCTTTGTTTCCTTAAAGCCTGAACCATTGAGGAGATTATATGGAGACACAGAGCAAGAAGGGAAGCAGCAGCTAGGAGAGGAGTGATTCCTTAGTAATGGGGAGAGAGGCGTGGCACACACTCTACTATCTGCCAGCACCCAAGGAGGCAGTGAAACCTCTGAGGGAACTACTGGACCTCAGGCACTGGGGTTTCCATCTTCACAAAGATTCTCAGCCCTAAGCACAGTGTGTCAGACCTTAAGGGACCATGTGGGACAGTGGTTCATCAGCAAGATGCAGTGCAATCAGTTGGCCAACTACTAGGATGAACCTTCTTAATGTTCAATGCCTCAAGAGTAAATGTAACTTCTGGCAGAGTACAGAGGGAAGTATGAGGAGGGCAGGCAAGAATTTCCGTTGCTTCTGGCCAATGTATTCTAGTGCAAAATTGTTAAAATGGAATTTTCCTGTTTTAAATCAGTTATAGCTGATGTTACAAAGCTATGAACAAAAGATATTAAATACCCACAGATTCCAGAGAGAAGCACAAATGTTTGCAAAACTTATTAAGGTGACCTCTAAATCCAGTCCAGAAAAACTTACCCCACCACCCAGGAGGGGCCTTTAATAGAACTAGAGATTAATATGAAGATTTCTTTAGAAGGGAAGTAGCTTGATTGCTATGGTATAACACCACGTCCTTGGGAAGGGATAGAGGGCTTCAGGGAATCAATAAGAGGCTGACATGTTTCTTCTGGAGTTTGGAGGAAGTAGGGACATAAGCTATTCTAAATGTGAGAATCTGGCTGGAGCAGCCTATGGTGACAAAGCGAAGAACAAGGGCGGCTTCAGGAACGGCCTGTGCTTCCAGAATTCAGCAGTACCTCCCCAGATGTAGATCTTCCAGAAAACAGGTGGGTCTTGGTCATTTTGAAAAAAATCCCAGCCCAGAGGACCATCTTGGTGGCCTGAGTGACTCCCAAAAAGGATTCTGTGCGGGATAGACTACAGAAATTCAAAGGGGGCAGTACCTGTACTGGAGAACTATGGAAAAAAGAGCTCTTAGTAATGGGGTTCTCTGAAGATCCCCCAGACCTATCTTATCAGAAAAAGATCAGCTTTGGAACACCTGATACCCCCAGAGGGACCAATACCAGGTCACAAATAAGGGTTTTTTTGTTTGTTTTTTTTTTGTTTTGCTTTGCTATTTTTCTCTCTTTTCTCTCCTGCTCCAAATGTGGTGGAGCCAGAGGCAACTTAGCAAATCAAGCAGGGGGAGGACATAATTAAAGCATCACCACTATCTCCTTTCCACTGCAGGTTTACCAGTCTGGGCAGGCTTAGCTTGTGGTGGGGAGTGGGGAGAAACTATGAATTAGATGAGAGGCTGAAGGTTATAGATTACACTGGCCTGAACTTTTAATATCTGAAAAATGGAATTATTCATTAATACCTGAAAATAACTTCATAAAGCTATGGGGTTTACTCAAGACTCCATCCGGAAGTAAAGAAAGCTGCAATAAATCTTGGTTAAAGGCAGTAGTGTGAAAGAATAAAGCTGCTTTCTCCTTGTAACTTTCTCAGTTCAACTCAAACAAAAACCAGTATAGTTCCATGGGCTTCTCCCCCACAGTGATGTCAGGTCTGAGCCTTGCACAGCTGCAGTGGGACTCATGCTTGGGTTCAAAGGTTACCCTCACAGCCATAGCCCAAGGACAAGCTAGGCCCAGTAACAATGAGCACTGTGACAGGGTCAGAGTGACCCTAATTGCAGCACCAATAATTGGAGTCATTGTCTTTCTTCCTCAGAACTAACGCATTTTCTTCAGCCACTCCAAATTCTATAAGACCTTCTTACAGCCACCTCCTAAGACAAGATGACCAACTCCTTCTAAGCATACAGAACTGAAGGACACTCTCAATGTGGTCTAGTTGGCTTAAATTTGCATAAGTAAGTTGAGGCAGCCAACTGACACTTCCTGTTTCAAGTGACTTGTAGTCTCCACCCTGGGCATTTGAAGAAACTTTTTCAATAAGCACCCTGTATGATTTCTGCCTTAATAGGCTACCTATTATGGTTCCTTTAAGCAAAAGAAAAGAATATTGTTTTTAACTGAAGGATGACAGATTGAATAAATAAGAAGAGATAGCCTAATAAAGAAAAGAGATGGGATCTAGACAGGTTAGGGGAGGAGACGGAGAAGGAAAGGTATCACATCATAGCTTTCAACCCCAGCTCCATCTGCCTAACTTTAGTTCCCCAAAATTCATAATTTTTGAAACTGTTAACTTTTTCCTATACTGAAGTTAGATGGGCAGACAAACTTTATTGGCTGTAACCCAACTACAGCCACGTTTTCCCCCATGCCTTTGCTGAATGTGCTTAAGTGTCCTGGCTCTATTCTATTTCTGCACTAGAGGAAATATAATATTTCTGTGCTACAGGAATGTGTTGCTTCATTACAGCTTTCCCAGGTTCATTAAATAAAATTAGCTTTGAATGAAGTTACATTACAAAGCACTCACATTAAATATCAACTGCTAATGAGTATCCTTTTAAAACTGTCCCCTGAAAACAGAGCTTGTCACCCATTAGCAATTGTTTTTAAAATGAGCTAGGGAAGAGTGGCTTTCCACTGAGAATCAGAGTGGCTTCCCATGGAGATGGATGCCAAATGGCGCAACAAGTTTATTGAAGAGTCTCAATTGTTGGAATAAAAAAAAAAGAAAACTTTTTTCATAACAGGTAGCACCCAATGAAACTATGTCAAACCCATTTTTCCTCTTCACTAGGTTCCATAACATTTTAGTCACTTTTGGTTTTCAAAAATGTCTTAGTTGAGACATTTCAAAAATATCTAGGAATCATCCCTATTCATTTTTTCCTTTTAATCTTTTTACTGTGCAAATATGTAATATGTACACATCTTTTAATGTGGGAGAGATTAGCTTATTCTGCATACGTATTTGTGTACTTTTAAAACTGTAATGTTATATTATTAT
This sequence comes from Balaenoptera musculus, assembly GCF_009873245.2. Taxonomy (NCBI): domain Eukaryota; kingdom Metazoa; phylum Chordata; class Mammalia; order Artiodactyla; family Balaenopteridae; genus Balaenoptera; species Balaenoptera musculus. Next base: position 26,079,227 of record NC_045792.1, read on the forward strand.
TAATAATAATATTATTATATTATTTCCGATGTCTTTAAAGACTACTTATAACTATTTTATGAATCATAATTTATTTACTCCCCTATTGCAGAATGAAGATTTTTGTGTTGTTATATTCATTCATTTTATATTTTAGGTTTCACATATAAATGATAACATACAGTATTTGTATTCGTTTTTCTCCATCTGACTTGTTTCACTAAGTATAATACCCTCCAGGTCATTCATGTTGTTGCAAATGGCAAAATTTCATTCCTCTTAATGGCTGAGTGGCATTCCATTGTATATGTTTATACCACATCTTCTTTATCCATTCATCTGTTGATGGACACTTAGGTTGCTTCCATATCTTGGCTACTGTAAATTATGCTGCTATGAACATTGGGATGCATATATCTTTTCGAATTAGTGTTTTCTTCGGACATATACCCAGGAATGGAATGGCTGAATCATGTGTAGTTCTATTTTTAGTTTTTTAAGGAACCTCCATACTGTTTTCCATAGTGGCTGCATCAATTTACATTCCTACCAACAGTGTACAAGGGTTCCCTTTTCTCCACGTCATCACCAACATTTGTTATTTGTGGTCTTTTTGCTCATAGCCATTCTGAAGGTGTGAGGTGATGTCCCATGGTGGTTTTGGTTTTGATTTGCATTTCCCTGATAATTGGTGATGTTGAGCATCTTTTCATATGCCTGTTGGCCATCTTCATTTCCTCTTTGGAAATATGTCTATTCAGTTGTTCTCTCCATTTTAAAATTGGCTTTTTTTTGATATTGAGTTGTATGAGTTGTTTATATTTTTTGGATATTACCCAAAATATCATTTGCAAATATGTTCTCCCATTCTGTAGGTGGTCATTTTGTCAGTGGTTTCCATTGTTGTGCCAAAGCTTTTAATTAGGTCCCATTTGTTTATTTTTGCTTCTCCTTTCCCTTAGGAGACAGATTAAAAGAAAATATTGCTACAATTTATGTCAAAGAGTGTTCTGCCTATGTCTTCTTCTAGTTATTTTATGGTTTTTGGTCTTTAATCCATTTTGAGTTTATTTATGGTGTAAGAAAATGTTCTAATTTCATTGCTCCTTTTCATATCTTGAATAGACTATATTGCAAATGTCTATAAATTAATCTCCCTTTTCTTATGTCAGGTCCTTCTAAGGCATCTTCTACATGAGTGCCAAAGTGGTCTTTCTAAATAACAAATCTGCTAATCTCTGTACCCTACCTTAAAATCTTTAATGATCCCCATTACCCACAGACAAAGTCCTAAATTGTGAGTATAGATGTCCCTTTATGCCCTGACTCCTTCCCACCTCACCAGTATCAGTTCTTGGATCTCCTCCATTCTCACCTTGGGTTACAGCCATTCTAAAATCTTTGTCTTCTCCATTTGCTATATGACAACTTGGCGAATTTGCACTAGGTTGTCTCTTTTTGGAGTGTTCTCCCTTATTTTAATCCCATTTACTCTTCTAGGCTCATTTCCCACTCTTCTTCCCTGTTACAGGGTTGCTGACCTTCCTCCTGCCCCCATCTACTGATTTTGGATGCCCACAGCAGTGAGCAGTAGCTTGCAGTGAGCAGCAGCTGGAAACGAGACCTTAGTTCCCTGACCAGGATTCGAACCTTGGTCACCTGGGTGAAAACCAGGAGTCCTAACTGCTAGACCATGAAGGCCAGCAGCTAGAGCCTAAATCCCCAGTCCTTGCCTGCCTTGACAAGAAAATTCTGATGAGGAGGTGGAAGGTAAAGAGAAAAGTAAAGCATTTATTGGAAAAGCAGAGTACATGGGAAAGACAAACAGGCAAACTCACCAAGAGTCATGAGAGCCATGCCTTTGGGAAGTTTAAATCATTTATAAGGGGGCAGTTTTCTGGGTCTTTGTCTTCTCTCTCACCAACTGTCTTGCTTTGCCGCCCTGGCTAATTTGTCTCAGGACCTTCCCTTAGGTGCGAATGCACCCCTCAGCCAAGATGGATTTCAGTGCACGGTTGTCTGGGGGAGGTGGGGAATGGCAAGACTTATTATGGCCTGGTGTCCCCTACCTTTTGACCCCCGAAGAGAATTTCTGCACATGTGTAGTGTCTCCCTTGCCCTAAGGAGGGGAAATATGTGACTTCTTGATCCTTTACTCAAACAGGGTTTAGCCCCTCTCTGTCCCTGCCAGGACTGTTATCTTAAGTGTCCTCAGGAGACAAAGTCTGGCTATTTACACCCTGTTTCTGTTGTTATTTCTATTCTGAAGAGCAAACAGGAGGCTGACTGGAAATGCCTAACCTGCAGTCCACCGATCTCCTGTCTCAGGAAATGCAAACAGGAGGCTAGTTTTAAGGGTCCGGCCCGAAGCCCACCTTTTTCCTGCCCCAAGAAATGTAAACAGGAGGCCAGTTGTGAATGCCTAACCTGGAGCCCACCTATCTCCTGCCTCACTACCTCAAGTTGTTTAATTTCCTTTACCATACCTGTGCAAACTTCTGTTCTAACACATCACCCTATATTGTAGTTGTTATCTGAGCTTTTCTGAGGATAGGAATCACGTCTTGCCTGTCATTGTAGTATAACCCTATCACAGCAAGGTTTCAGTAATTCCTGGATCTGGCCCACACATTTGCTTCAAATTCTCTAGCATTTACCTGATTTCTTTGTTTTTTTCAACCTATTGTTTCCCACCTAGATTCTCCCTCTCTGCTTAGCCTTCTTGGATCAACAATCCAATTGGATGGTCTACCCAGATTTGACAGAGGTTGACCCAAGGTGGCAGCCTGTGAATTTCTCTATTCAGCTCCATACTCTGAGAGACAGTAGTGTCACCTGGTCCCAGGTTCCTGGGTGGGCAGCCCAGACCCAGTACCCTGAGCACCCAGCTGTCAGGTGTAGGAGACAAAGAAGAGAGAGGGAGAGGCTGGGAAAACTGTATTGTTATTATCTGATTATCTCATCTTCTAATAGCAATGTTTTAGAAAATAACTATGTATTAAGATAGCAGGTACTCTGTTGACAGGCATCATTGTACTGCTGAAAGGATAGAAAGCCACTGAGTGAACTGGAATAGCTGTAGAGAAAGAATAGCAAGGTACAGTTTAAGGAAAAATAAAAAGTGAACAACATTGTTCTCATCCTGCATTCCTGTGTTGTCTATTGTGATGCAATTAGAGGAATGGGGATGTCTGAAGTCACATCAATCTGTCATCTATTATTCAGTTTTGCTAGATTGTTCCTGAAAGAGAAGCAGCTAATTAAAATGCCAGAGTATTTACTGCCTATTCTTAGCTTTGAAAGACAATGAATGCTGTTATAGCAATGTGTAGACTATTTTGTTTAATGTGAAAGTCAAAAGACCAAAGATTTAGACAGCTAATCAGGAAATGTAATGGAATAAATTATAAGAACACACTCATTGCATGCTTCCAGTCAACTTAAGGTTCAATAGAAACATACTAAAAATGGTGAAATAAAGTATATAAATTAACAATCTCTGGGCGGGGAACAGACGCCCTCAGGCGACCTACACGCAGAGGCGGGTCCAAATCCAAAGCTGAACCCCAGGAGCTGTGCGAACAAAGAAGAGAAAGGGAAATTTCTCCCAGCAGCCTCAGAAGCAGCGGATTAAAACTCCACAAACAACTTGATGTGCCTGCATCTGTTGAATACCTGAATAGACAATGAATCATCCCAAATTCAGGAGGTGGACTTTGGGAGCAGGATATATTAATTTTTCCCCTTTTCCTTTTTTTGTGAGTGTATATGTGTATGCTTCTGGGTGAGATTTTGTCTGTATAGCTTTGCTTTATAATAGCTTTATTTTACTTCACTATATTATAGCCTCTTTCTTTCTTTCTTTCTTTCTATTTTTTCTCCCTTTTACTCTGAGCCGTGTGGATGAAAGGCTCTTGGTGCTCCAGCCAGGCATCAGGGCCGTGCCTCTGAGGTGGGAGAGCCAACTTCAGGACACTGGTCCACAAGAGACCTCCCAGCTCCACGTAATACCAAACGGCAAAAATCTCTCAGAGATCTCCATCTCAACATCAAGACCCAGCTTCACTCAAAGACCAGCAAGCTACAGTGCTGGACACCCTATGCCAAACAACTAGCAAGACAGGAACACAGCCCCATCCATTAGCAGGGAGGCTGCCTAAAATCATAATAAGGCCACAGACACCCCAAAATACACCACCAGATGTGGATGTGCCCACCAGAAAGACAAGATCCAGCCTCATCCACCAGAACTCAGGCACTAGTTCCCTCCACTAGGAAGCCTACACAACACACTGAACCAACCTTAGCCACTGGGGACAGACACCAAAAACAACGGGAACTACGAACCTGCAGCCTGTGAAAAGGAGACCCCAAACACAGTAAGATAAGCAAAATGAGATGACAGAAAAACACACAGCAGGTGAAGGAGCAGGGTCAAAACACACCAGACCTAACAAATGAAGAGGAAATAGGTAGTCTACCTGAAAAAGAATTCAGAATAATGATAGTAAGGATGATCCAAAATCTTGGAAATAGAATAGACAAAATGCAAGAAACATTTAACAAGGACGTAGAAGAACTAAAGAGGAACCAAGCAACGATGAAAAACACAATAAATGAAATTAAACATACTCTAGATGGGATCAATAGCAGAATAACTGAGGCAGAAGAAAGGATAAGTGACCTGGAAGATAAAATGGTGGAAAAAACTACTGCAGAGCAGGATAAAGAAAAAAGAATGAAAAGAACTGAGGACAGTCTCAGAGACCTCTGGGACAACATTAAACGCACCAACATTCGAATTATAGGGGTCCCAGAAGAAGAAGAGAAAAAGAAAGGGACTGAGAAAATATTTGAAGAGATTATAGTTGAAAACTTCCCTAATATGGGAAAGGAAATAGTTAATCAAGTCCTGGAAGCACAGAGAGTCCCATACAGGATAAACCCAAGGAGAAACATGCCAAGACACATATTAGTCAAACTGTCAAAAATTAAATATAAAGAAAACATATTAAAAGCAGCAAGGGAAAAACAACAAATAACACACAAGGGAATCCCCATAAGGTTAACAGCTGATCTTGCAGCAGAAACTCTGCAAGCCAGAAGGGAGTGGCAGGATATACTTAAAGTCATGAAGGAGAAAAATGTACAACCAAGATTACTCTACCCAGCAAGGATCTCATTCAGATGTGATGGAGAAATTAAAACCTTTACAGACAAGCAAAAGCTGAGAGAGTTCAGCACCACCAAACCAGCTTTACAACAAAAGCTAAAGGAACTTCTCTAGGCAAGAAACAAAAGAGAAGGAAAACACCTACAATAACAAACCCAAAACATTTAAGAAAATGGGAATAGGAACATACATATCGATAATTACCTTGAATGAAAATGGATTAAATGCTCCCACCAAAAGACACAGACTGGCTGAATGGATACAAAAACAAGACCCATATATATGCTGTCTACAAGAGACCCACTTCAGACCTAGAGACACATACAGACTGAAAGTGAGGGGATGGAAAAAGATATTCCATGCAAATGGAAATCAAAAGAAAGCTGGAGTAGCAATTCTCATATCAGACAAAATAGACTTTAAAATAAAGACTATTACAAGAGACAAAGAAGGACACTATATAATGATCAAGGGATCGATCCAAGAGGAAGGTATAACAATTGTAAATATTTATGCACCCAACACAGGAGCACCTCAATACATAAGGCAAATACTAACAGCCATAAAAGGGGAAATCGACAGCAACACAATCATAGTAGGGGACTTTAACACCCCACTTTCACCAATGGACAGATCATCCAAAATGAAAATAAATAAGGCAACACAAGCTTTAAATGATACATTAAACAAGATGGACTTAATTGATATTTATAGGACATTCCACCCAAAAACAACAGAATACACATTTTTCTCAAGTGCTCATGGAACATTCTGCAGGATAGATCATATCTTGGGTCACAAATCAAGCCTTGGTAAATTTAAGAAAATTGAAATCGTATCAAGTATCTTTTCCGACCACAACGCTATGAGACTAGATATCAATTACAGGAAAAGATCTGTAAAAAATACAAACACATGGAGGCTACACAATACACTACTTAATAACGAAGTGATCACTGAAGAAATCAAAGGGGAAATCAAAAAATACCTAGAAACAAATGACAATGGAGATACGACGACCCAAAACCTATGGGATGCAGCAAAAGCAGTGCTAAGAGGGAAGTTTATAGCAATACAAGCCTACCTCAAGAAACAGGAAACATCTCGAATAAACAACCTAACTTTGCACCTAAAGCAATTAGAGAAAGAAGAGCAAAAAAACCCCAAAGCTAGCAGAAGAAAAGAAATCATAAAGATCAGGTCAGAAATAAATGAAAAAGAAATGAAGGAAACAATAGCAAAAATCAATGAAACTAAAAGCTGGTTCTTTGAGAAGATAAACAAAATTGATAAACCATTAGCCAGACTCATCAAGAGAAAAAGGGAGAAGACTCAAATCAATAGAATTAGAAATGGAAAAGGAGAAGTAACCACTGACACTGCAGAAATACAAAAGATCATGAGAGATTACTACAAGCAACTCTATGCCAATAAAATGGACAACCTGGAAGAAATGGACAGATTCTTAGAAAGGCACAAACTGCCGAGACTGAACCAGGAAGAAATAGAAAATATGAACAGACCAATCACAAGCACTGAAATTGAAACTGTGATTAAAAACCTTCAAACAAACAAAAGCCCAGGACCAGATGGCTTCACAGGTGAAGTCTATTAAACATTTAGAGAAGAGCTAACACCTATCCTTCTCAAACTCTTCCAAAATATTGCAGAGGGAGGAACACTCCCAAACTCATTCTATGAGGCCACCATCACCCTGATACCAAAACCAGACAAAGATGTCACAAAGAAAGAAAACTACAGGCCAATATCACTGATGAACATAGATGCAAAAATCCTCAACAAAATACTAGCAAACAGAATCCAACAGCACAATAAAAGGATCATACACCATGATCAAGTGGGGTTTACTCCAGGAATGCAAGGATTCTTCAATATATGCAAATCAATCAATGTGATACACCATATTAACAAATTGAAGGAGAAAAACCATATGATCATCTCAATAGATGCAGAGAAAGCTTTCGACAAAATTCAACACCCATTTATGATAAAAGTCCTGCAGAAAGTAGGCATAGAGGGAACTTTCCTCAACATAATAAAGGCCATATATGACAAACCCACAGCCAACATTGTCCTCAATGGTGAAAAACTGAAACCATTTCCACTAAGATCAGGAACAAGACAAGGTTGCCCACTCTCACCACTATTATTCAACATAGTTTTGGAAGTGTTAGCCACAGCAATCAGAGAAGACAAAGAAATAAAAGGAATCCAAATCGGAAAAGAAGAAGTAAAGCTGTCACTGTTTGCAGATGACATGATACTATACATAGAGAATCCTAAAGATGCTACAAGAAAACTACTAGAGCTAATCAATGAATTTGGTAAAGTAGCAGGATACAAAATTAATGCACAGAAATCTCTTGCATTCCTATACACTAATGATGAAAAATCTGAAAGTGAAATTAAGAAAACACTCCCGTTTACCATTGCAACAAAAAGAATAAAATATCTAGGAATAAACCTAGCTAAGGAGACAGAAGACCTGTATGCAGAAAATTATAAGACACTGATGAAGGAAATTAAAGATGACACAAATAGATGGAGAGATATACCATGTTCTTGGATTGGAAGAATCAACATTGTGAAAATGACTCTAATACCCAAAGCAATCTACAGATTCAATGCAATCCCTATCAAACTACCACTGGCACTTTTCACAGAACTAGAACAAAAAATTTCACAATTTGTATGGAAACACAAAAGACCCCGAATAGGCAAAGCAATCTTGAGAACGAAAAATGGAGCTGGGGGAATCAGGCTCCCTGACTTCAGACTATATTACAAAGCTACAGTAATCAAGACAGTTTGGTACTGGCACAAAAACAGAAATATAGATGAATGGAACAGGATAGAAAGCCCAGAGATAAAGCCATGCACATATGGTCACCTTATCTTTGATAAAGGAGGCAAGCATATACAGTGGAGAAAAGACAGCCTCTTCAATAAGTGGTGCTGGGAAAATTGGACAGATACATGTAAAAGTATGAAATTAGAACACTCCCTGACACCATGCACAAAAATATACTCAAAATGGATTAAAGACCTAAGTGTAAGGCCAGACACTATCAAACTCTTAGAGGAAAACATAGGAAGAACACTCTATGACATACATCACAGCAAGATTCTTTTGACCCAGCTCCCAGAGAAATGGAAATAAGAACACAAATAAACAAATGGGACCTAATGAAACTTAAAAGCTTTTGCACAGCAAAGGAAACCATAAACAAGACCAAAAGACAACCATCAGAATGGGAGAAAATATTTGCAAATGAAGCAACTGACAAAGGATTAATCTCCAAGATTTACAAGCAGCTCATGCAGCTCAATAACAATAAAACGAACAACCCAATCCAAAAATGGGCAGAAGACCTAAATAGACATTTCTCCAAAGAAGATATACAGATTGCCAACAGACACATGAAAGAATGCTCAACATCATTAATCATTAGAGAAATGCAAATCAAAACTACAATGAGATATCATCTCACACCGGTCAGAATGGCCATCATCAAAAAATCTAGAAACAATAAATGCTGGAGAGGGTGTGGGGAAAAGGGAACACTCTTGCACTGTTGGTGGGAATGTAAATTGATACAGCCACTATGGAGAACAGTATGGAGGTTCCTTAAAAAACTAAAAAGAGAACTACCATACGACCCAGCAATCCCACTACTGGGCATATACCCTGAGAAAAACATAGTTCAAATAGAGTCATGTACCAAAATGTTCATTGCAGCTCTATTTACAATAGCCAGGACATGGAAGCAACCTAAATGTCCATCGACAGATGAATGGATAAAGAAGATGTGGCACATATATACAATGGAATATTACTCAGCCATAAAAAGAAATGAAATGGAGGTATTTGTAATGAGGTGGATGGAGTTAGAGTCTGTCATACAGAGTGAAGTAAGTCAGAAAGAGAAAAACAAATACAGTATGCTAACACATATATACGGAATCTAAGGAAAAAAAAAAAAAAGGCCATGAAGAACCTAGTGGCAAGACGGGAATAAAGACACAGACCTACTAGAGAATGGACTTGAGGATATGGGGAGGGGGTGGGGTGAGATGTGACAGGGTGAGAGAGTGTCATGGACATATATACACTACCAAATGTAAAATAGATAGCTAGTGGGAAGCAGCCGCATAACACAGGGAGATCAGCTCGGTGCTTTGTGACCACCTAGAGGGGTGGGATGGGGAGGGTGGGAGGGAGGGAGATGCAAGAGGGAAGAGATATGGGAACATATTGTATATGTATAACTGATTCACTTTGTTATAAAGCAGAAGCTAACACACCATTGTAAGGCAATTATACTTCAATAAAGATGTTTAAAAAAAAAAAGACCCTTGACTTTAGGGGCTATAATAAATGTAATTACTTTCAAAAAAAAAAAAGAATTAACAATCTCAATGTGTGTCATTGTTAAGAAACAACATGGGAGATTCTCTAGACTTTTCCCTTAATAATACTATAGAATTAAGCATAAGTCAGGTTTGTCAAGAACTCAGAATTTATTAAAGGAACTTATTATAACATTTATACCTAGATTAGCGCCCTTGTCTGGATTACAGCTTTGAAGCCTGTTATAAAATGTTTGACTACTTACTAGCTGCCTGCATCATAGAAAAATGGTGATTATTTTCACTCTCAAATCAGAAGATCCTGAGATAATACACGTTCCCTTCAGATTCCAGTTTGAGACCTGTTAACAGGAGTCACTTTTCTGTCTTCCAGTATTAAACACTATACTTGTTTCTTCCAGCTGGGCCCACAGCTCCAATTCTATTTAGCAGTCTCTGGAGTCAGAAATATATGGATGTCTGCAGTGTTAGTCTTGCATGTTATCAGCATGTGATAACTGTGCAAAGTGTGAACTGCTCAGCTCCGGGGATGCCGTCTCTTAGGCTAGGATGTGTGTCCCCTGGAGATGGGCAATGTGCTAGCCTTGGCATGCTTTGAGCTGCATATCCTCTCCATGCCTCACTTCTTTCATGTGAAGAATAGGGACATTAAACAGAGGCATTTAGAGTATCTACCTAATTTGGTATTGTGAAAATTAAGTGAGATAATGTATGAAAAATGTTTAGTATAGGACATGGACACATACAGAGTGCTCACTAAATATTAACAACTATGATGATGACAATGTCTCATTTTTCAGTAGGATTAGTCTCAAACCTGGCTTTCTAAGAAAAAACACCATTGCAGCTTTTGTATGTCTGCCAGTCATCTTAGTATTTATGTACCTACAGATATTTAAACCAGTTGTGTTGGAAACTTCCTTTGTCATAAAGTCATGTTAATAAACCTTAATAGCAATGAGGAGCAATGAAATTAGAACATTTTCTCACACCATATACAAAAATAAACTCCTCATTGCTCCTGAGGCTGCTGGGAGAAATTTCCCTTTCTCTTCTTTGTTCGCACAGCTCCTGGGGTTTAGCTTTGGATTTGGACCCGCCTCTGCATGTAGGTCGCCTGAGGGCATCTGTTCTTCGCTCAGACAGGACGGGGTTAAAGGAGCAGCTGATTAGGGGGCTCTGGCTCACTAAGGCCAGGGGGAGGGAGGGGTACGGAATGTGGGGCGAGCCTGTGATGGCCGAGGCTGATGTGATGTTGCAACAGCCTGAGGCGCACCATGTGTTCTCCCGGGGAAGTTGTCCCTGGATCATGGACCCTAGCAGTGGCAGGCTGCACAAGCTCCTGGGAGGGGAGGTAAGGATAGTGACCTGTGCTTGCACACAGGCTTCTTGGTGGCTGCAACAGCAGCCTTTGCGTTTCATGCCCGTCTCTGCTGTCTGCCCTGATAGCCGTGGCTTGCGCCCATCTCTGGAGCTCATTTAGCGGTGCTCTGAATCCCCTCTCCTCGCACACCCCGAAACAATGGTCCCTTGCCTCTTTGGCAGATCCAGACTTTTCCCCGCACTCCCTCCCGGCTAGCTGTGGTGCACTAGCCCCCTTCAGGCTGTGTTCACGCAGCCAACCCCAGTCATCTCCCTGGGATCTGACCTCCAAAGACCGAGCCTCAGCTCCCAGCCCCCACCCGCCCGGGCAGTTGAGCAGACAAGCCTCTCGGGCTGGTGAGTGCTGGTTGGCACCGATTCTCTGTGCGGGAATCTCTCCGCTTTGCCCTCTGCACCGCTGTTGCTGCGCTCTCCTCTGTGGCTCCAAAGCTTTCCCCCTCCGCCTCCTGCAGTCTCCATCCACGAAGGGGCTTCCTAGTGTGTGGAAACTTTTCCTCCTTCACAGCTCCCTCCCAGAGGTGCAGGTCCCATCCCTATTCTTTTGTCTCTGTTTTTTCTTTTTTCTTTTGCCCTACCCAGGTACGTGGGGAGTTTCTTGCCTTTTGGGAAGTCTGAGGTCTTCTGCCAGCATTCAGTAGGTGTTCTGTAGGAGTTGTTCCACATGTAGATGTATTTCTGATGTATTTGTGGAGAGTAAGGTGATCTCCACGTCTTACTCCTCCGCCATCTTGAAGGTCTCTCCTGCGTATCTTTTCTGATATATTCACTAGTTTTTTTAGATTATACATATAAGTGACATCATACAGTATTTGTCTTTCTCTGACTTATTTCACTAAGCATAATACCCTCTAAGTCCATTCATGTTGTTGCAAATGGCAAAATTTCATTCTTTTTTAAAGGCTGAGTAGTATTCCATTGCATATATATGCATCTTTTTTACCCATTCATCTGTTGATGGACACTCAGGTTGCTTCCATATTTTGGCTACTGTAAATAATGCTGCTATGAATATTGGGGTGCATGTATCTTTTTAAATTAATGTTTTCATTTTCTTCAGATATATACCCAGGAATGGAAATGCTGGGTCATATGGTAGTTCTATTTTTAGTTTTTTGAGGATCCTCCATACTGTTTTCCATAGTGGCTGCACCAATTTACATTCCTACCAACAGTGTATAAAAGTACTCCTTTCTCCACATCCTTGCCAAAATTTGTTATTTATGTTCTTTTTGATGATAGCCATTCTGACAGGTGTTAGGTGATGTCATTGTGCTTTTGGTGTTGATTTGCATTTCTCTGATGATTAGGGATGCTGAGCATCTTTTCACATGTCTGTTGGCCATCTATGTGTCTTTGAGAAAATGTCTATTCAGGTCTTCTGCCCATTTTTAAATTGGATTGTTTTTTTAAATATTGAGTTATATGAGTTGTTTATATATTTTGGATATTAATCCTTTACCAGTCATATCATTTCCAGCAAAATTTCTTAAAGATCATGTTAATAGTCCTTGGACTATTTACGTGTCATCTAGCACCTAATGACATTGTCTGAATTTTATCAAATGTTTCTTGATGTAAGTGCTTCTTTTGAATTTCCTGTTAGTTCTGATATTTCCTCTTCAATTATTTGTGTCTCTAGACACGGAATTATTTTGCAGGGAAAAGTGATGTGTAACTTGCAAAAACTTCTAGAACACTTTAACCAGTAATACTATCTTAAGTTCTTTCTGATGATGCCAGTTGTAGAGTCCTAGATCAGGAGGAGGCAAAGCAAGCCTTAGAAAACTATCATCTTATCTTTTAAATAAGTGCCAGTAAAGTGAGCCTACTGTATTTCAGGTACTGGTCCTAGGAACTTACAAAAGGGAAGAAATATAAATAAATAAATCAAATAATATCTTACAGGTGCTACATCAGAATGTTGTGCCTTTTACAACTGGGACAGAAAGAGAAAGCGATCAATTCAACACGTGTCAGTAAAACTCTCCGTTAAGAAGGTTAATATCTGGGCTGAACAATGTCCTCAAAATTAGTAGATATCCCCCAAGTGTGTATGTTGTAGAAAGGGGGTGGGAAGTAGTCCAAGTGAAACATCATGAACGAAGATAAAGAGGCTAAACCAGTATGATATGTTAGGGGAATTAAGGTTGTTCACTATGATTTTCATTGACTAGGAGAAGAAGTGAGATGAGCATGAGAAGGAAGAAGTGACAATAGAAAGGTAGGATGGACTCATATTATGAAAAAAATTTCTCCCATGCTGTGGTGTTTGGATTTTATCCTTTAGGCAAAAAAGAACCACTGAAGAGGCATGACATGATTTTTTAAAGAAATAATTCTGATATTGAAAGAAAAAAGCAAAACTGAAAGGGAAACAATAGTTAGGCTAATACAGTAATTCAGAAGAGAGATGACAGAAGTCTGAAGTGATGCCATACCAAAGGGAATAAGGAGGATATTTGAGAGATGTTAAAAAAGTATATTGTTCAGGACACAATTGGTCATTGAATGTGGAAGGCACAAAAGATGACTCAAGTTTGGGGTGTGGCTTACTTGGTTATGGTTAGATTCATTCACTGAAACTGGATCTACTGGAGAAAGAAAAAATTTGGAAATGAGTAAAGTATGTTTTATTTTGGATATATTGATTCTGAAGTACCTTATGGGATATTTAGATAAATACCCCATAGATAAAGAACTCATTTAGATAAAGAACTCATTTCAGGGGTATACAAAGAAAAAGGAACCAGAAACTATATTAATAAAAAACAAAGAGGAATAAGAAAACGGAGACAGGGCCACCAATAAAGTAAAAAGAGTATCATGTAATGTTCAACAATGTTCAGTCCTATAGAGAATGTAACTAAGATAAAGACTGAAATAGTCTTTTTGGTTAATTTGCTTTGAATTGGGCAACTGGATCAACATTACTATTGTAGCTTCCAAAAATAAACAGCTTTGGAGGCCTCATTGAGGTGGATTTAAGAGTGAACAAGAAAGAAACTCTGGGTAATAAAGAAGAATGGCAGCTACCTACATCTTTGTCTCCCCATATCCACCAGAAACAATAAAGAACAACAAGAAGAACAAATAAATTTATACAAAAATCATACCCTCAACCTGAGGAAAAGATAGGATATATCCGAACCTCAAATTACAGTTAACCCTTGAGCAACATGGAGGTTAGGGGTATGCCAACCCTCCATACAGTTGAAAATGTAAGAATATAATTTAGAGTCGGCCCTCCATATCTGTGGTTCCTCCATATCTGTGGTTCCACATCTGCAGATTCAATCAACCAAGGATTCAACCAAACTCTACCAAAACAACAATCACAGAAAACTGTAACAAAACAGAGCAAACTGAATTAAAACACTCAAATAGCATTTGGGTGTATAAAAAGCAACCTGACTTGAAAACTCAAAAAAATTAAAGAAAAACACAGAAATAGGCAAAAATAACCTGGCATAATTGAGAGATGATTAAATTCAAGAAAGAAGTGGAAGATAAGGCAAAATCATATCATAAATGAAGATTAAATTACAAGGTGCCCATAGAGAACAGACTAAATGAAAATTTAAGAGGCAAAGAAGAAATGCAAAATAACAAGCAATATGAGAAAGGAAACAGGATTATTAGAAAGAGTGAAATGGTGGACAAAGGAGAAATAACACATGTATAATTGGAGTCTCTGAAGAAGAAAATAAAAACAATGTAACAGAATTAATACTTAAAACTATAATTATAAAAACTTAATCACAAATAAAAAAGACTGAATTTACATTTTGAAAGGGATCTCAAGGTAACTGGAAAAGTAAACCTAGAATGTCAACTCTGAGACATATCCTGGTAAAACTATTTAGACTTGAAATTTAAAAAGAAATCCTCAATGATTACAGGCTACATGACCAAATAAACTGTAAGGGCAAGAGAATTAGACTGGCATCAGTCTTCTCAAAATCATATACACACACACACACACACACACACACACACATATATATATGTATATGGCAAGGCAACAATGGAACAGAATTTTCAGAAAACTGAACAAGTGTGAATCAAGGATTTTATATTCAGCTAAGTCATCCTTCAAGTATCAGTACTATAGAAAAACATATTTAAACATAAGAACTTAGATAATTGTGTACCCATGAGCCACTAATGAGGAATCTAGTAATGAATGAGCTTCATTCATGCAAGAGATGACTTGAGAAAACTTCAGCCAATAAACAAATTAAAATGATGCTGAGCATTTATCATATTTAATAGAAGCTTTATGACAAATGAGTAATAGGGATGACAATGCAAAACCAATATATAAACATTTTATGTTGTGACCAGGTAGAAATAAGATAACTAAAAAATGGAACATAAAGAAGAAAGTAGAATAAGCTCATTGATTGCTGTATGCTATATAGGCAATAGGTGTGAATTAAGGGTTTTAAAAGCCTGATAAATCAGAAAGTAAACACTTAATGACAATGAGGATAAAGTATAAGTAAAGTGGTAACCACTAGAACAAAAATTCAAACCTTCCTAAATATCAACAAAGTTTTTAATAAAATAGCAAATAATGTACATTACATGGAGAAATAAACATAGCAAATGTAATAATTATAAAATTTTGTGAAAGACTTGAGACCAAACATTCAGTCATATTAATAAATATAAATGGGTTTGACACATCTATTAAAGGAAAAGTGCTTCCAATCTGGCTCTCAAAGCAAGAACCAACAGTATGACATATATAAGAAACAAAGTTACTTAAGAAGGCTAAAAATAATGGGATGGACAATGGAATGCTAGGTAAATGAAAACAATAAGAAAGTAAGGGTACCAGGCAAAGTATAATCCAGGCCAAAAAAGGAAAACTGTGACACAGAAAGCTCTCTTTTAATGCTAAGAGCCACAATTCACAATAAAGATAATAGTTATCTTGTGCCAAATAACACTGTAACCAGAAGATGCAGGAAGACAAAGATAGAATTGCACTAATAGTAGAAGACGTTAACAAACAAAACAAAGTACAAGACAAAATAAGTGTACAAAAAATGACTATGTATATAGAAGACCTAAACAACATAACATAGACTCTATGACTATAAATCAAACTTGACATGCTGACAGTAGACTGTAAAACATCTAAAGTACATATAAACTATTCATAAAAAGTAATCATATATGAGGCCACAAAGTTCCGTAAAGTAGAAATATTAACAAAAAGTATCTGATCACAATGTAGTACTAGAAATTATTAACAAATTCCAAAAGCAAAAATGATCTTCTATTGAAATTAATAAAACTTATTTTAAATAATCCTTGGGTCAAATGAGAAATACGAACTGAAAGTAAAATTTTCTAATAATGAAAACACTTTATATCAGAATCCATGACATGTAGTTAAAAGAGTAAGCAGAAAAATATTGATCAATAAAAGAATTAAGAATAAATGAATTAAATTCATAAATTAAGGAAAACCTCAATGAGTTTACTAAGTTTTCAGAATTTTCACTAATACCCCAAATTATGAAAAGAAACAAACTCAGTCATTACCCACATCTTTTCCCTCTTATTTGCCTCCCTTTTTTCATTGAGAAAATATTGGAAAAGGCTGGAGAGAAATGGGCTAACTTATGAAAAAGTGGACAATGGAGATGACTTTTTAAAGTGAATGTTCCAGTGCTAAACACTGAGTTGGGAAATAATTTAAAACCCACATATCTTTCCCAATGGGAATGGAAAGATTTCTACTAGGCAATATGAACTATGATACACAATATTTACTATCTCAGAGAGAGACTTACAGAGCTCAGCAATTCTAACAAAACATCTCAATCACACCTCCACTCTCCACCCTTCCCCACAATTCCCTCAGGCTATGAAAAAGTAGATAGAATAGGAACTATCCAGGCCTCAAACTACAGTGCTGACTGGAAAACAAATTGGTTCAAGTTAAAAAGTATGAAGAAAGCCAAGCAATTTTATTGCTGATAGAATGTACAACACAGACCTCCAAGCAATATGAAAAGAAACATTCTGGCAACTCTGTAAACATACCATGGAAAAAAAAAAGAAAAAGGAGTAAAGAATAAATGTATAAATGAATTGAAACAACACATGCAAACTACGAAAAGCATGACTAGAAGAAAACTCACACAAAAGAAATTTCCATAAAGTGCTTCTTGAGCAACTTGATGAAAATCTAAATGCAATAAACAAAAGCTCAAAAACAAGATGATTTAAAAAATAGAATTAGGAAGACTGCTTAGCTATAAAAAATGAGAAACCAAAAAAAAAAAAAAAAAAAGAATTAGGAAGACTGCTTAGCTATAAAAAATGAGGAACAAAAAAAAAAAAAAAAACATTGCTACAGAATCAATAAATAAATTAGGAACAATAGGTACACAGGACAGACAAGGCTAAAAAAATCAAACTAACTCTATGTCCATTTACTAAGGTGACAACAAATGTGAATTTGGATCAACTAAAAGGAATGCAGAGTACTGGAAATTGCAGTACTTGAGTATATATAAGAGAATTTTTTTCCTCATTAAAAAGTTGCTTTAAAATAGTTAGGTGTTTAAAGCAAAAATAACAATGTATTCTGTAGATTCTAATAGACACAGAAATAAAATGTAGAAAAAGAAAGGGCAAGGTGGGAAAAATGAAAAGAAGAAAGTTTTAAGGTTCTTAAAATGTGAAATGGCATATTTTTGGTGGACAAACTCTTAGGGTGGCCTCCATTATGTTCCAATCCTGGTGTTCACAACCTTGTGATTGCATCCCCTTGAGTGTGGGGATCCAGGAACTGTGACATGCCTCTAACCAATAGTATATGGCAACAGATGTATGTGATTTTGCATATTATGTAAGAGTTCAGATGCCATCTTTCTGGAATCTCCCTCTCTGTTGCTGGTTGTGAGGAAGCAATAGGCCATGTTAGAGAACCACATGTGCTAAGAAACTGCTGATGCCTAGAGGAGCAGAGAGCACCTTCTGGCCAACACCCATTAAACAACTGAAGTTTTCAGTTCTAGCTGCAAGGAACTGAATGCTGCAAAGAACCATGTGAGTGTGGAAGTGAATCTTTTCTGAGTTCAGTCTCCAGGTGAAAACTCTGTTCTAGCTGACACCTTGGCCTGGTGAGATCCTAAGCAGAGAGGCCCAGTCAAGCTGTGCCTGAACTCCTGACCCACAGAAGCTGAGATATTAAAGATTTGTTGCTTTAAGCTGCTAAAGTTGTGGTAATTTGCTATATGGCAATAAAAAACGGATATTATTGATATAATGTTTAGGTTTAAATCTATCATTTTGTTGTTTTCTCTTTATCCCATCTATACTTTGTTTCCCTGTTCTTCTTTTTCTGCCTTCATTTAGATTATTATTTTATGTTTCATTTTATCTTCTTTGTTGGGTTTTTGCTATAAATCTTTATTTGCTTGTTTTTTTTAATCTTAGGATCTGCTTTAGAGTTAATTACATATCTTTATCACAGCCTACATTCAAGTTCTGTTATACTGCTTCAAATATAGTACAATATCCTGTACTTTCACTTCTCCCCTTCCCACCCTTGTGCTATTATTGTCATTTATTTTGCTTTTACATATGTTATAAACCTCATACTGTTTTTGTTTATAAAAGTAAAATATCTTTTAAAGAAATCTAGAGAATAAGAAAAAAATCTTATATATTTATCCATGTAGCTGCTTTCTTTGCATGCCTTGTAATTTTTGACTGGAGGCCAGACACTTTGAATTTTATATTGTGACTATTGGATATATTTTTATTCCTATACATACTTTTAAGCTCTGTTCCAAGACGCAGTTACTTGGAAACAGTTTGAGCCTTTTGCCTCTTGCTTTTAAGATGTCTGTCAAAACTAGATCAGTGCTAAGTGTTGGAATAATTATTCTACACTGCAATTACCATCTGTGTACTCTATCCAATTCCTAGTCAATCTTGAAATTTTCCATTCTAGCTATCAAGAAAGGTTCCCCTTAATCATCTCGGGTAGGTCAATCTTTTCCTGGCCTTGGGTAGTTTCCTCACATGCATACAATTAGTCAGTCTACAGATACTAGAAGGGGACCCTCTGAAGATCTCTAGAATTCTCTCTCTGTGTAGCAATCTCTTCTCTAGTAACCAGTCCTGTTGTCTTAGTCTCCCCAGACTCATAGTTCTACTTCCTCAACTCAGTTAGTTCAACGGGCTCTGCCTGGATTCTCCCAACTTGTACCACAAGGTGGAAACCCTCACAGCAATAAGATAGGGTAATACAGGGTTTATCTCACTTTCCCTCCATCTCTTAGGGCTCATTATACTTTCTTGCCTGATATCCCATGTCTTAAAAACCATCCTTTCATATATGTTGTCTATTTTTCAGTTGTTTTGGACAGGAAGATAATGTGGTTACTTTGTCTTAGCTGGAAGTGTAAGTCTTGAGTTATTTCTTATGAAAAACAAAGGCTGACTGAGGGTTGAACCAACAGTGCAAAGGGCAGAGCAAAGAGCCCAATGGAATCATTCTCAAGAAGCAGGACTGGGGAAAGAAAAAAAAAGGAAGCAGGACTGGGGCCCTAATCAAGCAACTGGCAACATATGCTTGCCTTAATTTTAGAATTACTAGCGAACAGTGACTAAAATGTGCCTCAAGTTTTCCATCTTTTTCAATGAATGTTTCCACTGCAGTAACTATATACTTCTCTTACTACTGTATGTTTGATTGTGTGTGTGTGTGTAAGGGGTACAGATAATTTGTCTAAGTTCACAGGTCTTCAGATTGAAGCACCTGAGTAACCTCATCTCCATCTGGGCCTGATTTAGATGGGATCCTGAATTTTGAGCCTAAGTCTAATGCCCTACTGGAATGGGACTTTCTTGGGTGGATTTGAATATGTTTTTCACATAGGAGGAGTATAAGTTTGTGGCCAGAGGGTGGACTGTGGTAGACTAAAGATGACCACAAATTATTTGACACTACACCCACTGAGAGATAGGGTTATGACCCCTCTTCTTGAATGTAGGTGGGCTCTGTGACAACTTTATCATAAAAAGAACACAGCAAAAGTTAAGCTGCACCAGACTCTAGAAGACTGGCACTTTCCACCTGTTATCTCTTGGAACTGTCTTTTGGAATGCTTGCTCTGGAGGAATCCAGAAGCCATATAGCAGGTCCAACTACCCTGAAATTACCATAGGAGAAAAGAGTATTATCAGCCCATCCCCAGCTGTTCCATTCATTCCACTATAGGCACCACACATGTGAGTAAAGGAACCATTTCCACTATTCCAGCTTCAGCATACACTGTATGAAGAACAGAGTATCCAGACATATGACCCCAGTCATCTCCAGACATTTGAGCCACCCCAGCTGAGGTCCCGGACATCCTGAAGCAGAGGCAAATCATCCAGCTGAGCCCTGACCAAACGTCTCACCTATAAAACCATGAGATATAATGAAATGGGTATTATAAATAACTAGAACAGGAGGAAAATCAGGAGTTCAGTTTAGATATGCTTACTACCGATACAGTTACAGAACAGATGTCAAGTTGGTATTTGGATATGTGATTCTGGAATTCAGTGAAGATGTCCAAAGTGAATAAAAATTTAGAAAACATCCTCCTTGTTCTCTTCTATTTTCCTTTTTCCATAGTACTTATCACCTCTGACATTTCCTAGATAATTTATTTATTGTCTAATGTGTACTATCTGTCTTCTCTGATACAATGTAAACTCCTCAAACACAGGGATTTTTGTTTTCTTCACTAATGTAACCCCTGCACACAGACCAGTGACTGGCATATAGAAGACACTCAAATATTTGTTGAGTAAATGAACCAACTTAAAAATAGTATTTAAGACCATTTTATTGAGAAAATTACCTTGGGAGAGAGTGAATACAGTAGTTACAGTTTGAGAATAGGCATTTCAACGCTTAGAAGTTGACAAGAGGAGAAACCAGCAAAGGAAATTGAGAGGATGCAGCCAGTAAGGAAAGAGGATAAATAAGAGAGAGTGTTCTAGAAGCAAAGTAAAAATAGTGTTTCAAGAAGGGGAAGTGATCAAGTATGCCAATGAAGCTGATAGAGTAAGATGAGCACTGAGAATAAATTATTTGATTTGGCAATGTGGAAGGAACTGAGGACCTTACCATAAACAAAACTAAAACTAGTAGAATGGTGAGGATGAAGTCTAACTAATGAGAACAGGAAGAAGATGGAAGGAAAGGAAAGATTTTTTTTAATGAATTTTGGTCAACTGGAGAAGAGAAATGACTAGGGGTGGCAGTATGATGCCAGGGCTTGTTGTTGATATATTATTAAAGGTTTTGTATGCTAATTGAAATAATCTTATAGAGAGGAAAAAATCTAATAATTCAGAGGGTAGAGGCATTTGAGTAGGTGAAAAAGGATGAAATCTAGTAGTACATAAATGAGTTGACTAGCTCTAGATAAGGACAACAAAATAATTTACCTATAGTTATCAAGAGGAAAAGCAGAGTACATGGGTACAGATGCAGGTATATTAATTAGATGTGGTAGAAACTTCCTTCTATTTAGTTCTATTTTCTCAGTAAAACAGGAAGCAAGATTCATCAGCTAAGAATGAAAACAGAGGAGGTATAAACAGTCCTTTAGCACTGTACTTGAATACACTTGGCACATATCTTGCATTAGAACTTATATTCTGCTGCAAATATTTTTGAACATGTCTCTTGCACCACTAAACTATGAAATGATTTAAGGTATAGGAAGTATTTTTTACTTTTGTACTACCAGTATGCAACAAAATGCCCTGCAAACAAATGTTTGTTAACTCACTGACTGAATAAATGAATGTTAAAGATTCCTCTGAGACTTTGCCGCAAGGCCAAAAGAGTCTGAAAACAGCAATAAATAAAATACTATCAAGTATCAATGCGATAATAACTTAAATCCAATTTGCAAATATTGAGAATCTGAAACCATTAAACTTCCAACTTCTATTAAAATTTTAAAACTGCAGACAGAACATAAACATTTCTCTTTTTTCAAGATACTAAAGAAATGAGATGTCAATATTAAAAATAACTACATCGAGTTAGGAGTTACTGTAGAGTACATGTCACATTGATTCTAAGTATTCAACATTTCATGACAAAATGTCAAGGTTCCGCTCCAAAAAAATCAACATCTTTGAAAAAGGGTTACTACAAAAATATCTCCCATATAAAAAATAAAGTAAGAACACTCTTAGAGACCATGGCCATATTTTATATGTATAGGGTTTTTCTCTTCACACCAAGTGTAAGAATAAAGGAAAATGAAGAACCTTAGATCAAATGGGACAACGGAATGTGTTCCTGACACTAAAAATACTCACATTACTTAAGATTTTGTAATAATCAATACAACCCCAAAATGATGATTTGGCTAAAATTTTTAACTTTCATACAAACCCCAAACAACTGTAAACTGTAATTTTTGGAACAATTACTTTTAAAATCACCAAAATTCAAAGACACTATTTAAAAATGCAGAAATAAAAACAAATCATGAACATGTTATATACCTTATTTAATTCTTAATTACTTTTGGGACATTCTTTTCTCCTTTAATAAAAAGAATAGTAGTAATATATATGCTATTGGTAGAAAATTAAGAGCTTCTATAAAATGCTGTGAAAAGAAATTTCAATTATTACTAAATATGCCAACTCTTAGTTTAAAAAATGCAGAAGCTAGTCAGCAGACTTAAACTTGAAGCAGACCCGCTTCCCTCTGAAGCAATGATTTGCTATACTTCCTAGATAATCCTTCAGAAGAGTCTTTCTATATGTTAATATAAATAGTTCAGAATACCAAGACATAGGTACAGAACAGGACAAGCACAGGTTACACAACATAACTGGTCTTGCTCCACAGTTGCTACAATGAAGTCCACAGGAGCAGGTGGGGAAGGAAACCGACACAATCCAATGATGCAGTTGTCATAAAACCAGATCATGACTCTCTTCCTATTACCTGATGGTCAGTTGTTTAGTTAGATGCAATGGAAATAAAACTGAAAGAAATCTGAAGAGGACATAAAAAAATGAAAGGTATGTCTCAACATGTTTTACTTTTGGTGAAGTCAAATGGTTTCCACCACTGAGCAAACTGCAGTACTTTCTTCCTCTGATCCTCAAAGCTTTCTCGGATCCCTTTTCTCCAAAGTCTTGGTTCTACATCCAGCATCCCACCAATGATTTCCTTTCAAAGAATGAGAAAAATACAAACACGTGCATGTATAAATACTAAAAACAGGAATGAAACTATTTCTATTTATTCTGTTACTAAATATAACATTAAGTAGTTCTCCGTGAGGATGCTCAAATTTTACATAGGTATTAGTTTCAAGTTAAAAATAAACCTTCTTTTCATTTAGTTCTAACTGTGCAAACCCTGTGATTCTAGGGGTCCTAGCTGTGTCTCCTGTCAAACAATTTGTCTATTTTGTTGCTTGTCAGCACATCTATCAGACAGCAGCAAAGGGGAGGAAGAGAAAATGAAATTTAATTAATTTGGTCCTTATTAGCTGCTCTGGTAAAAGTTTGAAGAAAAAGTTGATCAACATGTAGCAATTATTAACTTGGTTGTTCAACTACAGTTGAATCTCAGGGTAATGTTCTCTCTACTACCCAGTATAGTTAAAAGCCAGTTTCTTCTACTATTAGCTGTAGTTCTTTTTTCAGGAAACAAAATCATATTTTAGTACTAATCTAAGCAAAACAAGAATTAAAAATTATAAATCACCCTCATTTAAAAAGTCACATTCCCAAGCCCTGAAAGGAATGGATTTCTGACTGTCTGCTTATTATTCTAGATCATTTCCTTCATGATCCTCTTCCTGTGCTATCAGTTACAGAAATTAATCAAAGTTATGATAGTGAGTATCCATGTACAGAAGATATGGGGGAGATTTATAATGCTTTGAGGAAGGGAAGTATGGTAATATAGGAAAATCTTGGGCTAAGGGTTGAGTTCTGCATATTCAGTCTAGGTCTACAGGATTGTGTGGTAAGACCTTGGACATAATCACTCTAAGACATAGGTTCTTCATCTTAACAAATATACTAAAGGGACCTACTATGTAAAAGCAAGTGCCAAATATTGTAGAGGATACAGAGATAACTAAAATACATTTCTCTGTCTTCAGAAAGCTCATAACAGAATGTGGAGCTGTGGTGGGAGGCACAATAATACTCCAACTATATAAAGGACTGTCTTATAAAGCAGAATAAGGCAAATGTCAAAGCAGACTACGTGGAAACTCAAAAAGAAAGAAGATTCTAATTGTTGGATAAATCAGGAAAAGCTTCGTGGAAAAGGAAACCTCTTTTCAGTGGGAAAGGGAAATAAAGGGGTTAAGAGAGACACAGTTTAAAAAGAGGGCACATTTAGATTTAATGCAAGAGTTTCTTGGCACCAGCCAATCACTAGCAATGTAGTTTAAGAAAGCCTAGCTTATAAATTGATCTAAAACTGTCTATAAAACATCAAGTTTTGTCTCATGTGTACCATATAAGGACTGATTCTTGTTCTGTTACTGAAGCAGATGTTAATGGAAAGAAACCAACCCTTCTTGCTCTCTAAACAACTGCAGGCTGAAGGGAGTTTTGGTCTCATAGGCTGTTTCTTGGAAAGCAAATTTTGGGGAAAACTGATCAATGATGTAATGCTAACTAAAGAAGCCTTCCTTTTAACATTAAGACAGTATCATAAAAACCACAGTACATGCATAATACTTGTGGGGGGACGATCTCCCAATTAAATTTATGCAAGTTAAAAAATTGATATTTTACTTCATTTTCACTAAAATTAAGTTTTCTTTTTTTGAAAGAAATAAATGCAGAGTCATAAAGCTTTGAGTTATAAAGCTCTATTGAATAACAACAGAATTTTTCAGAGCAATGAAAACAAATTTCTTTCTAGTTAACTCTGGGAAAAGATATTCTGAAAAATTCTCAGACAAGTTTCTGTAACGTATCTCAACAGTTCATTGATGAATGTGATTTTAGGCCTCTAGTTAACCTTTAAAGATAACAGCATAAGAATTTTTGAGTCCAAACCTCTTACATGTCACTATTCTTTGTAGAAAATGATCTTACACAGGAGCTGAAAGTGGGGAGGAAGAACAGGGAACCATGGACAGAGTTCATCTAGGCTCCTCTAATTTAGAGAGAAAGGCCTGAGTTATACTAGATTGAAAGGTCACTTCTAGAGCTGTTATTGCCCAGACTTCTTTTGATTGCTTCAATGGCTACACTAATTTCATTCTAGTCCCTGATACTAACTTACATACTTCCCAGATACTCAGTAGACCTTAAATTTAAGGACTATATCCCTAGAAGGCAATCTGTAGTAACGGAAAGAATCCACTAGCAAATGAAAGATCTACACTCTAGTATCTGTCCAGAAACTATCTGTGTGAAATGAGTGACACATTCTTCTTGGACTATATGGTGCTTAATTATAAATGAAGATGTGAGATCATTTGTTCTCTAGCTCAACCATGAGCTTATGCACCCCTTGTTTCTGTCACTTATTAGCACATGACTGTGGGGAAGTTACATAGCCTTTCTGTAGCTCAGTTTTATCATCTATAAAATGAAAGTATAAAAATATCTACATAATAGAGTTATTGTGAGCATTAAATGAGTGCTCAGAACAATACCAGGCTCATTGTAAATCCTCAGTGAGTGGGTTATCATCATTATCAATTATCATCACTCTCAGCACAAGCCTGGCTGACTCCACAGGAAAACATTATAGTCACCATTGACACTGTCAACAAATGTTTGGTTACAAAGTAATATTCCTGTTATAAATATTCTGG
Organism: Balaenoptera musculus; assembly: GCF_009873245.2. Classification (NCBI taxonomy): domain Eukaryota; kingdom Metazoa; phylum Chordata; class Mammalia; order Artiodactyla; family Balaenopteridae; genus Balaenoptera; species Balaenoptera musculus. The sequence continues at coordinate 26,105,015 of NC_045792.1, forward strand.
GATATATTTATTAACAATTTCTGGGTACTCCCTCTAAAACTTGGGTGGAACAGTAATAACCAACTTCACTATATATTGTGGCCAAAGTTTTGATTTCCCTTCAAAAGAAAAGTGTTACAAAGTTGCTAAACTCTGGTATTTTACTAAATATGTGAGCATACCTTTCCAAAGTAATAAGGGAATTTGCGTTGATCTTCAATGACATGGGCAAACCCTCCCTGGAGGCCAAAATTCACAGAAAAGTAAGGTAAGCCTCTGGGTACCTAAATAAACAGATAAATCACACATGAATACAGCATGAAATCAGAAAGTTATGCTTAATCCCTCTTCCTAATTAAGCATCCCTCAACTCAAGACAAACGTATACACTAAATTTCCAGTTCTATAGGTATTTAAGCAATAACCTAACTTCTTAAGTAAAACATTTCATTTGGTACCCTTTCAGCTAGATAGTGCTTTATAATATCCAGCAATTATAATCAGAACCAATTATTTTTCTGTCTTTTGGGGAAACAGGAAAGAAAAGGCATTTTTAAAATATATAACAACCGAGTAGTTTTCCTTAGACTATGCAAATAGAGATTAAGGATATGCTTCCTTATATTTTCCTCACAATGCAGAGGTATAACATCCGTGAGATTTTACTACTATTTATTGATCAAAGATAAATTAAACATGAACAATCAGTTTTTTATTAACTGGTGAGGTGGGTATAGAAAGTTTTAGTTTTACCAACCTTGTTTCAAAATATTTCCATGATTAACTATTATCTTTCCCTCTCTTCTTTCCCTCCCTCTTTCTATACACACTCACGCACACACACACACAAACACACACACACAAACACACACACGTGTGCATGCATGAAGTATTTTAAACTCTATCTTGATTGGAAAACGCCATAATTTCTAGCTTTAAAAGTTAAGTGGAGACAGCAACAGTCAGCTCTACCTACCACCAGAGTCTCCAATCAAGCCTCTTAGACAGCCTCAACCACTAGAGGGCAGACAGCAGAAGCAAGAAAAACTACAATTCTGCAGCCTGTGGAACAAAAACCACATTCACAGAAAGACAGACAAGATGAAAAGGCAGAGGGCTATATACCAGATGAAGGAACAAGATAAAACCCAAGAAAAACAACTAAATGAAGTGGAGATAGGCAACCTTCCAGTAAAAGAATTCAGAATAATGATAGTGAAGATGATCCAGGACCTCAGAATAAGAATGGAGGCAAAGATCGAGAAGATGCAAGAAATGTTTAACAAAACCCTAGAAGAATTAAAGAACAAACAAACAGAGATGAAAAATACAATAATTGAAATGAAAACTACACTACAAGGAATCAATAGCAGAATAACTGAGGCAGAAGAACGGATAAGTGACCTGGAAGACAGAACGGTGGAATTCACTGCTGCGGAACAGACTAAAGAAAAAAGAATGAAAAGAAATGAAGACAGCCTAAGAGACCTCTGGGACAACATTAAACGCAACAACATTCGCATTATAGGGGTCCCAGAAGGAGAAGAGAGAGAGAAAGGACCAGGGAAATATGTGAAGAGATTATAGTCCTAAACTTCCCTAACATGGGAAAGGAAATAGCCACCCAAGTCCAGGAAGCGCAGAGAGTCCCATACAGGAAAAACCCAAGGAGAAACACGCCGAGAAACATATTAATCAAATTGGCAAAAATTAAAGACAAAGAAAAATTACTGAAAGCAGCAAGGGAAAAATGACAAATAACATACAAGGGAACTCCTATAAGGCTAACAGCTGATTCCTCAGCAGAAACTCTGCAAGCCAGAAGGGAGTGACATGATATACTTAAAGTGATGAAAGGGAAGAACCCACAACCAAGATTACTCTACCCGGCAAGGATCTCATTTAGATGTGATGGAGAAACCAAAAGCTTTACAGACAAGCAAAAGCTAAGAGAGTTCAGCACTACCAAATCAGCTCTACAACATATGCTAAAGGAACTTCTCTAAGTGGGAAACACAAGAGAAGAAAAGGACCTACAAACACAAACCCAAAACAATTGAGAAAATGGTCATAGGAATATACATATCAATAATTACATTAAATGTGAATGAATTAAAGGCTCCAACAAAAAGACATAGACTGGCTGAATGGACACAAAAACAAGACCCATATATATGCTGTCTACAAGAGACCCACTTCAGACCTAGGGACACATACAGACTGAAAGTGAGGGGATGGAAAAAGATATTCCATGTAAATGGAAATCAAAAGAAACCCGGAGTAGTTATACTCATATCAGATAAAATAGGCTTTAAAATAAAGAATGTTACAAGAGACAAGGAAGGACACCACATAATGATCAAGGGATTAATCCAGGAAGATGATATAACAATTATAAATATATATGCACCCAACATAGGAGCACCTCAATACATAAGGCAACTGCTAACAGCTATAAAAGAGGAAATCGACAGTAACACAAAAATAGTGGGGGACTTTAACACCTCACTTACACCAATGGACAGATCATCCAAAATTAAAATAAATAAGGAAACAGAAGCTTTAAATGACACAACAGACCAGATAGATTTAATTGATATTTATAGGACATTCCATCCAAAAACAGCAGATTACACGTTTTTCTCAAGTGCATCTGGAACAATCTCCAAGATAGATTACATCTTGGGTCACAAATCAAGCCTCACTAAATTTAAGAAAATTGAAATCATATCAAGCATCTTTTCTGACCACAACGCTATGAGATTAGAAATGAATTACAGGGAAAAAAACGTAAAAAACAAAAATACATGGAGGCTAAACAATACGTTACTAAATAACCAAGAGATCACTGAAGAAATCAAAGAGGAAATCAAAAAATACCTAGAGACAAATGACAATGAAAACACGACGATCCAAAACATATGGGATGCAGCAAAAGCAGTTCTAAGAGGGAAGTTTATACCTATACAAGCCTACCTCAAGAAACAAGAAACATCTCAAGTAAACAATCTAACCTTACAACTAAAGGAACTAGAGAAAGAAGAACAAACAAAACCCAAAGTTAGCAGAAGGAAAGAAATCATAAAGATCAGAGCGGAAATAAATGAAATAGAAACAAAGAAAACAATAGCAAAGATCAATAAAACTAAAAGCTGGTTCTTTGAGAAGATAAACAAAATTGATAAGCCATTAGCCAGACTCATCAAGAAAAAGAGGGAGAGGACTCAAATCAATAAAATCAGAAATGAAAAAGGAGAAGTTACAACAGACACTGCAGAAATACAAAGCATCCCCAGACACTACTACAAGCAACTCTATGCCAATAAAATGGACAACCTGGAAGAAATGGACACATTCTTAGAAAGGTATAACCTACCAAGACTGAACCAGGAAGAAACAGAAAATATGAACAGACCAATCACAAGTAATGAAATTGAAACTGTGATTAAATATCTTCCAACAAACAAAAGTCCAGGACCAGATGGCTTCACAGGCGAATTCTATCAAACATTTAGAGAAGAGCTAACACCCATCCTTCTCAAACTCTTCCAAAATATTGCAGAGGAAGGAACACTCCCAAACTCATTCTATGAGGCCACCATCACCCTGATACCAAAACCAGACGATACTACAAAAAAAGAAAATTACAGACCAATACCACTGATGAATATAGATGCAAAAATCCTCAACAAAATACTAGCAAACAGAATCCAACAACACATTAAAAGGATCATACACCACTATCAAGTGGGATTTATCCCAGGGATGCAAGGATTCTTCAATATAGGCAAATCAATCAATGTGATACACCATATTAACATACTGAAGAATAAAAACCATATGATCATCTCAATAGATGCAGAAAAAGCTTTTGACAAAATTCAACACCCATTTCTGATAAAAACTCTCCAGAAAGTGGGCAAAGAGGGAACCTACCTCAACATAATAAAGGCCATATACAACAAACCCAGAGCAAACATCATTCTCAACGGTGAAAAACTGAAAGCATTTCCTCTAAGATCAGGAACGAGACAAGGATGTCCACTCTCACCACTATTATTCAACATAGTTTTGGAAGTCCTAGCCACAGCAATCAGAGAAGAAAAAGAAATAAAAGGAATACAAATTGGAAAAGAAGAAGTAAAACTGTCACTGTTTGCAGATGACATGATACTATACATAGAGAATCCTAAAAATGCCACCAGAAAACTACTAGAGCTAATCAATGAATCTGGTAAAGTTGCAGGATTCAAAATTAATGCACAGAAATCTCTTTCATTCCTATACACTAATGATGAAAAATCTGAAAGAGAAATTATGGAAACACTCCCATTTACCATTGCAACAAAAAGAATAAAATACCTAGGAATAAACCTTCCTAGGGAAACAAAAGACCTGTATGCAGAAAACTATAAGACACTGTTGAAAGATATTAAAGATGATACCAACAGATGGAGAGATATACCATGTTCTTGGATTGGAAGAATCAATATTGTGAAAATGACTATATTACCGAAAGCAATCTACAGATTCAATGCAATCCCTATCAAATTACCAATGGCATTTTTTACGGAACCCGAACAAATCATCTTAAAATTTGTATGGAGACACAAAAGACCCCGAATAGCCAAAGCAGTCTTGAGGGGAAAAAACGGAGCTGGAGGAATCAGACTCCCTGACTTCAGACTATACTACAAAGCTACAGTAATCAAGACAATATGGTACTGGCACAAAAACAGAAACATATATCAATGGAACAAGATAGAAAGCCCAGAGATAAACCCATGCACCTATGCTCAACTAATCTATGACAAAGGAGGTAAAGATATACAATGGCAAAAAGACAGTCTCTTCAATAAGTGGTGCTGGGAAAACTGGACAGCTACATGTAAAAGAATGAAATTAGAATACTCCCTAACACCATACACAAAGATAAACTCAAAATGGATTCGAGACCTAAATGTAAGACCGGACACTATAAAGATCTTAGAGGAAAACATAGGAAGAACACTCTTTGACATAAATCACAGCAAGATCTTTTTTGATCCACCTCCTAGAGTAATGGAAATAAAAACAAAAATAAACAAATGGGAACTAATGAAACTTCAAAGCTTTTGCACAGCACAGGAAACCATAAACAAGACGAAAAGACAGCCCTCAGAATGGGAGAAAATATTTGCAAACGAATCAACAGACAAAGGATTAATCTCCAAAATATATAAACAGCTCATTCAGCTCAATACTAAAGAAACAAACAACCCAATCCAAAAATGGGCACAAGACCTAAATAGACATTTCTTCAAAGAAGACATACAGATGACCAAGAAGCACATGAAAAGATGCTCAACATCACTAATTATTAGAGAAATGGAAATCAAAACTGCAATGAGGCTTCACCTCACACCAGTTAGAATGGGCATCATCAGAAAATCTACAAACAACAAATGCTGGAGAGGGTGTGGAGAAAAGGGAACCCTCTTGCACTGCTGGTGGGAATGTAAATTGATACAGCCACTATGGAGAACAATATGGAGGTTTCTTAAAAAACTAAAAATAGAATTACCATATGAGCCACTGCTGGGCATATACCCAGAGAAAACCGTAATTCAAAAAGACACATGCACCCCAATGTTCATTGCAGCACTATTTACAATAGCCAGGTCATGGAAGCAACCTAAATGCCCATCGACAGACCAATGGATAAAGAAGTTGTGGTACATATATACAATGGAATATTACTCAGCCATAAAAAGGAACGAAATTGAGTCATTTGTTGAGACGTGGATGGACCTAGAGACTGTCATACAGAGTGAATTAAGTCAGAGAAAAATAAATATCGTATATTAACGCATGTATGTGGAACCTAGAAAAATGGTACAGATGAACCAGTTTGCAGGGCAGAAGTTGAGACACAGAGGTAGAGAACAAACGTATGGACACCAAGGGGGGAAAACCGCGGTGGGGTGTGGATGGTGGTGTGCTGAATTGGGCGATTGGGATTGACATGTATACACTGATGTGTATTAAAATTGATGACTGATTAAAAAAAAAAAAAGTTAAGTAGATCTTGTGTCCTTCCAAGTTTTTCCTCCAAGGCCTTATTCTGTCACTAGAAAGTATTCAAACTGGTCAATTTAAAGTAATATCTCTCCCCTCTAATCCCCTTATACAGTCAGCATTTACTAATTTTGGCAGTGAATTACATATTTTTACTTAACTATATATACTTTGTATTATGTCCTCAGGAAGGCATGACTTGGAAAGAGATAGTATGGTATGGTGGAAGAAGAGTGGTCATCTTGAAATAGTATAAAGCAATTAAAATTGGGGCTTATAAAGAGTTGTTCAGGTTATAGGAAAAGCATAAGTAAAAAATAATCAGTTTACAAAATAGTACAATACGTAAAACACAGAGAAATGGGTTACTACTTTGTGCTTTTTAAAAATATTTTCACATTTTAAAATAAAATGTGAAAACATATGACAGAGACAATTAGGAAAAAAATAAAGAGACAGACAAGGCTCTAATCACAGCTCTGATATTTATAACTATGTAACTTCAGGCAAGTTATTTAACATCTGTGAGTCTCATGAGAAATATGAAGAGCTCAGAAGTTTGCTGTGAAGATCAAATAGAAAAATGCATATAAATGCTTGGCACAGAGAATATTATTCAAATATTACTTTCATTTCCATCTATGAATAGTGCTTTGTGCAAATCTGGTAGTCAAAGAAAAAGGAATGGAAGGCTCCATTAAAAATATATATATATATTTTTAACATCTTTATTGGAGTATAATTGCTTTACAATGTTGTGTTAGTTTCTGCTTTATAACAAAATGAATCAGTGATACATACACATATATCCCCATATCGCTTCCCTCTTGCATTTCCCTCCCTCCCACCCTCGCTATCCCACCCCTCTAGGTGGTCACAAAGCACCGAGCTGTTCTCCCTGTGCTATGCAGCTGCTTCCCACTAGCTATCAGTTTTACATTTGGTAGTGTATATATGTTCATGCCACTCTCTCACTTTGTCCCAGTTTACCCTTCCCTCTCCCCGTGTCCTCAAGTCCATTCTCTAGTAGGTCTGTGTCTTTATTCCCATCCTACACCTAGGTTCTTCATGATCATTTTTTTTAATTCCATACATATGTGTTAGCATACGGTATTTGTTTTTCTCTTTCTGACTTTCTTCACTCTGTATGACAGACTCTAGGTCCACCCACCTCACTACAAATAACTCAATTTCGTTTCTTTTTATGGCTGAGTAATATTCCATTGTATATATGTGCCACATCTTCTTTATCCATTCATCTGTCGATGGACACTTAGGCTGCTTCCATGTCCTGGTTACTGTAAATAGAGCTGCAATGAACATTGTGGTACATGACTCTTTTTGAATTATGGTTTTCTCAGGGTATATACCAAGTAGTGGGATTGCTGGGTCGTATGGTAGCTCTATTTTTAGTTTTTTAAGGAACCACCATACTGTTCTCCATAGTGGCTGTATCAATTTCCATTCCCACCAACAGTGCAAGAGGATTCCCTTTTCTCCACACCCTCTCCAGCATTTACTGTTTGTAGATTTTTTTGATGATGGCCATGATGAGGCCACACCTCATCATGGTGTGAGGTGAAACCTCATTGCAGCTTTGATTTGCATTTCTCTAATGATTAATGATGTTGAGCATTCTTTCATGTGTTTGTTGGCAATCTGGATATCTTCTTTGGAGAAATGTCTATTTAGGTCTTCTACCCATTTTTGGATTGGGTTGCTTGTTTTTTTGATATTGAGCTGCATGAGCTGCTTGTAAATTTTGGAGATTAATCCTTTGTCAGTTGCTTCATTTGCAAACATTTTCTCCCATTCTGAGAGTTGTATTTTCGTCTTGTTTATGGTTTCCTTTGCTGTGCAAAAGTTTTGAGTTTCATTAGGTCCCATTTGTTTTTCTTTTTATTTGCATTTCTCTAGGAGATGGGTCAAAAAGGATCTTGCTATGATTTATGTCATAGTGTTCTGCCTATGTTTGCCTCTAAGAGTTTTATAGTGTCTGGCCTTACATTTAGGTCTTTAATCCATTTTGAGTTTATTTTTGTGTATGGTGTTAGGGAGTGTTCTAATTTCATTCTTTTACATGTAGCTGTCCAGTTTTCCCAGCACCACTTATTGAAGAGACTGTCTTTTCTCCATTGTATATTCTTGCCTCCTTTATCAAAAATAAGGTGACCATATGTGCGTGGGTTTATCTCTGGGATTTCTATCCTGTTCCATTGATCTATATTTCTGTTTTTGTTCCAGTTCCATACTGCCTTGATTACTGTAGCTTTGTAGTATAGTCTGAAGTCAGGGAGTCTGATTCCTCCAGCTCCGTTTTGCTTTCTCAAGATTGCTTTGGATATTCAGGGTCTTTTGTGTTTCCATACAAATTGTGAAATTTTTTGTTCTAGTTCTGTGAAAAATGCCAGTGGTAGTTTGATAGGGATTGCACTGAATCTGCAGATTGCTTTGGGTAGTATAGTCATTTTCGCAATGTTGATTTTCCAATCCAAGAACATGGTATATCTCTCCATCTGTTTGTATCACGTTTAATTTCTTTCATCAGTGTCATAGTTTTTTGCATACAGGTCTTTTGTCTCCTTAGGTAGGTTTATTCCTAGGTATTTTATTCTTTTTGTTGCAATGGTAAATGGGAGTGTTTCCTTAATTTCTCTTTCAGATTTTTAATCATTAGTGTACAGGAATGCAAGGGATTTCTGTGCATTAGTTTTGTATCCTGCTACTTTACCAAATTCATTGGTTAGCTCTAGTAGTTCTCTGGTAGCATCTTTAGGATTCTCTATGTATAGTATCATGTCATTTGCAAACAGTGACAGCTTTACTTTCTTTTCTGATTTGGATTTCTTTTATTTCTTTTTCTTCTCTTATTGCTGTGGCTAAAACTTCCAAAACAATGTTGAATAATAGCGGTGAGGGTGGGCAACATTGCCTTGTTCCTGATCTTAGTGGAAATGATTTCAGTTTTTCACCATTGAGGACGATGTTGGCTGTGGGTTTGTCACATATGGCCTTTATTATCATTAAAATATTTTTGCTGTCTGAAGTAGATCAACATGTGTGAGACATGAATTTGAATGGCTAAAATCATGTTGTAGACTACATCAATTAAAGAACAGTACTTCGAGGAAGAGATAACTTCAGAAAGCAATTTATGACGACAGTGCCCATGCTTTTTGTTTGTATTATACTGTGTCTGGCAGAAAAAATGGCTTTCTAAATACGTCAATGCTCCTATCCCATATTTGCCATGAATATGTTACATTATATGGCAAAAAGGACTTTCCAGATACAATTAAGTTAGGGATCTTGAAATGGGGAGATTATCCTGGGTTATATAGCATATGATAGGAGGTCAGAATCAGAGAAAGACTGGAAGATTGTATATTGGTTGACTTTGAACACAAAGGAAAGGACCACAAGCCACGGAATGCAGGTGGTTTCTAGAAACTGAAAAAGGCAAGGGAATGGATTCTCCCTGTGAGCCTCCAAAAAAAAAAAAAAAAGTAGGCCTGCTAGCACCTTGATTTAGCCCAGTGAAACCCAGTTCATATTTGTGACTTCCAGAACTATGAGATAACAAATGTGCTGTTTTTACAGCACTAAGTTTGTGGTAATTTGTATATATCAATACATACCAAAGCTCAACAACATATGGTATAACTGCCAAGTTGGCAAAACGAACACATTATTTCTAAACAAAGAACAATTGTTGCCACAAGCAACTCTCCTCTCACTGCAGGCTGCAAAAGGTACAACCTAATGTCTTGCCTGAAGAGTTGTGAGTCAGTAGGCATTGCAAAGGATCCAGTATCAAAGTATATGTACATTTAGCACTTCCCTTTTCCTGCCTTGACCAGCCAGAGGGATAGAAGTTGGAACCTTGGTACCACCCATGAAGAGTACTGACGGAATTACAGCAAAAAATTTTATTGATGATAGGAAAACAGTAGTATTTGAGCTTTCCCCTTTAATATTCCAGATTTTAATCCTGACTTCCTATAATTGTCCTCATATTTGACGGTCTTAGGGTAAACCCTAATTTTCCTTGAGGTGGACTTTGCTTAGTTTTGAAAGTCAAACCCGAGACGTCTTAGATGTTTTTCAACTGCTATAGTTATCACAAAATTACATTTAAAAAATCATATTAAAGAGTTGAGGAAGAATTCATGTGAAATCTCAATAAAATTGTCTCGTGAAAAAAGTCCACCTTCTTGACAAGTTACTGAATATTATGCAACTCCTCTGCAATGAACATTCAGATCTGTTTTTCTTGTATATTTCCATGAACTTCACACTACACTGCAAAGAAATCAAAAGACCCAGAGAAAGTAAACAAAATAGACACAAAAAGAGAAGCTTATACTCACACAAATAAAAACATAAATCAACAGAGAATCAGAATGAATTACAAATATGTGAATATCTACTAACAGCCAAGAATCCACTATGGAAAAAAAACTCACCACAACCCCAACACACACATAAAATACTTTATGAAACTACTAAGGACATAGAGTTTTTAAAAAGAAGGATAATGAGGTTTCTTCAGAATAAAAATAATGTTAAAATAAATCAAGATTGTTCACTTCATGCTCAGAAACATAATTATCATTTAAAAAAGACACTGGAAAGTTTGTTAACCTTCTAAAAAGTGACCTGTTTTGAAATTATTCTTATACTCAAGTTCTCTTCACAACTCCATCCACATAATTATTAAATCCTAAGCTAAGAGTGACCTCAAGAGGTCATCTGGTTCATTCCCCACTACTCTCAAATAGTCTCAGATAACACGCTATGTGGTGATTTAGAAAAGAAAACACTTCAAAGTTGAATATACAACAACCATTCCAAGAATCTGTATGTTTCTTACTGTCTATATTTGTTATTTTAAAATATTAAAATCCTCTAGGTACTTATTTTAGGTATATATCCAGGTTTTAAAAAACAACCTTACAATAGGTACTAGATGGCTTACCAGTAAAAATACTGCATATATAGTGGTTATCATGGAGTTCATATATGTTGATGTATATCTCTATCTATCCTTTTAAACTGATAGTCATTTAAGTTCAAACACATTCTAAAAGATCTATATTTTTTTATTCCCCCTTCATGTTTTCTATTTTTGATGTCATATTTTACATCTTTATGCCTATCCCTCACCTGTTCATTGTAGTTATATTTAATTTTAAAATCTTTGTCTTTTAACCTTTCTAATTGTTCATTTAAGTGGTTGATCCACTGCCTTTACTTGCCTTTAACAGTGGGGTTTTTCCCTTCCTGTATTTTCTTATTTCTTGTTGTGGTCCTTTCTTTTTCACTTGAAGAAGACCCCTTAACATTTTTTGTAAGGTCACTTTAGTACTGATGAACTCTTTTAGTTTTTTAGTTTTTTCCTTTTAGCACTTTAAATATATCATGCCACTCCCTTTTGGCCTGCAAAGTTTCTGCTGAAAAACCAGCAGATAGCCTTATGGAAATTCCCTTGTCATAACTGTTTTTTCTTGTTGACTTTAAAATTCTCTCTTTACCTTTATTTTTTCCCATTTTAGTTACTATATGTTTTGGTGTGGTTCTCTTTGGGTTCACCTTCTTTGGGACACTCTGTGCTTCCTATACCTGGATATCTATTTCCTTCTTCAGATTCAGGAAGTTTTCAGCCAAAATTTCATCAAATACATTTTCTATCCCTTTCTCTCTTTCTCTTTCTGTAGGGACAATGCAAATTTAGAATGCCTGATGTTGTCCCAGAGGTCCCTTAAGCTAGGCTCATTTAAAATTTTTTTCTATTTTTCCTGTTCTGATTGGGTGATTTTCACTATTCTATATTCCAGGTTGCTTATGCATTCTTCTATATCACCTAATCTGTGGTTAATTCCTTCTAGTGTATTTTTCATTTCAGTTATTACATTCTTCAGCTCTGACTGGTACTTTTTTATATTTTCTAGTTCTTTGTTAAAATTCCCACTCTGTTCATTTATTTTTTTCCCCAAGTTGAGTTAGCATTCTTATTACTATTGCTCTGAACTCCTTATCAGGTAAATTATTTATCTCTGTTTCAGTAGGGTTTTATTCATTTTTATTTCTTGTTTATTCATTTGAAACATATTCCTCTGTCTGCATGACAGTAGGTGAAAGAGTTACCTATCCTGGTCTTGAAGATATGTCCTTGTGTGGGAGCATCCCAATGCAGTCTGTGTGTGCACAGTGGTTTCAGTGGGAGCTTGATCTGAAGTAAGCCCAGGGTGCTCTGACAGCCACTGCCTTGGTGGGAGGTAGTCAGAGCCATGTTTGAGCTGGGGCTTCTCCTATGCTCAATGGCAGTCACTGCCCTACTCGGGGTGGGATCCAGGCCCAAGGAGCTGAAGCAGGAGCCCTGAGGGACCTGCACTTCTCCCAGGTGTGATGGCAGTCTCCACCTTAATTGTGAGCATGGTCAGGGACTGAGGGCTTGGGGCTGCACTTTGAAGAGGTTCCACTTTTTCCTTGGTGCACGTACTTTGGTAAGAGGCTAGATCAGGGCTGGAGGAGTTGGAGCCACACTACTGAGCTGGTTCCACTCCTTCCCAAGTGTGCGCATGGACACACACACATGAAATGGCAGTCTCCACCCTGGAGCTGATTCCTCTCCCTCCCAAGTATGTTGCTCCCATCCTAGTCAGAGGCAGGGCCAGGGTCCAACCAAGCCCTGTTCCCTCCAAGTGTGTGCACTCTTGTTGGCAATTGCAGCCTTGACCTTAGCAGGGAGCAATAGCAGAGCAGTAGTGGCTAGAGTAGGAGTCTAGTGCAAAGTTGGGGGCACACTGGGGTGGTTCTGGCAAGCCGGCCAGAGCATCATGAAGTTTTCAATCTGCTGCCTCCACCCTGGGACTGTGAGCAAGCAAGTCTGTGTGCAAGCTCCTCAAGAGCAGAGTTTCCATTTATTACATCACTCAGGTAAGCCCCACTGGTTTTCTAACCCAGACAGGCTCATCTTCCTCTTGCTGGATCACAGGGCTAGAATGCCTAATGTGTGGATTGAATGCTCCGCTCCCCAAGGAAGATCCTGAACATGTGATATCTCTCTCCTCTCTAGGTCACTCTCTAGGGGTGTCAGTCCCAACTAGATCACTTCTCCTCCCCTCCTATCAGACTCTGTGTGGTTCTTTCTTTACAGTCTAGGTTGCAAAAGAGCTGTTCTGCTAGTCTTTAGGTCACCTTTAGTGAGACTTGCTTTGTATGTAGTTGTAGTCTTGATGTGTTTGTGAGGGAGGTGGGTTCAGCATCGTGCTACTCCACCATTTTGATTCCACCCCTCCCCTAAAATATTTTCAACTGCCATTAAAATCATGTTCTAAAAGAATACTCAATGGCATTGGAAATCATGATATGAGAAGTGAAACTTAGGCACAAAAGATGTATGTGCATTAGATACCTTTTTCTATAAGATCATGAATTGGACGTTTGTGGGGGCATTGTTTTGTTTTTTTAATATACTGTCTGTCCCAATTCACCAGAGCAAGGGAAAAGAAAAAGACTATAGGCAAATTGTAAAATTATTTGTCTAGTTCTGTGAAAAATGCCATTGGTATTTTGATAGGGATTGCACTGAATCTATAGATTGCCTTAGGTGGTAGAGTCATTTTAACAAAATTGATTCTCCCAGTCCAAGAACACGGTATATCTTTCCATCTTTTCGTTTTATCTTCAATTTCTTTCATCAGTGTCTTATAGATTTCAGAGTAGATCTCTTTTGCCACCTTAGTTAGATTTATTCCTAGGTATTTCATTCTTTTTGATGTGATGGTAAATGGGATTGTTGCCATAATTTCTCTTTCTGATACTTCGTTGTTAGTGTATAGAAATGCAACAGATTTCTGTATATTAATTTTGTATTCTGCAACTTTACTGAATTCATTGATGAGATCTAGTAGTTTTCTGGTGGTGTGTTTAGGATTTTTCTATGTATAGTATCATGTCATCTGCAAACAGTGACAGTTTTACTTCTTCCTTTCCAATTTGGACTCTTTTAATTTCTTTTTCTTCTCTGATTGTTATGGCTTGGATTTCCAAAACTATGTTGAATAAAAGTGGTGACTCTGGACATTCTTGTCTTATTCCTGATCTTAGAGGAAACGTTTTCAGCTTTTCCCCATTGAGTATGATGTCAGCTGTGGGTCTGCCATATATGGCCTTTATTATGTTGAGGTATGTTCCCTCTATGCCAGCTTTCTGGAGAGTTTTTATCATAAATGGATGTTGGATTTTATCAAAAGCCTTTTCTACATCATATGGTTTTTATTCTTCAATTTGTTAATGTGGTGTGTCACAGTGATTTGTGAATACTGAAAAATCCTTGCATCCCTGGGTTAAATCTCATGTGATCATGGTGAATGATCTTTTTAATGTATTGTTGGATTCATTTTGATACTATTTGTTGAGGATTTTTGCATCTATGTTCATCAGTGATAATGACCTGTAATTTTGGTTTTGGTATCAGGGTGATGTTGGCCTCATAGAATGAGTTTGGAAGCGTTCCTTCCTCTGCAATTTTTTGGAATAGTTTCAGAAGGATAAACGGTAGAATTCACCTGTGAAGCCATCTGGTTCTAGACTTTTGTTTGTTGGGAATTTTTAAATTACTGACTCAATTTCATTACTGGTAACTGGTCTGTTCATCTTTTCTATTTCTTCTTAGTTCAGTATTGGGAGACTGTACCTTTGAAACACTCCGAATAGCCAAAATGATCTTGAGAAAGAAAAACAAACCTGGAGGAATCATGCTCCCTGACTTCAGATTATACTACAAAGCTACAGTCACCAAAACAGTATGATACTGGTATAAAAACAGACACATAGATCAATGGAATAGAACAGACAGCCCAGAAATAAACCCACACACTTAATGGTGAATTAATCTATGACAAAGGGGGCAAGAATATACAATGAAGAAAAGACAGTCTTTTCAGTAAGTAGTGCTGGAAAACCTGGATAGCTACATGTAAAAGAATGAAATTAGAACATTCTCTAATACCATACAAAAATAAAACTCAAAATGGATTAAAACCTAAATTTAAGACTGGATACTATAAAACTCCTAGAGGAAAATACAGGCAGAACACTGATTGACATGAATCACAGGAATCTATTTGGATCAGTCTCCTAGAGTAAATGAAATAAAAGCAAAAATAAACAAATAGGACCTAAGTAAATTTAACAGCTTTTGCACAGCAAAGGAAATCATCAACAAAATGAAAAGACAAACTACTAAATGAGAGAAAATTTTTGCAAATGATATGACCAATAAGGGATTAATATCCAATGTATATAAACAGCTCATACAACTCAATATCAAAAAACCAAAATACCCGATTAAAAAAAGGACAGAAGAACTGAATAGATATTTTTCCAAAGAGGAAATGAAGATGGCCAACAGGCATATGAAAAGATGCTCAACATCGCTAATCATCAGGGAAATGCAAATCAAAACCAAAACCGCAATGACATATCACCTCACACCTTCAGAATGGCTATCGTTAAAAAGAAAACAAATAACAAATGCTGGCAAGGATGTGAAGAAAACGGAACCCTCCTACACTGTTGGTGGGAATGTAAAATGGTGCAGCCACTGAGGAAAACAGTATGGAGGTTTCTCAAAAAACTACAAATAGAACTACCATATGACCCAGCAATTCCTCTCCTGAGTATATATATCAGAGAAAAAAAAACCCACTCATTTGAAAAGATATACACACCCCAATGTTCATAGCGGCATTATTTACAATAGCCAAGATATGGAAGCAACCTAAGTGTCCATTAACAGATGAATGGATAAAGATGTGGTGTATATATGTATATATGGAATACTACTCAGCCATAAAAAAGAACAAAATTTTGCCATTTGCAGCAACATGGATGGACTTGGAAGGCATTATGCTAAGTGAAATAAGTCAGACAGAGAAAGAGAAATAGTGTATGATATCACTGATATGTGGAATCTAAAGAATACAACAAACTAGTGAATAGAAGAAAAAAAGAAGCAGACACACAGATACAGAGAACAAACTACTGGCTACCAGTACCAATGGTGGGGGGCAATACAGGGGTGGGGAAGTTGGAGGTACAAACTATTGAGTGTAAGATAGGCTCAAGGATGTTTTGTACAACACGGGGAATATAGCCAATATTTTGTAATAACTGCAAATGGAAGGTAACCTTTAAAAATTGTATTACATTTTATTTTTAATTTTTAAAAAGGCTACAGACAATGGTTTTACTTTTGAATTAAAACTACCCCCAATAATACAATGAGATTTCAACCTTTTGCCTGGGATGTAATAAATAAAATAGTGACTTCTATCAGTCACGTGTATCAGGTCTGGCTTTCCAAAAGAAGAAATGGGAGAGAAATATTCTAGTGACATCTGCTAGAAGAGGAGTCAGCAAAATTTTAAAAACTTAAAAAACAATTTTAAAAACCTATAATAAAAGTAATTTAAATAAAATAATTTGGGCTTCGCAGATCATAAAATTTCTATTGCAACTCTCAACTCTGTCCTTGTAGCATGAAAGCAGCCAAAAACAGTACCTCTGAAACTTAAAAGCTTTTGCACAGCAAAGGAAACCATAAACGAGATGAAAAGACGACCCTCAGAATGGGAGAAAATATTTGCAAATGAAGCAACTGACAAAGGACTAACCTCCAAAATTTACAAGCAGCTCATGCAGCTCAATATCAAAAAAACAAACAACCCAATTCAAAACTGCACAGAAGATCTAAATAGATATTTCTCCAAAGATATACAGATTGCCAACAAACAGATGAAAGAATGCTCAACATCACTAACATTAGAGAAATGCAAATCAAAACTAAAATGAGGTATCATCTCACACCAGTCAGAATGGCCATCATCAAAAAATCTACAAACAATAAACGCTGGAGAGGGTGTGGAGAAAAGGGAACCCTCTTGCACTGTTGGTGGGAATGTAAATTGATACAGCCACTATGGAGAATAGTATGGAGGTTCCTTAAAAAACTAAAAATAGAACTACCATTCGACCCAGCAATCCCACTACTGGGCATATACCCTGAGAGAGCCACAATTCAAACAGAGTCATGTACCACAATGTTCATTGCAGCTCTATTTACAATAGCCAGGACATGGAAGCAACCTAAATGTCCATCAACTGATGAATGGATAAAGAAGATGTGGCACATATATACAATGGAATATTACTCAGCCACAAAAAGAAACGAAATTGAGTTATTTGTAATGAGTTGGATGGACCTACAGTCTGTCATACAGAGTGAAATAAGTCAGAAAGAGAAAAACAAATACCGTATGCTAACACATAGGTATGGAATCTAAAAAAATGGTTATGAAGAACCTAGAGGCAGGACAGGAATAAAGACACAGACGTAGAGAATGGACTTGGGGACACGAGGGGGGGGAGGGTAAGCTGGGAAGAAGTGAGAAAGTGGCATGGACTTATATATACTACCAAATGTAAAATAGATAGCTAGTGGGAAGCAGCCGCGTAGCATAGGGAGATTAGCTCAGTGCTTTGTGACCACTTAGAGGGGCGGGATAGGGAGGTTGGGAGGGAGATGCAAGAGGGAGGAGATATGGGGATATATGTATATGTATAGCTGATTCACTTTGTTATAAAGCAGAAACTAACACACCACTGTAAAGCAATTATACTCCAATAAAGATGTTAAGAAAAAAAAAAGGGATTTAGCTGTATTACTATAAAACTTCATTTACACAAACAGACTGCAGGCTGGATTTAGCACACAGAGTGCAGTTCCCAACTCCTGCACTAGAATATAAGCTACATAAAGCCTTTGTTTTGTCCCATTATGTATAAAAAGGATCTAGAACAGTGCCTGGTAAATAGCAGGCACTCAATAAACATTCATATAATACTCTCTGAATAGAAAAAGGAATCCACAGTTCTATTATATATCTATTCCATTTAATGTGTATTTCTAGAAAAGAGGGAGGTCATTACAGAAGTACTCAACTTAAGGGTAACTTGTATCTAAAATTTGATCTGCAAATCAAGATTAAACTATGAAGTATGGTTAGTAAAGTCTCTAAAAGAATAATGTACCCATCATCTAACTCAACTACTGTTTTAAAGGACCGTAACAGTGAACCTTTGTATAAGTAAGAAAAAAAAAAAAAAAAAAAGGAGAGAGAGTTCCTTGTTCAAAATAGAGCCTTTAGGAAAATGTTTTTCTCATTATAATTTCAGTAACAGGAAGGCATCTCTCCTCACTTGTCCCAGAGGCTGAGAATCCCATTAAGAGGAACTTTCATGGCAGAGCCTTATGGTTATCATAAACAATCATAGGGACTACAGTGGCAGAGCGCCAAAAGATCAGGAATAAACATTCAAATAAGCAATTAAAGAAATAAGGATTTGCTAGACCAGGTAGGATGACAATAATTTCTTCCTTATTTATGGAATTATATTTACTTCACCTTTGATCACTCAGCCAAAGGGTCTCTTTCTCAAATAAGATATGGAAATTACAAAGATCCTAACCAGTAGGGTTATTTCTTATATTAAAAAAAATAATACTTACAGACTTTCTGATATCTTTTGAAGAGAGATCAATCAATTTCTTGTTCATAGACCATTCTTCATCAGTTTCCATTATGGCTTTCTAAGAAATAGCCATTTGTCAATTAAAAAATAATACACAAGTAAATACAAAGAGTTTAAAAGTAAAGTAATATGGTGAATTAATTATAGGGTATAATATACATGTTAGGTTATTATTTTGAATGAATTAAGCCTTTAATTTCTGTTATTTAAAATTGGAATTTCTTGATTTCATACAAGTCTTATCTTTAGCCAAAATAATACTATTTTACTCATTCTTAACTCTTGTACTAACTTTAGCTCACCTTTACATGACAAAAACAATCCTTAGTAAGACCAAGCAATTTAATATTGAATGTAATTTGTGAACATAAAGTTCACAAATTCCTTACTCCATTCATAGACATCTACTCAAATAAATTCATTTTGTTTTATTGTTCTTCTTCCGTATATACGAACAGTAATTTATGTGGCTTTCTGGCAACCAAATACTCGAACTATTTCTGGCCATAGAAAAAAGGAGTAAGAATGCATGGGAAAAAATACATAGACATGGAATTATAAGACTTTCTAAGCTAATCAATATGACCAGTATTTATGGTAAAGAAATATTTAATAGAAAGAAAAGCCATGGTGATAATTATAAAATAATCTCATTTTTATATATCATTATTAATGAAGCAAATTTTAAAGGTGAAATTAACATTCAAATAAGCATAGTTTAAATACATCAGGTATACTGCTGCTCCCTATTTAAAAGACATGGATTGCTTGTGTTGACATTATAATGTAGCACATTCAATATAAAATTGAAGCTAAATCAAATAAGTACATCTTTAATGATCATATAAAAGATACAATATAAAAGAGGAAAGTGGCATACCATTCGGCTAAGAGATGACATTTCTGTCACCCACCATGAGCAACAGTAGCTGCTCTATGTTGTGCCCTATGTACTTCAATACCTATAGTCACAATCTCCTAGGGCTCACTGAGGAAGTACAAGAGAAAAAAAAAAACTGAAGAAAAGCATAATAATCTCTTTCTCAATTGATTCTGTTTAATGCAGGACTGACATGGGTTTGGGAATTATCTGGCTTGTTTTCCTATACTTTAATAGCATGACTTCAAAGCAAATAATCAGATTGTTTTAAAAAATTTCTATAGGAAAAGTTGATTTTCACCACCTCATCAACCTTAACAGGTTTAATAATCCTTTCTTAAAATAATTGTTTTTATTGGGATTTACAGTCCATATTAATTAAAATTTACCGTCCTATATTGTCTAAATGTTGCATTTGCAAGTTTCTATACCACCTCACAAAACATTATCTTCTTCTTTAATTGTACTCGTTACTATTTCATATATGGTTCTACATTTACAAATTTATATTAGTCTATAAATTACACTGCACTCAGGTCAGTATCAAACAAACGCTATTTAGTTAAACCTGCTTGAATATTATAATGACACAATTGCTTAAGAACTCTAATCATTTATTACAATGTCCAAAGATGTATGTCAAGGTTAGATTTTAGTTTCTTTTTACAAAGAGAATGATGAGGTATTAAATACTAAAACTTGCAGCAATAACTTGTCTCTGCAATTGTTATTATTTTTTTTTTTTTAGCAATTGTAATTTGTACTGTTTGCATGTAACTATCTTTGGCTCTAAGGAATTTAAATTGTAAGTTTTCTAGAGTTATGACTACAATTTTGACTTGAAAGTACTTCAAGGTAGAACCTGATTTTTCATTTGAGAAATGAGAAATTAAAATAGAAATTATAAATTACCATTTGAAAGTATATTCATACTTACAAATAAGCATGCTTTTTAAAGGTCAAAGTCCCAAATTTCTTCTACAGAAATTTATATAGCAGAATTTTTTGTGCTTTACTTCATTTCTTTATATGATATAAAATTTGATAAGTACATAGGAGAAAAAATATCAGAATAAAGATAACTATTCATAAAACCATAATATAGCAAAAAATAAGTATGTCTGTAAAGACTATCCATAAATACCTTAAAATAGATGGGAGCCATATCACCCACTTCCTTTGGGAGAGGAATGCATTCATAAACCATATGATACTGTTTCTTCATGCTCATATTTGTTTCTAAAAAGATACAGTCCAATCCTTTATCTTCAAACATCTTTACCAATGATTTTCTAAACATCTGAAGAGAGGAAAATGGCTAGGTAAATAACGCACTGAGAGGAGATTCAAAATATAAGAACAATAAAAAGTATAATAAATTCTTTTAAAATAAAAATAAATAGTAAACAATGTTTGAACTCTACAATGTTACCTTATAGTTACTTTACTTGCTAAATCTACCACATAATTTCACATAGTTAAGCAACATTTTTTTTTAACTGAAACGCACTCTGCTCAGTATTATGTATATATTGGAAACAGTGCCAGTTAACTAAAATAAGAAAAGGAAGAGATAAAAATCAAACTTAGGTGGTAAAATATATAGAACTGACAGTAAAATCATAGGAAAACATCCAAAAACCAAAATAGGTACTCTGAGCAGGTAGGCATCCTTAAATTCAGTAACAGAAATGCAGAATTCACTTCCAATTGTTTTTCTATTCTCAAAGTAACTTCATTTGCTGGTTCCCTTCATATGTCTTCTGATCCTTCACTTGCAAATTTTCACTCAGCATAATTCCCTAGAGATTCAACCAGGCTGTTGTTGAGACCCTGCCTAGTTACTACCATGTGTAGACAGAAGTTCAGGTTTTCCATTCAAGCCTCTGTTGACACCCAAAAAGAAGAAAGGCTACAAATTACTGCTGGGCAGGGGCTGGGAGTTCTGGGTTCTGACCAGGTCTCCTCTGATCACTTATTATTGATCACTCATCACTATTCTATTTTCCACTCATTTTATAAAATAAGAGCAAGTAGGAAAAAAAATCGAATAATTATAATTTGAGGTAAACTAAAAAGGTACCTAGTAAGCAACAGATACAGGATTCACTCTACATTTCTAACCACAGCTATATATATAAGTTCAGCATTTTTTAAAATAAAGAAATAGTAAACAATGTTTAAATTCTACAATGTTACCTTACAGTTACTTTACTTTCTAAATCTACCACATAATTTCACATAGTTAAGCAACATATTTTTTTTTAACTGAAACTCACTCTGCTCAACATTATGTATATATTGGAAACAGTTCCAGTAAACTAAAATAAGAAAAGGAAGAGATAAAATCACATTTAGGTGGTAAAATTTAGGTTTAACTGTTGGATGACTGTTCTAGAGTCTATCTGGACAATAGCGAAGAAGACAGACTTAAGATGTCATGGATTATAAATGAAAACTCAAAAGTACAAAATTAGTAGTGATGCAAGAATAGTTCAATATTATAAAATATATAAACATCATACTTATAGCCTCAAGGAGGACACATACACACTTTTAAGTACTTCATATATATATATATATATAAAATACTTTCATTTAAAAATATGAGTTTAATGGTATAATTTGAGGTTATCAACTCCATTAAAGCAGGATTTCTGCAAGTTCAATACAACAAATACAGTATACATTGTTAAATAATATGCATTCTTTAAAATTTATATGAAAACTAAACAATGAAGGAAGTGTTTTAGTTCATTATCATAAGATACCAAAACTATTTTATGCTTCACAGAGATGTAGAGATCTCATGTTACGGGGGCAAAATAAAATTCCCGTACTACCAGTAGAAAACACTTCATCCTTCAGGTAATCACTATTTTCCATGTTTCTAAACTATGATTACTCACCTAATTGCAATTCCTCATTTAGTTAACACATCTGGACTTATATTCCTTACAATATATTTAAGTAATCTATACTAGAGTGTTATAATTCTTACACATTACAGATCACATTACAAAAAACTCAGATAAACACGAGTAAAGGAATTTAAAATAAATATTAAAGTATTTTCATTAAGGATACCAAAGCTATTTAGGGCTGATGATATAATATTAATACTATAATTTATTCAAATTTTCTAAATAGAACATGTCTAAAGATAAGATTATCCAAAGATAAATGTAATGCGACAGTACAGAACATATACATTTAATTCTACACCCTTCATGAAATGACCCCTCAAAAATGACATTAAGATAATTTTCAAAACAGCATAAAGCTATTAGAACAAAGAAAATGAGAGAAAATACGCTAAAAATCAGATCACCCCATAATATCTGACTTAAACACTAGAAAGCTGGTTCATATTTGGGTGATATAGGAGGAGGGGGTTTAGCAGGGATGGTAAAGAAGAAACCCAAGCTACACTGCAGAATCCTCAAAACGCTCAGGAATTGGCAGCACCAAGGAATTATGGAACTAGAGGTGAAGATGTAATGAAAAACAGATGGCACAGACCAAAGTCTTTTGAAAAAAATAACTAACACACCAGATCCCCTCCTCCACACCAGCAGAACACTATAGGATAACCTTCTGGAGAAGGCAAACAATAAAGTTGCTGGGCTAGGAAAACCAGACACAGTTGAGAGTATACAGTCTGCAAACAGGGGCATCATAAAAAATGTTACTTAGTGTTCTTAAATGTTTGACATTCTGCCACACCAGCCTTCTTTCCCAACTCAGCTCCCAGAACACTGAAAAGCAGACATAGATGCTCTAGGCAAGAGACTGAAAGAGTCTTTTCTGGAGAGTCTGACTAGCCCCAAGAAAAAGACCTAATTGTACTAACACTGGAAGTTTTCCACTGAAATGGCCCCACAGTGAAGCTCACTGTAGATAAGCATCAACGACCCCACCACCATACCGCTAATTTGAGATATTTAAAAAATGGACCTACAGTGTCTGACTATAACATATGTTCAAGCTCATTTGTCAAACTGATTAAGAATAAACTTAAAGGGGAACAAGTTTCACTATATATTTAATAAAACTAAAAATTCAGATATTATCATTAGAAATCTGTGATTATTCCCACATGCTCTGCTGAATATCTTTGTATATTCTATTAAATACAAGGTCTAAAATTAAATTTAAAAGAGGATGGTGATAAAAATCACTTGAAGAAAGTGGCCCCTGAATTTGCAAACATAATTTTTTGCTAAGTCAAGTCATTTTTAACATATATTCTCTAAAAGAGGTGAATGACCATAAGGGTATTAACCAGGGCATAATTAATTTGAGTTTTTGTATATATTTGAAAGTAAAAACAAAAATCGAAAAAAGTACATTTCTTTAAATAAGCTAGAATTCAGATATTTTTTTCATTCACTATCGTAGATTAATTTACACCTAACAACTTCTTTCTTTTATCACAAAAGAGAGCTATAATGCCATTATTTACATAAAACAATTTGGCTTTTCCTCCCTCACTCAATTTTCTATAATGCATCTGGCTTACAAAATCTGCTAAACCATAATGTAACCTATATTAGTATATACCACACCTTTGGGCAGAATTAATGAGTGATTTTATCTCCGCATTTCTCACAACACCTGCATTATCTTACACTTATGCACTCAGTATCTATTGAACTGAATAAATTTCTTCTTTTCCCAACTCAGTGTTTTTCATCAAGTAACTTAATTTCTTACAGAAACATATAACATACAGACTAGATTCCTGTATAACTTAAAATCTTTTTGGCACTTTATTTTTGCTCTAAGTTAAATCAGTTTTGCATGTATACATTTTTAAAAAGCATTCCAGAAAAGTCCCCAAATAATTCTGAAAACCAAATCTGCAACACTTTCCACTTTAAATTATTTACTGAACTGGCATCCACTATTAGAAAAAGAAAATTTTTTTTCACATCAAATACACTTATCCACACTCTTACCCTTGTTGGGCCATAGATGCATTAAAACAGTCTGCCCTTTAACTTTCACAGAATAAACTAAAAGATTTCAGGGAGTTAAGACGGAATTTCATGAAATACAGTCAAAATATTGCCTCTCTTGGTATCTTTATCAGCATGATACAAAGACTAGTATTAGTCTCTTTAGAAGTCTTAAAATTTTCGTGTTTTCTAACTAGGGGTTCCTATAACCCCTATTCACTTGTCAGTCATTAGAAAAACAGGACCTCCCTCCCTTCCGTTTGTCCTCTCTCTCTCTCTTTCTCCCTTCCTTCCTTCCTCCCTCCCTCCCTTCCTTCTGTCCTCTCTCTCTCTCTCTTTTTCTCCCTTCCTTCCTTCCTCCCTCCCTCTCTTTCTCTCTCTCTCTCTCTTCTGGTCATTATAAGGTCTTGCAATTCAGCAGCAATTTCACCCACGTTGTGCCTTTCAACTTCTTGAAGAATCAGACACAGACACACACACACACACACACACACACACAATCCCTGAATCCAAAAGGCTATAAGGGAAAAGTATGGAAATTAAGGCTGGTAACAAAATCATGACAAAAACATAGCAGCAGAAAAGGTCAATGTCATTATAGGAAAATATGACAATTGCTAAATGTAAACCACTAAATTCCAAAAATTATTTTTTATTATCTGAAAACATCTTTCCTTTGGGCTGTAATTTATTAGCTTACTGTGGTAAGAATGATTATTTCATGTTCCATGAAAGCAAATATTAGAAATCTTACATTGATATCTTTTAAAGTAAAAATAATTATTACTTGATCATAGTTTATTTAGTAGACAAAAGCTTTCAGTTGTATACCTGGAACTAATATATTATATGACAATTATACCTCAATAAAAATTTTTTATTTAAAGCTTTCAATAAAGTAAAAAGGTAGTGAGTGGTGAAAACATCATGACCCACAGATATACACAACTATGGAAATGTATACTTGTTTAAATTCAGAAAATAAAATCACTGAATGAAGGCATAAAACTTGTTAGAATTTATCACAATAGTATGTAAAAACTGCTCTTGATCATTACAATGATCATGAGCATTATCATGCTGACCTGAATTTCCTCCCAGATGTCTTCATCCAATAAGGTAGCTGCTCTATAGTGCTGCAAAGGGACTATCAAGCAGTGCCCTTCAGTAAGAGATCGTAAGTTGGGTAAACATAAATAAACCTATGGGAAAAAAGATGCAAAGGTGAAATGTTATTGCTATTTATTCTCAGTTCTGAAAGATGAGCCCCTCGTAGGTTAACATGGCTAACAGTTAATAAAATAAACCTGCTCATAAGTAATATATTATAGTTTAATATTTTAAAGACATTCACTATTTAAAATTTTAAAATCCATGAAGATATCTTTCAATAACCAGAAACTTATTGCCTAAGTCTCAGTTTTGACTGCTATACCTCAAAGATTAAGCTTACCAAAGGGTAGAATGAATGACACTTTATCCTTCACCTGAGAAAGCTATATGCCTTCAAAGCCCTTGAAACAGCACAAATTTTGCAAGAATAAAAGAAATACATGACCTGGTAATGATACGGAAGTTAAACTGATGCCTATTAATCAGGTCTTCCTTCTCTCATTGGCTGAGAAAAGAGAAATAACCTCTGTATGGCTTTACAGCACTGGATAAGTTCTATTTATTTACATACATGTATTACCTACAAGCTGGTACTATTTTTTCATTTTACACAAACTGTCTAAAAACAAAAAAGGTCAATTAGTATATATGTAGAGAGGAAAAGGTGTTCATAAGAACCATAAATATTCTTCAACAAGGCTTGATCCTATTTTCTATAATTTTTTGCTAGGTTTTAGCTAGAAAAATTTTATGTAAGAGAATTAATTAATGAATTAATAAATTTATTTATTAATTGCTTTACAAAATTATGCAGATTTTTAAAACTTCGCTGTAAGAGGAAAAACTTGGAGTGTATGTGGATATGGCTATCTACTTAAATTTACAGTTAAATCCCAAAAATATTCACAATTAAAAACAATATCAGGAATAAGCACTGAAGAGGTGGCTAAGACGTTGGACTAGGAAGACCCTGAGCTCACCTCCTCCCACAGGCACAACAAAATTACAACTAATTACAGAGCAGCTACCTGTAAGAACAACCTGAAGACCAGCAGAAAAGATACTCCACAACTAAAGACATAAAGAAGGAACCACAATGAGACAGGCAACAGGGCTGGAGATGCACTTTAGTCAGGACCTACACCCCCAGGTCAGCAACCCACAAACCAGAGGAATATTACAATTATAGAGGTCCTCCACAAGGAGCAAGGAGTCTGAACCCCACACTGGGCTCCCAGGCAGGGGACTTACACCATAAAGATGAGCTCCCAGAATGTCTGGCTTTGAAGGCCTGCAAGGTTTGCATATGGGAGAGATCCCAAGGGCAATAGGAAATAGGGACTCCATTCTTAAAGGTTGTCTGCAAAATCTCACATGCTCTGAGTCCTAGCACAGAGGCACTAGTTTGAAAGGAGCCTGTTTCAGACCCACTTGCTGCTCTTGGAGAGCCTCCGAGACAGGCAGGAAGCAATTGGGACTCCCCCTGGGGACAGAAAAGCTGGCAGCAGCCATTTTTGGCAGCTCATTCTACCTCAATAACACCAGCACTGGCAAGCACCATTTCAGAATCCTCCCTCTAGCTTATTAGTGCCAAGGACCAGGCCTGTCCTCCAGCAAGCTGGCATCAGCCCTGAGCCCTGCTGGGCATGCAATGAACCACTTGAGAAGCCTACCCCACCTACCAGCAGATGGCAGCAGCCCCACATCCCACAGGCTGAAACAGACAACCAAGAGAAAAGCCTACCCCGGCACTCCAGCAGGCCTGCAAGTCGTGCCAAGAGGCACCACAGCCAACTAAGCTGGGGTTCAGCCCCACATACCAGCTCCCCAATGGAAGTTGACCCTACTGCAACAGAAGGGTACATGCAGCCCATATAGGGGGCACCCCTAGGAATAGGGCTCTGGTGACCAAAGGGGTGCATGCTGCCAGGCCCCACAGGATGTCTCTTATATAAGGCTACTTCTGAAGATGGGGAGAAGTAACTGACATACTTAACACCGACTAAAAAAACACAGAATTAGGTAAAATGAGGAGATGAAGGAAATGTTCCAAGTGAAGGAACAAGACATAACCTCAGGAAAAAAAGAAAAGAAAAGCAACTAAACAAAGATAAGCAATTGACCCAATAAAGAGTTCAAGATAATGATCATAAATATGTTAACTGAACTTGGGAGAAGAAGGGATGAACACTGACAATTTCAAAAAAGAGTTAGAAAGTACAAAGAAGAACCAAAGAGAACTAAAGAATACAAGAACTAAAAGAAAAATATATACTACAACGAATCAATAGTAGATTGATTCAGAAGAACTGATACAGAGGAACTGATCAGAGATCTGGAAGATCTGGAAGACAGAGTAGTGGAAATCACTCAAGCTGAACAACAACAACAAAAAAAGGGTTTTAAAAATGAGGATAGATTGAGAAAGACCTCTGAGACAACATCAAGCATACTAATATTCACATTATAGGGGTCCCAGAAGGAGCAGAGAAAGAAAAAGGGGTAGAAAATGTATTCAACGAAATTATGGCTGAAAACTTCCCTAACCTTAAGAAGGAAACAGATATAGGTATAGGAAGCATGGAGACTTCCAAACAAGATGAACCCAATGTGTCTACACCATGACACATTATAATTAAAATTGCAAAAATTAAAGATGAAGAGAGAATCTTAAGAGCAGCAAAAGAAAAGCAACTAGTTACATATAAGGTAACTCCCATAAGGCTATCAGCTGACTTTTCAGCAGAAATTGCAGGCCAGAAGGGAATGGCATGATATCTTTAAAGTGATGAAAAGAAAAAACCTACAACCAACAATACTCTACTTGGCGATGTCATCATTCAGGTTTGAAGGAGAGTTAAAGCATTTTAAAGATAAGCAAAAGCTGAAAGAGTTCAGCACTACTAAACTGGCTTTACAAGAAATGATAAAAAGACTTCTCTAAGGAGAAAAGAAAAGGCCATAACTAGAAGTAAGAAAATTATGAAAAGAAAAGTCTCACTGGGAAAGGCAAACATACATTAAAGGTAGTAGATCAACCACTTACAAAGCTAGTAGGAAGGTTAAGAGATAAAAGTAAAAAAATTATCCATATCTGCAATAAGTAGTTAAGGGATACACAAAACAGAAAGATGTAAAATATGACAACAAAAACATTAAATGTTGGGGGGAGGGCAGTAAAATGTAGTGTGGTTAGAATGAGTATAAACTTAACAGATCGTTAATTTAAAATAAAGATTATATATATATGTATATATATGTAAATATATATGTTGTTACATATGAACATCATGGTCACTAAAAAATCAAAAACCAGTAATAGATACACAAAAAAGAAAAAGAAATCCAAATGTAACACTAAAGACAGTCATCAAATCAGGAGGAAAGAGAGCAAAAGGAGAAGAAAGGAATGAAGAAGAACTATAAAAACAACAGGAAAACAATTAACAAAATAGCAACAAAGACACAGAGCAACTAATTTGGTAAAAAAAACAAGAATGATACATATGCTGCCTCCAAGAGATTCACTTCAGATCTAAAGACATACACACCGAAAGTGAGGAAACAAAAAATTGTATTTGATGCAACACAATACACCACATAAAAAAAACTGAAGAGTATAAATCATATGATCATCTCCATAAATGCAGAAAAGGCTTTAGACAAAATTCAAGACCCATTTAAAACAAAAACTCAACAAAGTGGGTATACAGAGAACATACACCAATATAATACAGCCATACATGAAAAACTCACAGCCAACATTATACTCAACAGTGAAAAGCTGAAAGCATTTCCTCTAAGATCAGGAATAAAAAGGATGCCCACTCTCACCATCTGTGTTTAGCCACAGCAAACAGAGAAGAAAAAGACCAAAAAAAGACTGCAAATTAAAAAGAAGTAAAACTGTCACTGTTTGCAGATGACATGATACTATACATATCAAATCCTAAAGATGCTACAAAAAACTACTATAACAAATAAATGAATTCAGTAAAGTTGCAGGATAAAAGATTAATATACAGAAATCTATTGTTTTTCTATACATTAATAATAAATTATCAGAAAAAGCAAGAAATCAAATTCCATATAAGATTGCATCAAAAAGAAGAAAATACCTAGAAATAAACTTAATTATGTGAAAGACCTATACCCTGAAAACTATAAGACACTAATGAAGGGAACTGATGATACAAAGAAATGGAGAGATATACTGTGTTCATGGATTGGAAGAAATAACATGGTTAAAATGTCCATATTACTCAAAGCAATCTACAAGTTTAATGCAACCCATATTAAAATAACCATGATATTTTTCACAGAATAAAAGACCCTGAATAGCTAAAGCAATCTTGAGAAAAAAAGAACAAAACTGTAGGTATCATGCTCCCTGAGTTCAGTTGATACTACAAAGCTACAGTAAAATCACAACAGTATGGTACTGGCACAAAAACAGATACAGAGATCAATGAAGTAGAATAGAAAGCCCAGGAATAAACCCATGAACCTATGGTCGATTAATCTATGGCAAAGGAGGCAAGAATATACAAAGAAAAAGACAGTCTCCTCAATAAGGGGTGCTGGGAAAACTGAAGAGCTACATGTAAAAGAATGAAATTAGAACAGTTTCTCACACCATATGCAAAAATTAACTCATAAAACTCCTAGAAGAACACTATAGGCAGAACACTGTGACAAAAATTATGGTGGTATGTTTTCGGATCAGTCTCCTAAGGTAAAAGAAACAAAGGCAAAAATAAACAAATGGAACCTAATTAAACTTAAAAGCTTTTGCACAGCAAAAGACACCATCCACAAAATGAAAAGACAACCTACTGAATGGGAGAAAATATTTGCAAATCATATGACCAATAAGGGGTTAACATCCAAAATATATAAACAGCTCATAAAATTCAATATCAAAAAAACAAATAACCCAATTGAAAAATGGGCAGAAAACCAGAATAGACATTTTTCCAAGGAAGATATACAGATGGCTAATAGGCACATGAAAAGTTGCTCAACATTTCTAATCATCAGAGAAATGCAAATCAAAGCCATAAAGATACCACCTCACATCTGTGAGAATGGCTATCATCAAAAAGTCTATAAATAACAAATGTTGACAAGGATGTGGAGAAAAGGAAACCCTGTACACTGCTGTTGGGAATGTAAATTGGAAGTCACTACAGAAGACAGTATGGAGGTTCCTCAAAAAACTAAATATAGAACTATCATACAATCCAGCAGTTCCCCTCCCAGGTATATATCCGAAGAAAATGAAAACAATAATTGAAAAGACACATCACCCCAATGTTCACAGCAGTTATTATTTACAATAGCCATGATATGGACGCAACCTAAGTGTCCATCAACAGATGAACAGATAAAGAAGATGTAATATATATATATATATATATATATACATACATACACACACACACACACACACAATGGAATGTTACTCAGCCATAGTAAAAGAATGAATTCTGCCAATTGTAACAATGTGGATGGATCTAAGAGGTATAATGCTTAGTGAAATAAGTCAGACAAAGAAATACAAATACTGTATGTTGTCACTTATATGTGGAATCTAAAAAAAATAAAATAAGCAAATGAATAAAATAAAACAAATACAGAGAACAAGCTAGTGGTTACCAGTGGAGAGAGGGGTGGGGGAGGGGAAAATAGGGATAGGGGTTTAAGAGATACAAACTTCTATGTATAAAATAAATAAGCAACAAGGCTATATTGTACAGCACAGGGACATATAGCCATTATTTTGTAATAATTTTAAAAGGAGTATAATCTATATAAATACTGAATTACTATGTTATAAACCTGAAACTAACATAATATTGTAAATCAACTATATTTCAATTAAAAAATAACAAATAAATAAAATAAAAAGAAAAGGAAGCCAACTCTTGCCACTTGTATTTAGCCACAGCAATCAGACAAGTAAAAGAAATAAAAGGAATCTAAACTGGAAAGGAAGAATTAAAACTCACTGTTTGCAGATGACATGATACTATATATAGAAAGTCCTCAAGATGCTACCAAAAATACTATTAGAACTAATAAATGAATTCAGTAAAGTTGCAGGATACAAAATTAATACACAGAAATGTGGCATTTTTATACACTAATAACAATCAGAAAGAAAAAATTAAGAAAACAGTCTCATTCACAGTTGCATCAAAAAGAACAAAATACCTATAAATAAATCTTACCAAGGAGGTAAACAAGTTGTACTCTGAAAAATATAAGACATCGATGAAAGAAAATGAAGATGACAAAAATAAATGGAAAGAAATTCTGTGTTCATAGTCTGGAAGAAGTAATATCGTTTAAAATGACCATACTACCCAAGGCAACCTGGAGATTCAATGCAATCCCTATCAAAATACCAATGGCATATATCACAGAACTAGAACAAATAATTCTAAAATTTGTATAAAAATACAAAAGACCCTGAACAGACAAAACAATCTTGAGAAAGAAGAACAAAGTTGGAGGTATCACACTTCCTGATTTCCAATTATACTACAAAGCTACAGTAATCAAAACAGAATGGTACTGGCATTAAAAACAGAGACATAGATCAATGAAACAGAATAGAGAGCCCAGAAATAAACCCATGCTTACATGTTCAATTAATCTACAACAAAAGAAGCAAGAATATACAAAAGGGAAAAGATAGCCTCTTCAATAAATGGTGCTGGGAAAACTGGACAGGTACATGCAAAAGAATCAATCTAGACTACTTTCTCACACCATATTAAAAAAAATTCAAAATGGTTTAAAGATTGAAATACAAGACCTGAAACCAGAAAACTTCTAGAGAAAACTATAGGTAGTACACTCTTTGAAATTGATCTTAGTAACATTTTTTTGCATATGTCTCCTTAAGTAAGGGAAACAGAAGCAAAAATAAATAAATGGGATTACGTCAAACTAAAAAGCTTTTACGTAGTGAAAGAAATCATCAACAAAATGAAAAGGCAGCCTACTGAATGGGAGAAAATACTTGCAAATGATAGATAAGGGGTTAATATCCAAAATATACAAAAGAAGTCATATAAGTCAAGACCAAAAAAACAACTGATTAAAAAATGGGCAGAGGACCAAACAGAAATTTTTCCAAAGAAGATATACAGATGGCCAACAGACACATGAAAAGATGCTCAATATCACTAACAATGAAGGAGGTGCAAATCAAAACCACAATGAGATGCCACCTCATACCTGTCAGAATGGCTATCATCAAAAAAACAAATAACAAGTATTGGTGAGGATGTGGACAAGAGGTGACCCTGCTACACTGTTGGTGGGAATATAAATTGGTGCAGGCACTATGGAACACAGTGTGGAACTTCCTCAAAATATTAAAAATAAAACTGCCATATGGGGCTTCCCTGGTGGCGCAGTGGTTGAGAATCTGCCTGCCAATGCAGGGGACACGGGTTCGAGCCCTGGTCCGGGAGGATCCCACATGCCGTGGAGCAACTAGGCCCGTGAGCCACAATTACTGAGCCTGCGCGTCTGGAGCCTGTGCTCCGCAACAAGAGAGGCCGCGATAGTGAGAGGCCCACGCACCGCGATGAAGAGTGGCCCCCACTTGCCGCAACTAGAGAAAGCCCTCGCACAGAAACGAAGACCCAACACAGCCGTAAATATAAATACATAAATAAAAAAAATAAAAAAAAAAACTGCCATATGATCCAGCAATTTCACTTCTGAGTATTTACCTTAAAAAAACAAAACACTAATTCAAAAAGATATATGCATATCAATGTTCATTGCAGCATTATTCACAATAGCCAAGATACAGAAGAAACCTAAGTGTTCTTCAATAGACAAATGGATAAAGGAGATATGGTATATATGTATGTGTGTATATATATGTGTGTGTGTGTATATATACATATATATATGTACCATATATACAATGAAATATAACTCAGCCATAATGAAAACGAAATCTTGGCATTTGCAACACTATGGATTGAAATGCTAAGTGAAATAAGTTAGACAGAGAAAGATAAATACCATATCATCTCACATATACGTGAAATCAAAAAAACAAAACAAATGAACAAACATAATGAAACAAAAACAGACTCATAGATACAGAGAACAAATGGGTTGTTGGCAGAGGGGAGTGTTTGGGGATGGAGGTGTGAAATAGGTGAAGGGGATGAAAAGGTATTAAAACTCCAGTTACAAAATAAATAAGTCATGGGGGTGCAATATACAGCATAAGGAATATGGTCAGTAATATTGTAATAACTTTGTATGGGGACTGATGGTTACTAGACTTTTCATGGTGATCATTTCATAATGTATGCAAATGTCAAATCATTACGTAGTATACCTGAAATTAACATAATATTGTATATCAACTATATTAAGCAAAACAAACAAAAAACAGTACTGATTCATCAGATGTAACAATTTTACTATACTAATGTTAAGATGGAAATAATAGAGGAAACTGGGCACAGGGTATATGGAACTCTGTACTGCCTTATAATTTTTCTGTAAATATAAAACTGTTCTAAAAATCAAAGTACTTTTTTTTTTTTAAGTAAAGGAGAGTGTTAAGACAAGAAGGGGAGAAATAACTTCTATTTTTAAAAAAGAGGGAGGAGGCAGGGACAATTCATGATCAGAAACTTACATAACTGACTCTAATGAGTACTCACATAGCTTCATTAATACATTTGGATTTATGACATTAACTTTAAGTATTAGAAATTCAAGCTGAGTGAGAATTGCTGAACTGCTTTAGAATACTGTTAATTACTACTGCCTAATGCAAAGTAATTCCTTAGACACTCATAATCATATATAATTAACTTAGGTAACAACTAAAAGGAATAATTTCTTACTGTTTATTCAGATTAATAAAATAACCTATTAGCTATAATAGATGGGATAAGCAGTCAGATATTGTAGCAAACAGATGAAATTCCTTCAAACCAATATTTCAAACATTTCTATATTAAAATATTCACAGATGAAAGGCTGAAGCTAGATAGCAGTTTTTAAAACTAAGATAGCATAATAAAGCACAGACCAAGAAAGGAGATTCAAATGGTATTAAAATGAAACCAGAATGAAACAACTAGTCCAAGAGGAAAGAAACAGATCAGCCAATGCTCAGTAAGTTAAAGGCAAAAGAAGATTTAATACCTTTAGAAATCTCTAATTGGAAAATGTGGATTACCTCACAGCAGAAGAGGAGAATTGAGATGAACAGGAAAAGGAATGTATGAAATATAAATATATGAGTTGAAGAAATAGAAAATGTCTCTTTACTGGCCAACAGTTTCCTTTCACTAGTTAATTGAGAAATGCCTACTTTGGGACACCGCCTATAAAGCAGGAGGCTAACAAAAGGTTTGTACACTTCACACCTCTGGGCCTCCCCTGGACCTGGCCTGTCTGCAGTGCATTAGGGAAAATGAAGTCATTGAGAAAAACCCAAACTTCTTGTAAAGAATTATTGAAAACTTTGTGTTACTTTATGTTTAATTTATTCTTACATTTTTTAAAGGTAGGGACTAGACTAAAGGGGAATGAAATATTTATATATAATGTTATAATTAAGAAAATGCAAATGTTTATGTAACAATCTAGAAAAGAACATGGAAAAATTAATACAAGTAAGTGATTAAGGTGGGGTTTTTGATTGATTAAATTTTGAATGGAATTTTTTACTTTTACTTTTTGATAAAGTCTAGAGGAAAAGAAAGAAAAAGAAAAGGAAGGGTAAGGAAATAAAGAAACCAAAATCCAAACTGATAAATTGACTGTCTTAATGACCTAAAGATATTAAAGACTAGAATTGGAATGGAAAAGTCAATGCCAGTTCTTTGGCTACACAGGTGCTTGTGTGTGTGTGTAAGTATGTACATACAACAAACAAATTAATTAATATGTATATGTATATTCCCCAAACTATTAGTTCCTGAAACTAGCATTCATTAAACTTCCTCTCCTACCATTTTTTCACACTCACTCTACTCCAGCTACACTGATCTTTTTTCTGTTCCATAAATGCCTGCCTTATTTCCTCCTCAAGGCTTTTCACTCACTGATACCTCTTTCTGAAACATTATTCATTCATATCTTCATGTTGCTTGCTTCTTCTCATCTTTCATACCTTTACTAAAATACCTCCTCAGAGAAGCCTTCTAGACCACCTTCTCAAAAAATACTCTCCCATTATTTTATCACATTTCCTCTCTATATCTGCTTCATAACAACACTTTCTTAAATCAGGGCAATCATTACATTTTTTATTCTCTGCTCTATTTCACTAGAATACAAGCTCCACAAATATATCTGATTTTCTACTTTTCCCCAGTGACTACTTAGGTTCTGGCATACATCAGGTACACAATAATTATTTACTTAATATAAGAATTAAACTGCCAAATACTGAAATAAGTGACTATTATTAGTGACTATTAAATAAGTGATTATTAACATTTATTGAAAGAAGTGACTATAAACATACATGCTTGGTATATAATGGGATACATGTGTGGTATACAATGATGAGTAAAAGTTATCTATGCCCTCAGAGCACTTACAGACTACTGGGGGAGACACTCAACAAGTAAAACAAAATACAGTTGACCCTTGAACAACATGGGTTTGAACTGCATGGGTGTAATTATACATGGACCTTTTTCAATAAATACTGTGGTACTATATGATCCAGGGTTGGTTGAATCCACAGAGGTGGAATTGCAGATGGAGGGGTGACTATGGGACTTGAGCATCTGTGGATTTTGGTATAGAGAGACTGCTGGAACCAATCCCCCGTGGATACCAAGCAACAACTGTACAATAAACTTCTCCAAATTATGAGATATTCTATAAAGAAACAAAAAGGTTCTATGAGAAAGTAAGGGAAGAAGCAGAAGCTACTTTAGACTAAGTAGCTCTGAAGTGATTTTAATACTGAGAATCAAGTGCCAATCATGAAAATAAGATCACATAGATGGTAAATAGCAGAGCAAGAATCTGAATCCAGGTGGTCTGGTTCCAAAGTCTAGGGCCTGAGCACTACTCAATGTTGCCTCTCTATAGAGAAGAATTGCACAAAACGGGAGCTTCGTATCATTTAAATATTTATACTCGCTCTAAAGAAGATTCTAAGAATCATGGGAACTTAGAAAAGAAAATATTTGAAACAGAATGAGACAAGACAGATTTCTTAGAATCTTATAAGAATATGAAGAAAGAGGCAAATTTACATATACTACTGAATCGTTTCCTTAGGGCAATAAACGTTATATTTCTTACCTTAACACCTATTGCAACAATAAGGTGCTTGGGAAATTGAGAGCTGTCAAAACAATACAGACATTTTTCCATTAGTGCAGCAAGACTCCGGTGCTCAGCAATAGCTTTTTTCCTCTGATTCTCCTCCTCTTCACCAAAACATTCTCTCTCAGCTGCTCTGGAGACAAACATGTCATCCAGAGTGTAATAGTCTCCATCTGTTTTTCCCATAAACTGAAAAAACAAAATAATAGTAGTGGGGAGAAGGTAGTAGTTAATTCAGTTTATTGTACTGTGGCATACTGAAGTCATATCTGTAAGTCCTGTGATAAAATTCTTACATTAAAAGAAAAAAGAAAACATGATTAAAATTTAAGCTTGACCTGCAAGGATCAATTTATTATCATCATCACAGCTAAAGTTTA
This sequence comes from Balaenoptera musculus, assembly GCF_009873245.2. Classification (NCBI taxonomy): domain Eukaryota; kingdom Metazoa; phylum Chordata; class Mammalia; order Artiodactyla; family Balaenopteridae; genus Balaenoptera; species Balaenoptera musculus. Next base: position 26,142,331 of record NC_045792.1, read on the forward strand.
CTGAGTATTTACTATGTGCAGTTCTATGCAATTTGATTGTTTTATACTCCTATGATGAGGGAACCATTATCATTTCTATTTAATAGATGAGGAACTTGAACCACAGAGAGGTTAAGAACAACCTTCACTTTAAAATTAGCATACACTCTATTAAACTTAACAGCCAATTTGCTAATATGTATATTGAGAGCATTGAGAGCAATGTTCCCCTTTCTCTTTTAAAAATAATTTTCTTTTTTATTTGTTTTTATTGAGGTAACAATGATTTATAAAACTATGTAAGTTTCATGTGTACAAAACCAAATTCTTTAATAAGTCTTTTCTAACACCCTCTTACTGAGATACTGAGCAATTCAACACAGTGTGCATTCTGCCTTGCTGCAGTAAGTAATAAACCCAACTTGTTTAATTTAACTCTGTGTGCCCCTGGTGGTCTTTGGCTAACAACCACTGACAGTATCAAGAAATACTGTTAATTTGGGTGTGTGTGATAATGGTGTTGTGATAATGCTAAAAACTTCTGTTAAAAGTTTATTTATTTATTTATCTTATTGAAGTGTGGTTGGTTTGCAATGTTGTGTTGGTTTTGGGTGTGCAGCAGGGTGATTCAGTTATATATATGTGTATATAAATATGTATGTGTATGTGTATGTGTGTGCGTGTGTTCTTTTTCAGATTCTTTTCCATTATAGGTTATTGCAGGATGTTGAGTGTAGTTCCCTGTGCTAATCAGTAGGTCCTTGGTTTGTCTGTTTTGTATATAGTAGTGTGTATCTGTTAAACCCAAACTCCTAATTTATTTAAATTAGGAATTAAAAGTTTATTTTTATTAAAAAAATAAATCCCAGAACCTCATCTATGAAAAAAAATAAAAATAAAAAAAATAAAATTAGCATACACTCCACATAGAACATAAAGCATTTTTCAACTGTATCTCAAGGCACCTTCTCTATACCTCCCCCAACATAAACTGTAGCCAGGGTGATGTTTTTAAAACAAAAATTTTATTTACTTTTTTTCTTTATGTCCCTACTTAAAATCCTCAAAGAGCTCTACATTGTGAACAGGATCAAGTTCAAACTGTTGTTTGGCCTACTAAGTCACAGACACAGAACGGTATAATGGTTAAGAGCTTGGGTTCTATAGTCAGAATAACCATGGTAAAATTCTATCTCCTGTCTGTATAATCTTGGGCAGTTATTTAATCTCCCTGCACTCTCTCTATGTTTTATTTCCTTATTTTACAATGGCTATAACAATATTATCCATCTAACAGGGTTATCTTTCTTAATCCTTACAACACATGCCTGGCACACAATAAGGACTCATAAATGTGAGTCACCTCAGTCACATGTGATCACATCCCTACTCAAACTCTACACTTTGCCACTCTATTTTAGTCCCCAAAAGTACTGTTACCTTCAGGCTTTGCACATATTGCTCTCCGACCAATTCTGCCCTCAATTTTGCCATTCCTACCCCTACTCATTTTTTAATCTGAGGTTTAGATTTAGTTGTCACCTGCATGAAACAACTTTTCTAGATTGTCCAAGCTCCTTCAGTACTATACTCACATCAGTTTCATGAGGAGCACACTGTATCAAAACAGCTCATTAACTTATGTTTTTCTTCCATTAGACTAAGTTCTACTTAGTCTACTAAATACCAAAAAGAAAATGACTTTTTGGATCTTACCAGATATTTAAATAGATATGAAGAAAGCCAGAGTGCCTGTACTCCTGTCAGAGAAAGTAGATTTCAAAGTAAAGAATATTATGAAGGATAAAGAAGGTCATTTCATAATAATAAAAGACTTATACCATCAAGAGGACAAAACAATCTTAAAGTTTATGCACCTAATAATAGTTTCAAAATATATGAAGCAAAAACTTGACAGAACTGTAGGAGAAATAGACAAACCCACAACTGTAGTCAGAAATTTAAATGCCACTCTCTCTATAATTGATAAAACAAATAGAAAATCAATAGGCACATAGAAGACTTGAACAAACTATCAACCAATTTGACATAACCAACATTGACAGAAATTGTATCCAACATCAGCAGAATAAACATTCTTCTCAAGTGCACAGAGAACATTTACCAAGACAGATGGCATTCTCAGACTTAAACTCTCAATAAATTTAAAAGGATTCAAGTAACATAGAGTATGTGCACTGAAAACAATGGGATTAGACTAGAAATTCCAACAGAAAGATATATGGAAAATAGTCAAGTATGCGAAAATTAAATAGTGTACTTCCAAATAACCCACGGATCATCAGAAAAATAAAAAATAAAATTAGAAAGTTTTTTGAACTACAATAAAACAAAAACAGGACATGTGAGAATTTGTGGTGTACTGTGAAACCAGTACCTAGAGGGACAATTACAGAACTAAGCACTTATATTAGAAAACAAGAGAGGCCTTAAATCAATGATGTCATCTTCCAACTTAACTAGAAAAAGAAGAGAAGTAAAACTAAATGTAAACAGAAGAAAATTTCTAAAATGTCATTATTGATAGACTCAGGTAAAAAGATTATTATCAGTAAGGTATTTCTCAGAGCACATTAGCTTCAGGAATTAATTTTATCTTCTACTTTTTCTCTTTATTAATCCTTGATTATCTCTCTATTCTTTCAGGTTTGTCTATTTATATGTAGTCTCCTGACTTACAAATTATTATTTTAACTTCAGACCTTTAACTCAACCATAATATATCAAATTTTGAAAAATGTCCAAACTGGTCACTAAAATTTTCATGAAAATAGTGACTAACTATATGCTAGATATTAATAGAAACTTTAAGTATCCTCTCAGCCAAATACCTCTACAACATAGGAATTGTCATTCTCACTTGACATTAAAAAACTGAGGCTAAGAGAGACTAAATAACTTAATCAAAATCACATAATTATTAAGAGACAGAGCCAGGAATCAAACACAGTTTGATTGTAAAGCTGAGAGTGCCCGGCATATAGTGAGCCTCTCTCACTTAAGAAACCCATCTTTAAAACATAGAAAGGGAATATTGTGAATATAGTCTATGAAGCAGAATAAAGAATTAGAAGAAACCTTAAATTTCATCCAGAATAAACATACCCAATCAAGTTAAGGTACTTACTAAAAGAGAATACAGATATCTGATGGGTATTTGTCTTTTCTAAAATACATTAGTGAGCAGAATATGTACTTCTACATGTAACTTTACTTTCATATGATATATTGTTAAAAATACTGTTATTAAAAATCAGTTCATAACTTGTCAGGGAATATATTCAATTCAAATAAAATCAGTTGAAGAAGATAGTATTTCTATTTTTTAAATCTATGTTCCATGAATGCTGCTGAACTCCTCTGATCTATTCATAGTTTTTGACTTAAATAGGGGACAGTCTTGCAAATTAAGTCTGAATGATTCTTCAACACAACTGAAATACGATACGCATCTATCCCAGAACAATAATTCCCTCCTCTTACATCCTCTAATTATTTGCATTTTCCCATTATCTTCTCTTTGGGGTTTGACACAAAATGTTTTTACCTTTATCAGTCACGTACACATCTATGACCTTACCCCCAACCAAAAATTTTTAATGGACAGACTGTTAACAGATAGCGGAGAATATAAGACCAAGAAGGGGAAAAGTGAAAATATTTGCTGGAGGAAAGGAGGTGAAGAAAACAAGAGGGGCATGAAAATATGCCTCTTTTTCATTTAGATAGAGTCCTAAAGAAAATTGATGAGATGGTACAAGATCAAGATAGTATGTCATAAATTTTAGAACTTTGAGAATCTCTTTTCTAAATAAATAGGAAAAATGTGATAAAATAGTTATAACATTAAAATGAATAAGATAAAAGAAAGAGGAGTAGATGTCAATACTACCCAAAGTGATCTACAATGCATGCAACATCTATCAAAATCTCAATGATGTTTTTTGCAGAAATAGAAAAATCCATCTTAAAATTCATATGGAATCTCAAGGGACTACAAATAAACAAACTATCTTTAAAAAGAACAAAGTTGGAGGTCTCACACGTCCTGATTTTAAAACGTACTACAAATCTACAGTAATCAAAATAATGTGATACTGGCATAAAGAAAGATATATAGACCAATGGAATAGAATGGAGATCCCAGAAATAAACAAACTCATATATGGTCAAATGATTTTCAGTAAGGGTGCCAAGACCACTGAATAGGGAAATGACAGTCTTTTAAACAAACGGTGTTGGGAAAACTGGATATTCACATGCAAAAAAAGATGAAGTTGGACCCTTACCTCACACCATATAAAAAAATTAACTCAAAATGCATCACAGACCTAACTTAAAAGCTAAAACTTTAAAACTCTTAGAAGAAATCATAGGGGAAAAGCTTCGTGACATTGAATTTGGCAATGATTTCTTGGCTATGACAACAAAAGCACAAGCAATAAAGAAAAAATAGATAAGTTGGATTTCATCAAACTTAAAACTTTTGTGAAGCAAAGGACACTCTCAACAGAGTGATAAGGCAGCCCACAGAATGGGAGAAAATATTTGTAAATCACTTATTTGATAAGGGACTTACAACCAGAATACATAAAGAACTCCTACAACTCAACAACAAAAAACAAGCAACCTGATTTTAAAATGGGCAAAGGATCTAAACAGACATTTCTCCAAGGAAGATATACAAATGGCCAATAAATACAGGGAAATGTAAATGAAAACTACAATGAAGTTACCACTTGATGCTCACTAGAATCAAATAGTCAGATAATAACAAGTGTTGTCAAGGATGTGGAGAAACTGATACCCTCAGACACTACTGGTGGGAGTGTAAAGTCATGGCGCTGCTTTGGAAAACAGTCTGGTAGTTCCTCAAACAATTCAATATAGATTAATTAATAAATAATTAAACATATGGGCTACCATACGACCTAACAATTCCACTTCCAGGTATATACCCAGGAGAAATGAAAACATATGCCTAACAAAAACTTGTATATGAATCTTTACAGCAGCATTATTCATAACAGTCAAAACTTGTACACAGTCCAAATGCCCATGAATTGATGAGCAGATCAACAAAACATATAAAATCTGTACAATAGAGTGAGTATATTTGGCTATAAAAAAGAAATGAAATACTGATACCCCCTACAATGCAGATGAACTCTGAAAACAAGCTAAGTGAAAGAAGTCAGTCACAAAAAATCACTATCATATACATGAAATGTCCAGATCAGCAAAATCTATACAGACAGAAAATAGACTCATGGCTGCTTAAGGCTGGGGATGGAGGAGGACTAAGAGGGTTAGGGGGTGACAGCTAAAGGTTACAGGGTTTATTCTTGAGGCGATAAAAATGTTGTAAAATTGACTGGTGGTGATAGTTACATATATTCGTGAAGATACTAAAAACCACTGAATTGTACACTTTAAATGGGTGAATTTGTATGGCATGTGAATCATATCTCAATAAACCTGTGTTTTAAAAAATTAACTGTACCCAAATAGAGGTCTGGCCTTTGTCTTCTGTCTCTGGAAGGTAATCTTTAAGCACTTGCAATGTCCTGCCTAAAAGAGTGGTTTTGTTTATCTGAGGGTCTTGGGCCACACGAGCCATCTATGTTAACAATGTGATTTATGCTGGGAACTTTGGGCCACACAGTATCAGCTCCACCTCAGGAAAGGCTGGAAACTGTCATCTTCACAGGCAATCAACTATGTCTATGTGACCAAATCCTAACAAAAACTGCACACCAATGCTTGGGGGAGCTTCCCTAGTTGGCAATACCCTGTGTATTTCACACATTATTGCTGGGAGAAGTTAGTGCTGTCCATGACTCACTGGGAAAGGGGACAAATGGAAGCTTCATGCTTGAAATTCTCCTGGATTCAGCTCCATGAGCCGCTTCCCTTGACTAATTTTCCATCTGTATTCTTTCACTGTAATAAACCTTAACTGTTCATTTAACAGCTTTTAGGGAATTCTGTGAGTCCTTGTAGTAAAGTATCAAAGCTGAAGGTGGGCTTGGGGATCCCTGAACTTGTAGCTGGTGTCAAAAGTGAGGATGGTCTTAGGGACTCTCACATTGAGGAGATATAATAAACACAGTGCACAAACACTGATCAGATCCTGAATCTCAAAAAAAAAAAAAAAGCTTTAAAAATTTAAATATAGGTTCATCTATATCAACATTTAAAAAAATAAATACATGGTTCTGCATGATACACAGGCACCACCCAAAGTGGACAGCTGCAGCACTACAGTCCCACTCTGGAATGGCCATAAAGGGAAATTATCTCAGTAAGAAGAACTTTGAGCAGTGAGTTCACTTTGCCTGGGAAGAGAGATGGCCATAGATACAGGTCTACACTGATTCAAGTACTATGGCAAATGGTTTGGCTGGATGGCCAGGGGACCTGGATAGAACACAAGTAGAGATTACCAACAAGGAAGTCTGGGGAAGAGGTATACGGACAGACCTCTCCAAATGAATACGGAGTACAAAGATATTTGTGACTCATGTGAAAATATTTATGTCACTAGCCACTCCTACCATTGTTCCAATGAGCTTGTGAACAAAGTGGCCATGCAGGTATGGAAACTATTCAAGGGCTCAGCAACATCAAAGCTGATCTGGCTATAGCCACTGCTGAATACCCAATCTGCCAACAGAGATCAACACTGAGCCTCTGATACGAGCACCAGTCCTTTGGGAGATAACACTGAGCCTCTGATACATACGAGCACCACTCCTTTGGGGGATCAGGCAGCTATCTGGTGGCAAGTTGGGTACATTGGACTGCTTCCATCATGGAAGGAGCAGCACTTTGTTCTTACTGGAATAGACACTTACTCTGGACATTGACTTGCCTCCACTGCATACAGTCATTCTGCCAAAACTACCATCTCTGGACTTGTATCATTGTGGTATCACACATATGCTTCTGACCAAGGAAATAATTTCACAGCAGATGAAATGTGTCTATGCCCATTGCAGTCACCATGCAACAATGATGACTACCAAGCAGCACTGCTCACTAATTCACCATGTTCCCCACCATCTGAAGTAGCTGGCTGGATAGAACAGTGAACTGGCCTTTTTAAGATTTAATTACAAGTGCTGGATAGGTGATGTCTTGTAAACTAAGGCTATGTCTCCCCGAATGAAGTAAGCGCTCTAAATCAGCACCCAAACTATGATGGTATCTTTCCCACAGCCAGAATTCACAGGTATGGGAATCTAGGGGGAAAAAAATAGGAGTGACCTATCTCACTACTGCCCCTTTTGATACACTAGCAAAATTTCTGCTTCCCAACTCTGTGATCTTAGGCTCTACTAGTCTAGAGGTCTTAGTTCTAAAGAGAGGAATACATCTATCAAGGGACACAATGATTCATTGAACTTGAAGTTCTGACAGCCACCTGGCCACTCTGGCTCCTCATTCCACTGAATCAAAAGGCAAAGAGGGGAGTTACTGTACTTTCTAGAGTGACTGATTCTGACTATAAAGGGAAAATTGTGCTGGTACAACATAATGGAGGTAAGAGGAAGTATAGCTTGAATATAGGTTACCTTTTAGGGCACCTCTTGGTATTCTCACGGCCTATGATTAAAGTCAATGATAAAATACAACTCAGTTAAGGCAGGACGGCTAATAAATGGCCCAGACCTTCTGAATGAAGGATTGGATCACCCCACAAGGCAAGGGGCCATAACCAGCTAAGATGTTGCTGAGGACAAAAGGAATACAGAATGGGTAGTAGAGGAAAGCAGGTATAAATACTAGATGAAACTCCATAACCAGTTTCAGAAATTAATATTGTAATAGTTATGATATCCTTTCAATATTTTGATATGAATTTATATGTGTGAATATACACCTAAATATTAACAAAAATTCTTTCTTTTCTTCCCCTTTCTCATCCCCTTACCATCTAACATAATAGTAGCTTTGCACTCTATTCCGGGGAAAGAGCCTGTTTTTGGTTGTATGTAGGACAGTTCTATCATTTGGACAGAAGCATGATCTTGTTTTCTTTATTTGGAGATTAAATATAGTTTAAAGAGAGGAGCCAAGGTAACATGCTTGTGGTCACTGGGTCAATTTGACTAGTCTGACAGACACTTACCAAAATTCCCTTTTCAGTGTATTTCTGGTTACGATGGGTAACAAGAGATTTTCATAGAAGACCTGAAGAGTAGAAATAAGGCAGCAGCCATTTTATAGCTTGCATACATTGTCACTTAACTGCTGGTTCACCTCCTTATACAAGGCAGCATCTGAGTCTGCAACTGCCCCACCTTTCCCACCATCCTCCTTCAGCTTCTCTGACTTCTAGGCCAGATGTGTGTATTTAGCTCCTAGCCTAATCTACAGAATATCCACACCACCAAGGTCAGAGGCAACATAAACTGACATGTATATCTGTCCATCCTCGAGAATTCCAGCTCATGCCTGTGGGTTCTAGCTTGTTCTTGCTCTTAAGTCTCCCCCGCTTTACATTCATTTTTCCTTCCCAAGAGCCTGCCCTCTGGACTTAAAGCTCCAAATTCAGATGCAACCACAACAGCCTTAAAAAGACTGCTTAACCAGCTTCCACAATGGCATAAGGTCAAATCCCTGTAAAGAAACCTATGTCTGTATGTCTTTTAATAGTTCTGTTTCTCTGATAAGTGACTGATAAAGATATAACCCTCTATACAATAACAAACTGCTTCTGTTCAGAGGCTCTGCTTGTATAACATTTTTTCAAGAACATTCCAAGAATAATATTATTCTAAATATCATTAACCATAATGTAAGTGAAATTCAGACATTTCAAATGCCAACTGTATAATATAATGGGAGAAAATTAATATAATAATAAAATAAAACCACTTCTGCTTCAGTCCACTTTCCTTAAAAACCAAATACAATTATACTATTTGAGTATAGTCTAATCTGAATGTAGTCAATCATCTCCCTTTTCTGGTCCTCTGCAATGCTTGCCATGGTATTATAGAAAAGTTATTATATTTTATAAATGGTTCCATTATAAGCTCATAAGCTGACTGCCACTTCAACATAATAAGAAAAACCTCCCATTTTCCACAGTGGCAATTTTAGATGATCACCATCAAACCCTGGACACTCCATCAACTCCTCTCTCACTTTCAGTAGATGACCTCAAAGAAAAAATTAAAATCAGACAAGAATTTCCTGATCCTCCTACCACTAAACCTAAAACCATCCACAAACACACAGCTTATACTTCTTCTCTCCTGAGATAATGGAAGGGTACATGTGTTCCTGTTTAAATCCTGTCATCCATGCAGTAGACCCTAACCCCTCTTCATATACTCTGGATAGGACTGACTCTCTGCAGTCTGCTCAGATGTGCCACTCATAACTTCTTCTCCTTTATCATTGGCCTTTTTTCCCTTGCCAACAACTCTTCCTAACTAGAATTTAAGTATTTAAGCATGCCAAACATTCTTCTATTTTAAACAGTTCCTTTGGAATACATACCACCTTTTATCACAGTAAAAGTTAAACCTCTTGAATGAATTGTCAAGGGAAAAGAAGAAGTCAGGATTTTATTAAACAGTGAAAATTGGGGGAGATGTCAAAATATGACTGGTGTTTAGAATACAACCATTACTGTAAACCAGTTGAATAAGTCTTCCTGAACAGCCGAATTTCCAAATAGTTAAGGGTTTACCATTTAAGAAAAGAAACATTAATTATTATAGTCATTTTGAATACAAATGTTCCCAGTGTTATAAACTGTCCTACCTTTTAAAACATAATTAACACAATTTAGTCTTATCCTGATAATAGGGTGATTAATGGGACAATTATTAAAATGTGTCATAATTCATTAATGGCCCTCTCAAGGGCTAGTGGGTTCTATGCTAGCTATGTCAACCAAGACGTTTATGATTTTTCAATTCTTTACCTGCATTTTTCCATCTCATTCTTTGCTCTGTATTAAGTCAGCTGTTGGTTCTCATTGTTATAAGCACTTCTTGTGGTACTCTTGTGTCCCCACTTCTAATTTGCTACTTTTATTATACTTCTGGTCTAAAATTCAATAGCCAAGTATATTAGAATTATATATAATATAAAAGTACAGCTTGGAGGCACCTTCTCCAGGTAATCAGTAAATAGTTGATAAATTTAGAGGAAAGACAAAAAAGCTACCCTACAGTCTATAAATACTAGATTAGCATCAAGAGAAAAGACTTAAAAAAAAAAAACCTTTTTAAAATGATGACAGTAGAAGGACCTTCAAGATGGCAGAGGAGTAAGACATGGAGATCACCTTCGTCCCCACAAATACATCAGAAATACATCTACATGTGGAACAACTCCTACAGAACACCTACTGAATGCTGGCAGAAGACCTCAGACTTCCCAAAAGGCAAGAAAATCCCCACGTACCTGAGCAGGGCAAAAGAAAAAAGAAAAAACAGAGACAAAAGAATAGGGATGGGACCTGCACCACTGGGAGGGAGCTGGGAAGGAGGAAAAGTTTCCTCATACTAGGAAACTAGGCAGAGACTTGGGTGGCAGAGGGGGAAGCTTCAGAGCCACGGAGGAGAGTGCAGCAACAAGGGTGCAGAGGGCAAAGCAGAGAGATTCCCGCACAGAGGATCAGTGATGACCAGCACTCACCAGCCTGAGAGGCTTGTCTGCTCACCCAGCAGGGCGGGTGGGTGCTGGGAGCTGAGGCTGGGGCTTCAGGGGTCAGATCCCAAGGAGAGGACTGGGGTTGGCTGCGTGAACACACAGCCTGAAGGGGTCTAGTGTGCCACAGCTAACCGGGAGAGAGTCCAGGAAAAAGTCTGGAACTGCCTAAGACTCAAGAGACCATTGTTTCGGGGTGCGCAAGGGGAGGAGATTCAGAGCACCATCAAAATGAGCTTCAGAGACAGGCGCAAGCTGTGCCTATCAGCGCAGACACCAGAGACAGGCATGAAACTCTAACGCTGCTGCTGCAGCCACCAAGAATCCTGTGTGCAAGCACAGGTCACTATCCACACCTCCCCTCCCAGGAGCCTGTGCAGCCCACCACTGCCAGGGTCCTGTGATCCAGAGACAACTTCCCCAGGAGAACACATGGCACGCCTCAGGCTGTTGCAACGTCACACCGACGTCTGCTGCCACAGGCTCGCCCTGCATTCCGTACCCCACCCACCCCCCAGCCTGAGTGAACCAGAGCCCCGTAATCAGCCACTCCTTTAACCCCCTCCAGTCTGGGTGAAAAAAAGATACCAGAGGGCGACCTACATGCAGAGGTGGGGCCAAAACCAAAGCTAAACCCCAGGAGCTTTGCGAACAAAGAAAAGAAAGGGAAATTTATCCATGCAGCCTCAGGAGCAGCGGACTAAATCTCCACAGTCAACTTGATGTACCCTGCATCTGTGAAATACCTGAAAAATGAATCATCCCAAAATTGAGGCAGTGGACTTTGAGAACAACTGTAGACTTGGGGTTTGTTGTATGCAACTGACTAGTTGCTGATTTTTATGTTTATCTTAGTTTAGTTTTTAGTGCTTATTATCATTGGTGGATTTGTTTATTGGTTTGGTTGCTCTCTTCTTTTCTTTATTACTTTTTAAAATTTTTTTACTTTAATAATATTTTTAAGATTTATTTTAATAACTTTATTTTATTTTATTTGTCTTTCTTTTTTTTCTCTCTTTTCTTCTGAGCTGTATGGCTGACAGTGTTTTGGCTCTCAGGCCGGGTATCAGGCCTGAGCCTCTGAGATGGCAGAGCCGAGTTTAGGACATTGGTCCACCAGACACCTCCTGGCCCCATGCAATATCAACCAGCGAGAGTTCTCCCAGAGATCTCCGTCTCAATGCTAAGACCCAGATCCACTCAAAGACCAGCAAGCTCCAGTGCTGGACACCCCATGCCAAACAACTAGCAAGACAGGAACACAACTCCATCCATTAGCACAGAGGCTGCCTAAAATCATAAGTTCATAGACACCCCAAAACACACTACCAGATGCAGTCCTGCCCACCAGAAAGACAAGACCCAGCCTCATCCACCAGACAACAGGCACCAGTCCCCACCAGCAGGAAGCCTATACAAGCCACTGAACCATCCTTACCCACTGGGGGCAGACACCAAAAACAACAGGAACTACTAACCTGCAGCCTGCAAAAAGGAGACCCCAAACACAGTAAGTTAAGCAAAATGAGAAGACAAAGAAATAAGCAGCAGATGAAGGAGCAAGGTAAAAACCCACCAGACCGAACAAATGAAGAGGAAATAGGCAGTCTACCTGAAAAAGAGTTCAGAATAATGATAGTAAAGATGATCCAAACTCTTGGAAATAGAATGAAGAAAACACAAGAAACGTTTAGCAAGGACCTAGAAGAACTAAAGGGCAAACAAACAATGATGAACAACACAATAAATGAAATTAAAAATTCTCTAGAAGGAATCAGTAGCAGAATAACTGAGGCAGAAGAACGGATAAGTGATCTGGAAGATAAAACAGTGGAAATAACTACCACAGAGCAGAATAAAGAAAAAAGAATGAAAAGAATTAATAACAGTCTCAGAGACCGCTGGGTCAACATTGAACGTACCAACATTCAAATTATAGGGGTCCCAGAAGAAGAAGAGAAACAGAAATGGACTGAGAAAATATTTGAAGAGATTATAGTTGAAAACTTACCTATTACGGGAAAGGAAATAGCCACCCAAGTCTAGGAAGCTCAGAGTGTCCAATACACGATAGGTCCAAGGAGAAACATGCCAAGACACATATCAATCAAACTATCAAAAATTAAATACAAAGAAAAAATATTAAAAGCAGCAAGGGAAAAGCAACAAATAACATACAAGGGAATCCCCATAAGGTTAACAGCTGATCTTTTAGCAGAAACTCTGCAAGCCAGAAGGGAGTGGCAGGACATAATTAAAGTGATGAAAGGTAAAAACCTACAACCAAGATTACTCTACCAAGCAAGGATCAGACTGAAATTTGATGGAGAAATTAAAACCTTTACAGACAAGCAAAAGCTAAGAGAATTCAACAACACCAAACCAGCTTTACAACAAATGCTAAAGGAACGTCTCTAGGCAGGAAACACAAGAGAAGGAAAAGACCTACAATAACAAACCCAAAACAATTAAGAAAATGGTAACAGGAACATACATATCAATAATACCTTAAATGTAAACAGATTAAATTCTCCAACCAAAAGACACAGACTGGCTGAATGGAGACAAAAACAAGACCCATATATATGATGTCTACAGGAGACCCACTTCAGACCTAGGGACACAAACATACTGAAACTGAGGGGATATAAAAAGATATTCCATGCAAATGGAAATCAAAATGTAGTTGGGGTAGCAATTTTCATATCAGACAAAATAGACTTTAAAATAAAGAGTACTACAAGAGATAAAGAAAGACACTACATAATGATCAAGGGATCAATCCAAGAAGAAGATATAACAATTCTAAATATTTATGCATCCAATATTCAAGCACCTCAGTACATAAGGCAAATGCTAACAGCCATAAAAGGGGAAATTGACAGTAACACAATCATAGTAGGGGACTTTAACACCCCACTTTCACTATGGACAGATCAAGCAAAATGAAAACTAATAAGGAAACACAAGCTTTAAATGACACTTTAAACAACATGGACTTAATTGATATACAGAGGAAATTCCATCCAAAAACAACAGAACACACTTTCTTCTCAAGTGTTCATGGCACATTCTCCAGGATAGATCATACCTTGGGTCACAAATCAAGCCTTGGTAAATTTAAGAAAACTGAAATCGTATCAAGTATCTTTTCTGACCACAACGCTATGAGATGAGATACCAATTACAGGCAAAAAACTGTAAAAAATACAAACACATGGAGGCTAAACAATACGTTACTAAATAACCAAAAGAATACTGAAGAAATCAAAGAGGAAATCAAAAAATAGCTAGAAACAAATGACAATGACAAACGACAACCCAAAACCTATGGGATGCAGTAACAGCAAATCTAAGAGGGAAGTTTATAGCAATGCAATCCTACCTCAAGAAACAAGAAAAATCTCAAACAAACAACCTAAAGCAATTAAAGAAAGAAGAATAAAATAACCCTCAAAGTTTGCAGAAAGAAAGAAATCATAAACATCAGATCAGAAATAAATGAAAATGAAGGAAATGATAGCAGAGATCAACAGAAATAAAAGCTAGTTCTTTGAGAAGATAAACAAAATTGATAAACCATTAGGCAGACTCATCAAGAAAAAAAGGGAGAAGACTCAAATCAACACAATTAGAAATGAAAAAGAAGTAACAACTGACACTGCAGAAATACAAAGGATCATGAGAGATTACTACAAGCAACTATATGTCAATAAAATGGACAACCTGGAAGAAATGGACAAATTCTTAGAAAAGCACAACCTGCTGAGACTGAACCAGGAAGAAATAGAAAATATAAACAAACCAATCACAAGCACTAAAATTGAAACTGTGATTAAAAATCTTCCAACAAACAAAAGCCCAGGGTCAGATGACTTCACAGGTGAATTCTATTAAACATTTACAGAAAAGCTAACACCTACCCTTCTCAAACTCTTACAAAATATAGCAGAAGAAGGAATAGTCCCAAACTCATTCTATGAGTTCTATGAGTCCACCAACACCCTGATACCAAAACCAGACAAAGATGTCACTAAGAAAGAAAACTACAGGCCAATATCACTGATGAACATAGATGCAAAAATCCTCAACAAAACAGTAGTAAACAGAATCCAACAGCACATTAAAAGGATCACACACCATGATCAAGTCAATGACCCTTTTAAGGGTCAAATATCACTAATAATTTTTTTCTAGTTTTATTGAGATGATAATTGACATCTAACACTGTAAATTTAAGGTGTACAATGTGGTGATTTGATACTTACAAATTGCAAAATGTATTTATCACAATAAAGTGAGTTAACACATCCGTCACCATAACATAATTACCGTTTTGTTATTGTTGTTAAAGTGAGAACATTAAAGCTCTACTCTCATAGCAACTTTCAAGAATACAGTACAGTATTGTTAACCAAAGACACCATGCTGTACATTAGATTCCCAGACCTTATTCATCTTATAACTGAAAGATTTTACCTTTGACCAACATTTTCCTCCACCCCTCATCCCTTGGCAACCACCATTCTACTTTTTATTTCTAGGAGTTTGATGTTTTTAGATTCCACACGCATGTGAGATCACACTAATTGTCTTTCTCTGTCTGACTTATTTCAGTTAGCATAATGCCTTCAAGGTTCACCCACACTGGTGCAAATGGCAGGATCTCCTCTTCTTTTTTCTTTTTTTAATGTCTAATATTCTTCTCTCTCTCTGTGTGTGTGTGTGTGTGTGTGTGTGTGTGTGTGTGTGTGTGTGTATATATCTCACATTTTCTTTATCCGTTCATCCATCAATGGACACTTAGCATGTTTCTATGTCATGGTTTTGGTGAATAATGCTGCAATGAACATGGGGGTGCAAGTGTCTTTAAGATAGTGACTTCATCTTCTTTGGCTATATACCCAGAAGTGGAATTGCTGAATCATATGGTAGTTCTATTTTTAATTTTTTGAGGACCATCCATACTATTTTCCACAATGGCTGTACCAATTTACATTCACACTAACAATGCACCAGTGTTCCTTTTTTTTTCTCCACATCCTCATCAGCATTTGTTGTTTCTTCACTTTTTGATAACATGATTCAAACAAGTGTAAGATATCTCATTGCAGTTTTGATTTGCATTTCACTGAAGATTAGTAACATTGAGCATCTTTACATGTATTTGTTGGACATCTGCATGTCCTCTTTAGAAAACTTTGCCTGTTAAAGTCTTCTGTCCATTTGAAATCAGATTTTTTTTTTGCTATTGAGTTATATATGAGTTATATTGAGGGTTTTTTTTTTTTTTTGCTATTGAGTATTTTGGACATTAACCCCTTATCAGAGAAATGGTTTGCAAATATTTTCTCCCATTCTGTAGGTTGCCTTTTCATATGCTTTTCAGTTTGATGTAGTCCCACTTGTCAATTTTTGGTTTTGTTCCTTGTGTTTTTGGTGTCATATCCAAAAAAAATCATTGCCCAGACCAATGTCATGGCATTTTTCCCCCTATGTTTTCTCCTAAGAATTTTACAGTTTTAGGTCTTACATTTAAGTCTTTAATCCATTTTAAGTTAATTTTTGTGAGAAGTGTAAGAAAGATGTTCAATTTCATTATTTTGCATGTGAATATACAGTTTTCCAAACACCCTTTATTGAAAAGATTATCCTTTCCCCATTAAGTATTCTTGGCTCCATTGTCAAATACTAGTTGACCATACATACATGCAGAGGTTTATTTCTAGGTGCTCAATTCTGTTCCAATGGTCTATGTGTCTGTTTTTATGCCAGTACCATATTGTTTTGATTACTACAGCTTTGTAATATAGTTTGAAATCAGGAAGTGTAATGCCTCTAAGCTTTCTTCTTTCTCAAGATTTCTTTGGCTATTTGGGATCTTTTGCAGTTCCATACAAACTTTAGAATTCTTTCTACTTTTTCTGTAAAAAATGACAATGGAATTTTGATAGAGACTGAACTGAATGTATAGATGGTTTTGGTTAGTATGGAAATGTTTATAGTATTAACTCTTCTGTCCATGTACACAGGATATCTTTTCATTTATTTCTGTCTTCAATTTCTTTCCTCAATGTCTTATAGCTTTCAGTATACAGATCTTTCACCTCCTTGATTAAATTTATTCCTAAGTATTTTATTGTTCTTCATGCTACTGTAATGGGATTGTTTTCTTTATTTCTTTTTCAGATAGGTCATTCATAGTGTATACAAATGTAATTGACTTTGGTGTGTTGATTTTGTATCCTGAGATTTTACTGGATCATTTATTAGTTCTAACAGTTTTTGGTAGATTCTTTAAGATTTTCTATATAGAAAATCATATCAGCAAAGAAAATTTTATTTCTTCCTTCTCAATGTGGATTCCTTTTATTTCTTTTTCTTGCCTAACTGTTCTGGCTAGCACATCCACTACTATCCTGAATAGGAGTGGTGAGAGTGGATACCCTTGTCTCATTTCTAATCTTAGAGTGAATGCTTCCAACTTTTCACTGTTAAGTATTTTGTTAGCTGTGGATTTCACATATATGATCTTTATTGTGTTGAAGTATGTTCTATCTATATCCAATTTCTTGAAAGTTTTTATCATGAAAGGATGTTGAATTTTTAAAATCTTTTTTTCTGATAGCTTGTTATTAGTGTACAGAAGTGCAACTAATTTTTGTATATTGATTTTGTATCCTGAAACTTTACTGAATTCATTGATTAGTTCTAATGGTTTTTTGATGGAATAAAAAAAATCAGTTTTCTATATATAATATCATGTCACTTGCAAACAGAGACAGTCTTACCTCTCCCTTTCCCTTTTGGTCCTTGGCTTTTCTTTGGTGGGAAGTTTCTGATTATTGAAAAAAAATTTCCTTACTTATTACTGATCTGTTCAGATTTTCTTTTTCTTCATGATTCAGACACGGTAGGTTGTATCTTTCTAGGAATTAATCCATAACACCTAAGTTGTCCAATTTGTTAGCATATAATTGTTCATAGTAGTCTCTTATGATCTTTGTATTTCTGTGGTATCAGTTGTAATATCTCCTCTTTCATTTATAATTTTATTTCAGTCCTCTCTTTTTTTCTTTGTAAGTCTAGCTAAAGGTTTGTCAATTTTATCTTTTCAAAAACCCAGCTCTTAGTTTTGTTGATCTTTTCTGTTGTGCTTATATTTCCTAGTTCATTTATTTCTGTTCTAATCTTTGTTATCTTCTTCCTTCTGCTAACTTTAGGCTTACCTTATTCTTTTTTTTTTTTTTTAGCTCCTTAAGGTATAAAGTTAGGTTGTTTATTTGTTACCTTGTTTTCTTCTAAATGTAGGTGTTTACCATTATAAACTTAGCGTCTTAGCACTGCTTTGTTGCATTCCATAAGTTTTGGTATGTTGTATTTCGATTTTCATTTTTTAATATATTTTTTATTTCCCTTTTGATTTCATCTTTGGCCTATTGTTTGTTCAGGAGTGTGTTATTTAATTAAGGCTTATTTTGTGACCTAACATATGATCTATCCTGGAGAATGTTCCATGTGAACTTGAGAAGAAATGTCCTTATATAATAATAAAGGAGTCAACTCATCAAGAGGAAATGCTAATTGTTAATATATGTGCACCCAACTTCCTAGTACCTAAATATTGGGTTGGCCAAAAAGTTCGTTTGGGTTTTTCTGTACCAGCTTACGGAAAAACCTGAACAAACTTTTTGGCCAACCCAATATATTAACCAAATACTAACAGATCTGGAAAGAGTGATAGATAACAACACAGTAATACTAGAAGACTTCAATATCCCGCTTTCATCAATGGTCAGATCATCTAAATAGAAAGGCAATAAAGAAACACTGGGCTAGAACTAAACTTCAGGCCAGATGGACCTAACAGATATGTACAGAGCATTTCACCCAACAGCAACACAGAATTCTTTTTCTTTGACTTTAGAGTTTTATTATATTGTTATCTTGGAGAAGACTGTTTCAGATTGAAATTTTGGGGTGACCTATTAGCTTCATGAACTTGGATGTTTAACTCTCTCCCTAAGTTTGGGAAGTTCTCAGCCATTATTTCTTTAATTAAGCTTTCTACCTCTTTCTCTCTCTCTTCTCCTTTGGGACTTCAATGATGCATAGATTGTTTTTGTTAGTGGTGTACCATAAGACCCACTGGCTTTCTTCATTCCTTTTCATTCTTTTTCTTTTTGCTTCTCTGACTGGATAATTTCAAATGATCTGTCTTCAAGCTCACTGATTCTTTCTTCCGCTTGGTCTAGTCGGTTGTTGAAGATCTCTATTGAATTATTTGGTTCAGTCACTGTATTCTTCAGCTGCAAAATTTGCTCGGTTCTTTTTTGTTTTCTATTTCTTAGTTGAACTTTCTATTTTGTTCTTGTATTGTTTTCCTGATATTGTTAAATTGCTTATCCAGTTCTCTTACAGCTCTCTGAGCATCTTTAGAGAAATTATTTTGAATTCTTTGCCAGATAATTCCTGTGTCTCCTTTTTGGGGAAGCCACTTACTGGAGATTTACTATATTCCTTTGGTGGAGTCTCTTTCACTGATTCTTCATGATCACTGTAGCCTTGTGCAGATATCTGAGCAACTGAAGAAGCAGGTACCTCTTCCAGACTTTATGGAATGACTTTACTAAGGGAAAATGTTCACCTGTGGGTGGGGTGAGGGCATGTGGTGGCACTGGGTTCAGGGGAGTACAGTGGCTTGTCAGCTCAAGTCACTGGGGTCTGAAGCATCAAAAACTGTGTGGTCCTTGGTAGGTACTGCAGGGGGTCCACAGATGCTGCAAGGGCTGTTGCGGTCTTCAGCAGCTAGGGACCAGGGCAAGTAGCAGTAGTGGCTGAAGCCAGAGGTGTAAACACACTCAGATGCAGGAGCCAGCTGCAGGTGCTTGTATAGTGAATGGCAGAGGCTGGTTGCAATCACACATGTAGTGGTGGGGGCCAGGGTAGGCAGCAAAGGCCAGAGTATACTATGCGTGTGCTGACAG
The DNA here is from genome assembly GCF_009873245.2 of Balaenoptera musculus. Lineage (NCBI taxonomy): Eukaryota > Metazoa > Chordata > Mammalia > Artiodactyla > Balaenopteridae > Balaenoptera > Balaenoptera musculus. Next base: position 26,161,992 of record NC_045792.1, read on the forward strand.
CTGTAGGAGTCCCAACCATCAGCATTCACTACCATGGCTATTGGGTCTTGCCACAGGCACATGGAAGTAGATCCCAGTGATGGGGATCGGGGTGGAGGTGTGCTAGTGCACAGCTAGTGGGGCTAGCTGCAGGTGAGCACAGTGATACAGGCCAGTGACAGAAAAGAGAGACTGATCCAGGCCCAGAAGCACCTGCAGGGACCCTAGATGTTGGCATGCCCTTCTGTAGCTACACAGTCTCCCCCAGGGCATGCACATGGCAGTGGAGGCTGGGGAAAGGTGTCAGGTTGGCAGTGTGCAAGTACACATCTGGAAGGGCTAGCCCTGAGCACATACATGGTGGTGGGGGTCAGCCATAGGGGTCTAGGCTGGCATGTTGTACTCCTGCAGCTGCAGAGGCCTGGGCTGGCTGCAAGGGCAGTTCTCAGGCTCCAGGAGGTGGGTAGGGAACAGGAAGGGACTCGGTCAGCTAGCATCAGCAAATGAAAATACCTATGTGGTGAAAGCTGGTGAAATCTGCAAGTGTTTCACAGCAGCTGTGCTGGCCATTAGTTTCTTCAGTGGCAAATGTTTTGATTGTCTACAGAGTAGATCACTGGGAAACATGATCACTCCTGCCTAGTATACTCTGATTTTCTTCCTTGTTCCTAGCTTCTCTATATATCTCAGCTTTTCTGATCTCTAGGCAGGGTGAAACTGAAGTGGTACCTTCATGTGGTGCCACAAAACACTGGGGAGCTGGTCACTCACCCACTCTTCTTTTCCCTGCGAGGGGAACTCTTTTCACCTAGGGAAATCTCTCTTGGCATTGAGCAATACCAGCTTGGGCAATAGGATGATCCAGGCAAAGAGAAGCGGTCTTCCTTCCCTTTTTGTGCAGCCATTCCCAAGTTTTTTGTTCCACTACGTTGCTGAAGTTTCTTAAGTAGACTCTAGAGCTCTCCCAGACCTGTTTTTACTCATGGATAGCTACCTAACCATTGATCTTTCAGGGGTGACAGAGGGTGGGGTCTCTTACTCAGCCATTTTGGTGACATCCCACTGTATCTTTTATAATGTTCTAGCTTAGTAAACTTAAATTTTAAAAAGTTAAAGACTCAAGATGTTCCCAGAAACCGATCAAATATCTTCAATCACAATTACTGCCAAATCAATTAATAAGTAAAAAAAATCCTTTACAATAAAATATTAAAAGACCTCATAATATACAAATGAAACAAAAGAAAAAATACTATAAATTTGTATTCTTAAAGCAATAAACAATAGTGGTGAAATATGCAAAACACATAACAAGTCATGATTATTATCTCATAATTCAATAAAACTAAGCCTCTTGAAACATGGTATAAGGAAAATACACAAACACCCTGACATGTTTTATTTTAAATTTATAACCATAAACCTCAGATGGACCTTCGGCACTGCCTGAGAATCCTACTTTATTTCACTCACTGGTTTTCTCAAAAACCATTTCACACTTTCTTCTCAAACCTCTAACACCCCTTCTTCACCGTCACTCTCAGCTGATACCTGAGTCCTTTCACTAAACTAACAGAGGCAATAAGAGGAAAACTAGGTCATTTTTCTACTACCACATTTACAAACCTACCTGTATCTGTGCCTCTCCTACTGATGGACAGTAACCAGCTCCTTTCTAAACATACCTCTTCACTAACTATTCTCACATTCACTCTTGAACACATTATAATCAGGCTTTTCCTTGGGAGACCAAGGAAACCACACTTATGAAAGTCACCAGGGGAATTCCCTGGTGGTCCAGTGGTTAGGACTTGGGGCTTTCACTGCTGGGGATCAGGTTCAATCCCTGGTTGGGGAACAGATCTCACAAGCTGCATGGCACAGCCAAAAAAAAAAAAAAAAAAAGTCAATGGTCACTTTTCCATCTTTGAAGATCTTACTCTATCTCTCAGAAACAGTTCACACAGTTATTCACAACCTCCTTCTTGTCCTCTCTGGTTTCTGAAACACTACACCCTAAGTTTTCCTTCTGGCTTTTCCTCGCTGGCTGTACTTTCTCAATCTCATTTGTTGGATCTATTTTGTCCTCTTCCAGACAGTGCTCAGCTCAGTCTTCAGACTCTCCTCATTAATAATTTCTTAACTCCCATGGCTTTAAGTACATTTAAATGTTAACAGCATCTAAGTCTATATGGGAGAACCAACATATACCCAGAAATCCATGGGCAGTCACTCCACACCACCACGTGAATGGCTAATGGGCATACTTCACGTGTCCATAAACAGTATTCTTCATTTCCCACCTCCTGAAAAATTGTCCCCCTGCAAAGTTTTTCTACTTCAATAAATGGCACCAGCATTGCCCCAAATCTTAATACTTCTCACCAGTTTACCACCCTAACCCAAGGCACTATCTGAATTAATTAAATACTCTCCTAAATATTCTCCCTGCTTCCACTCTTGCCTATCTACATTACCTTCTCAAAAGAGCCACCAGAAAAGTCTTTTAAAACATAAACCAGCAGTTTCCAGACTGGCATTTCAGGGGCTGAGAAGTTGCCACCCTATCACATCAACAAGTACAAAGCTGAACAAACTGAAAAATCGACAACTCTTTTTAGATCCATCATGAAAGTGATTGCCCCCAAAATTGGAGAGACAGTCAGGTGGATACAAAGAATCATAATTTATCTGTGCAGAAACCAGTGGTTCTGTGAGAACTAGTGCCAGGGTAGGAAAACCTAAACTGTAATTGATAAGTTGCAGGAGGCTCAATGTGGACAAATTTAAGAGTTAAAAATCCTAGGGGAATCCAGTCATAATGGGGCCTCTCAAACTTTTGTGAATTTTACCTCTTGGAGCTCTACCAGGGACTCAGAGTAAAGATCAGGAAAAAAATCCCCTATGACTTTCAACAGGGGGAAGGGAAAAGGAAACATTTTGAAATATACCAGGGCATTCTGTTTTACTTAAAAAGGCCTGCCCCTTAGTAGAAACTATTGTGCCAGAGTTTAACCTGCTGGGGTTTTGTCAGAGCCTAACCTACCTGAAGGAAGGGAAACATCCAACTCCAGCCCCTTCTAGCCATTCTATCCCAACTAAGTGGAAAAAGAACTGAGAAGTACTAGTGAAATTCACAGTCCAGGGGCATAGGCTCACAAAGAACAGATGGATAATGTAAGCAGAGAGATGAAACTTCTAAGAAATGACGGAAAAGAAATGCTAGAGATCAAAATCACTATAACAGAAATGACAAATGCCTTTGATGGATTTATTAGTGACTGGACAAGGCTGAGGAAAAAATCTCTGAGCTTGAGGATATGACAACAGAAACTTCCACAACTGAAAAGCAGAGAGAACAAAGACCAAAAAACAAATAAAAAAACAAACAGAAGAGAATATACAAGAGCTATGAGACAACTACCAAACACAAATGAGGTCATGACACTGTCCTACTAAAAACTTTCAAATGGTTTCTCATCATTTAAAACAAAAACAAAAGCTCTACACCATGGCGTGAAAGACCCGACATGATCTGACCATTTCTTCTTCTGCATGTCTTTCCATTTCTCCCTCTATTCACAGTCACGTGTCATCTTGCTGTCTTTTAATGCTTGTCAAGTTTGTCTCTTCTTCAGATCCTCTGCATTTGTTGTTTCTTCTGCATGAATAGTCTTCTCCCAGATATTCACAGACCACTCCCTCACTTTGTTCAGAAGCCTGCTGAAACATCATCTCCAGAGAGAGGCCGTCCTTCAGCATACTACTGAATAACATCCTATTTTCTTCTATTTTGTTTTACTCCCTACAAAAACATTTTCTATTTTGTGATATAATATTAATGTTATGTAATTTTTATATCATGTATTTGTCCACTTTCTGTCTCATCCACTAGAAATATAAGCTCCTCAAGAGGGCGAACTTTATTACTTTGCTACACCCAGCACCTAAAATAGTATCTAGCATAAATTAGGTGCCCGATAAACAACTTTTTAATTGATATATTATTTATTTATTTTTATATTAATTAAAAAATTAATTAGTTTTTAATGAGGTTTTTAAATCTTGTGTATAAACATGAATGGATTATGATAAAATAATTAAAACTATATTTAATTCAGACTTCCAAATACAATGATCTGCCCCATTTCATTTTTTTTTAAACATCTTTATTGGAGTATAATTGCTTTACAATGGTGTGTTAGTTTCTGCTGTATAACGAAGTGAGTCAGCTAAACGTATACATATATCCCCATATCCCCTCCCTCTTGCGTCTCCCTCCCACCCTCCCTATCCCACCCCTCTAGGTGGTCACAAAGCACTGAGCAGATCTCCCTGTGCTATGCGGTTGCTTCCCACTAGCTACCTATTTTACATTTGGTAGTGTATATATGTCCATGCCACTCTCTCACTTTGTCCCAGCTTACACTTCCTCCTCCTCGTGTCCTCAAGTCCATTCTCTACATCTGCGTCTTTATTCCTATCCTGCCCCTGTTTTTCTTCAGAAACTTTTTTTTTTTTAGATTCCATAGATATGTGTTAGCATATGGTATTTGTTTTTCTCTTTCTGACTTACTTCACTCTGTAAGACAGTCTCTAGGTCCATCCACCTCACTACAAATAACTCAATTTCGTTTCTTTTTATGGCTGAGTAACATTCCATTGTATATATGTGCCACATCTTCTTTATCCATTAATCTGTCGATGGACACTTAGGTTGCTTCCATGTCCTGCCTATTTTAAATAGAGTTGCAATGAACATTGTGGTACGTGACTCTTTTTGAATTATGGTTTTCTCAGGGTATATGCCCAGTAGCGGGATTGCTGGGTCATATGGTAGGTCTATTTTTAGTTTTTTAAGGAACCTCCATACTGTTCTCCATAGTGGCTATATCAATTTAGATTCCCACCAACAGTGCAAGAGGGTTCCCTTTTCTCCACACCTTCTACTGCATTTACTGTTTGTAGATTTTTTGTTGATGGCTATTCTGACTGGTGTGAGGTGATACCTCATTGTACTTTTCATTTGCATTTCTCTAATGATTAGAGATGCTGAGCATCCTTGCATGTGTTTGTTGGCAATCTGTATATCTTCTTTTGGAGAAATGTCTATTTAGGTCTTCTGCCCATTTTTGGATTGGGTTGTTTGTTTTTTTGATATTGAGCTGCATGAGCTGCTTGCATATTTTGGAGATTAGTCCTTTGTCAGTTGCTTCATTTGCAAATATTTTCTCCCATTCTGAGGGTTGTCTTTTCGTCTTGTTTATGGTTTCCCTTGCTGTGCAAAAGCTTTTAAGTTTCATTAGGTCCCACTGCCCCATTTCTTTTTTTTTTTTTTTTAAATTAATTAATTTATTTATTTTTGGCTGTGTTGGGTCTTCGTTTCTGTGCGAGGGCTTTCTCCAGTTGCAGCAAGCGGGGGCCACTCTTCATCGCGGTGCGCGGGCCTCTCACTGTCGCGGCCTCTCTTGTTGCGGAGCACAGGCTCCAGACGCGCAGGCTCAGTAATTGTGGCTCACGGGCCTAGTTGCTCCGCGGCATGTGGGATCTTCCCAGACCAGGGCTCGAACCCGTGTGCCCTGCATTGGCAGGCAGATTCTCAACCACTGCGCCACCAGGGAAGCCCTGCCCCATTTCTGAGAAGGAAATTTTCATAAAAATATGTCCTTCTTTCTGCAGTGAATTTCCAGACCCTAGAATATTTCTAGTATTTCCCCCAAAATAAAGAGAAGTAAAATTATCCTAATGGGCTACAGTTAAGATCCCATACAATTTTTTAATCATTTCTGTTTAACCCAAGTTTGTTTTACTCTCTGTGATATACACATACACACACTTGACACCTTGGTTACCTGTATTCTAGTTTTCATTAAGTTAATTTTTTTCACCAGGTAATATATTCACATAGTTAAAAGAAAAAGTCTAATAAGGTATACAGTAAAAAGGCTCCCTCCTGTCCCTCAGATCCCTAGGTTCAAATTCCCATCACCAATGCTGTCATAAGCAAGGAAGGGTAATTTGTTCTGTCAACTGCCAGACAGTAAATATTTTCAGTTCTGTGGGCTGTACAGTCTCTGTCTCAACTATTCTCAGCTCAGCTGTTATAAAGCGAAAACAGCCTTAGACTACATGTAAACAAAGGTGCATAGCGGTATTCCAATAAAACTTTATTTGTAAATATAGGCAGTGAGCTGAATCTTTCCAGTGGGGTCAACCTCTAACTTTACATATGTCTCTTTGACAAAAAGTGTTAATGGTAATGTTTGAAGAGACTGCAATGGAAGGGTTTGCAAAAAAGAATGCTATTTTGAAATAAAAAAATTCATCCTACTACCCATGAAACATTGATATACATTTAAAAACATACAAAATTTTCATATAAACAGACTTAAGATTATTCCAAGATGCCTTCTTTATGATATATATTACTCCAAATATATATACCTTGTGGCATAATTATGAAGAACTAGTGTAACATCAAGATAAAACAGACTGGTCACCTAACTAGCAGCACACTGTCAACATTAAAGTCTGGCCCCAAACGTTCCCTTAAATGGTAGATCAAATATATAGTTAACATTTTCATGGAATACATTACAAAGTTAACCCAGAGTTCTTATTTTAAAATAAGAATTTTAAAGAATAAAAAAAAGTGAATACCAAAAGTATACTCCCCACTCAAATCAATTCTAAAATGCACATTTCCAATATGTCTTACAAAGGATTTAATTTAATAAAACAAATCACGATTATAAAGAACTAGCTGTCTCTGAAAATTAGATCATTGTAGACTGAGTAATCAGCTTCTCAAAATTCAAAGGTATCCTAGGAATATATCTTACCTTAGATGTCATTTTCATAAAATGTTTGTTTTGATTTTCTGCTGTTCCCATCTTTTCGTTCTTGACTAAATCATTTAGGCTTAGAATATCATCATCATGAAAGTATCTGACCCTTTCTTTTTCCTCATAGGTTGAAGCCTATGACAAAATGAACATTATTAGTTTAGTGAAAACATAAGTCTCTGAAGTATTTTAATGAATTATCTATAAATCTGATATTAAAAGTAAAAATCCCACTTTGTATCATAATCTTTCTTTCCAGTATATCCCTATTCTGTCTGCATCCACGTGGAAAAATTTCCATTAGAATAACACTCCCTACCTCTTCTGTCCCTTTACTTTTCCCTCTTCCCCAAGGATGGAAGTATGATAGTATCTGATTTCTGAGTTTTAAGGAAAGGACAGAATTGTTTTATGCCTTCTTCTCTCCTCTATGCTCTTCCCCTCCTTGTAGTAAAAATTCCCTACCACTGTGAAGGGAAGTCAGCAGTTACCCAGAGATCAAGTAAGCATATCAAGAACAAAAGTGAAGTATTAGCAAACCTACTTTAAACAGCTCTATCAGAAAAAAAGCTGATATTCTGATTCTCATCTAAATCAATTCTGGGTTTTCCTGTCAGTTGATTCCATACCTACACGTGGAAAAGAAAAGTGCTATGTACTGCCTACCAAATCAAATCTCTTCAACGCTGTTCTCACATTCCCTTATCCAAATAAAACCTGCTCTTCAATTTCTTTAGAACCATGTTCCCAATATTTTTTTCCCACATTACTACCCCTGTCTTCACAAGCTTAAATCTCACATTCCATGACTTCAATTACTCTCTGGATCCAAACCCCCTTCTGGTCCTCTTATCCTTTCACTATACTCAGAAAACAAATCTCAATCCTGAATGAATGTGTCTATCTTCTTTACTCTTATACCTAGACTACTCAGTAGTAAGCAATTCAAAAGAGTATTCTATGCCATCTGGCAATGCATCTATGAATCCCTAGCCAGTTCTGTCATTTCATACAATTCAAACCTTTACTATTCTTCTCCCACATCTCCCTTCCAAACCCCTAATACGTCCCATTTCTTTAGGAGAGGTATCCATCCCATTTTTATTTTCTGAACAAATCAATTACTAGTTCTAGCAGCACAGGCACTCAACAGGCAGATAATAAACATTTGATAGAATTCTAAATGAACAAATCTTCTGTGGACCCAATTACCACTTATAAGATCTTTCAAATTTAAAACAAAAAATCTAACTTGGGAAAACTGAATATGTTGTTTTTGCCATTTTAAGAGCCTCAAGGTAGTGCTAAAAATTAACTGCTGCAGCTAGAAGATGGAAAAGAAAATTAAGGTTTACAAAGGATCTAACACAGGTCTACAGCACCAAGGTTTTCCCTAAGAGTTATGATAAGTATGTAAAAAGAAGCTAGAAACAATGTCAAAGAAATATACACTAAAATTAAAACTGCCTTAAGGGCTTCCCTGGTGGCACAGTGGTTGAGAATCTGCCTGCTAATGCAGGGGACACGGGTTGGAGCCCTGGTCTGGGAAGATCCCACATGCCACGGAGCAACTAGGCCCGTGAGCCACAACTACTGAGCCTGCGCGTCTGGAGCCTGTGCTCCGCAACAAGAGAGGCTGCGATAGTGAGAGGCCCATGCACTGCGATGAAGAGTGGCCCCCACTTGCCACAACTAGAGAAAGCCCTCACACAGAAACGAAGACCCAACATAGCCAAAAATAAATAAATTAATTAATTAATTAAAAAAGGTAACTTACCATTAAAAAAAAAAACTGCCTTAAAAATTCAATGTTCACAATTATTTGAAAACTGTTGTTGAATTAGAATTCACTTTGTAAAAGGCAGAGGATTATAACTAAAATAAAAGTAAGAACATGATTTACTACCTTCTAATGTTTGCATTATTAAGCAACATTTCAGAAAATATTTTGAACTAGAGTTGACCCTTGAACAATGCAAAGGTTAGGGGCAGTGACCCCCATGGAGTTGAAAATCTGACTGTAACTTTAGAGTCGGTCCTCGATATCTATAGTTCCATATTCACAGATTCAAACCACCACAGACTGTGCAGTACTATAGTATGTAATTTATTGAAAAAGTTCTGTGTATAAGTAGACCTTTGCAGTTCAAACCCATGTCGTTAAAGGATCAACAACTAGTCTGATACAAAGGGAAAAAATGAATTCTGAATTAATAAACAAAAGACATATGTTAAACATACAATCAGTCTCTTCCTTCTTCCTCCTTTAGATTCCAGATGTTTTCGTGGTGTGTTCACAGGCCAGACTCTTCCAGAATGATCTGTTCTGACAAGGATCACTTCTTCCTGATCTTCATTCTGTGGAAAGATTTAGAGATAACAATTGTAACTATTGAGAAGAGTCTTGAAACATTATGTTTAATAGCCAAAAGAGCATAAAAATGATTCTAGTTTTCACATAATATTATGGATTACCTTAAGCCTCACGGACTTTCATTATCTACTATAATGTAAAGTGACCATAATCTTTTCATGGAAAAGGTGAGGAAAAATATCTAAGCTTATTTAATTTTTTAAAACAATTACAGAAGTAAACTTCAAATATAGTTTTCCTTTAGACAATATTAAAAGATGACAAAGCACCAATATTCAAACAGGCATTCTATGAGAATGCCCATCACCTATGGAGCAGATGTCATATTTAATGAATGTTTCTTCAATTTAAAGATCCTGGCTTGCCTGAAAGATGGCGGAGTAGAAGGATGTAGGCTCAACCCTTATTACAGAAACACCAAAATCACAAGTAACTGAACAACCATCAACAAAAACACTGCTGAAACCTACCAAAAAAAACAAAGAAGAAGCCACAAAGATATGGTAGGAGGTGCGTAATCGTGATAAAATCAAATCCCATAACTGCCGGGTGGGCAACCCACAAGCTGGAAAATAATTATACCACCAAATTTCTCCCACAGGAGTGAAAGTCCTTAGCCACACATCAGGCTTCCCAGCCTGCAGATCTGGCAACAGGAGGAGGAGCCCCCAGAGAATCTGGCTTTGAAGGCCAGAGGGGTTTGATCAGAGGAATTCCACAGTACTGGGGGAAATAGAAACTCCACTCTTAAAGGGCAGAGACAGGGTCTCATGTGCAATGTAAAAAAACAGCGAGCTCATAGAGACTGGGTCAGACTTACCTGTTAGTACTGGAGGGTCTCCTGCGAAGGCAGGGGACGGCTGTGGCACACTGTGGGGACAGAGACACTGACAGGGGTAGCTCTGGCAAGTACTCATTAGTGTGAGCCCCCATGGAGGCTGCCATGTCATCCCCCTCCCCCACAGACATAACCCCATCCAAAAGCCTGTATGATCCAGTGCTGGGACGCCTCAGGCCAAACAACCAGCTGGGCGGAAACACAGCCCCACCCATCAGAAGACAGGCTGCTTAAAGTCTTCCTGAGCATGACCCAGCACAGCAGATGGACAAGACCCAGCTCTACCCACCATCAGGTAGGAAAAAGGCACTCCTAGCAGGAGGTGTATATAAGCCTCTAAGACAAACTCATCCAGCAGAGGTCAGACAGCAGAAGCAAGAAGAATTACGGTGCTACAGCCTGTAGAATGGGAACCACAAACACAGAAAGTTAGACAAGATGAGACAACAGAAGAATATGTCGCAGATGAAGGAATAAGATAAAACCCCAGAAGAAAAACTAAGTGAAGGGAGACAGGCAATCTACTGGAAAAAGAATTCAGAGAAATGATACTGAGGATGCTCCAAGATCTCAGAAAACCAATGAAGGCACAGAGTGAGAAAATACAAGAAATTTTTTTAAAAGACCTGGAAAAACTAAAGAGCAAACAGAGATGAACAATATAATAACTGAAATGAAGAATACACTAGAAGGAATCAACAGCAGAATAAATGAGGCAGAAAAACAAGTGACCTGGAAGACAGAATGGTGGAAATCACTGCCAGGGAACAGAATAAAAAAAAAAAAAATTAAAAGAAATGATGACAGTCTGAGAGACCTCTAGGGTAACATTAGATGCAGCAATATTCTTATTATAGGGGTCCCAGAAGGAGAAAAGAGGGAGATAGGACCTGAGAAAATATTTGAAGATATGATAGATGAAAACTTCCCTAACATGGGAAAGGAAACAGTAACCCAAGTCCAGGAGATGCAGAGAGTCCCAGACAAGATAAAGCCAAGGAGGAACACATAATAATCACACTAACAAAAATTAAATACAAAGAAAAAAACATTAAAAGCAACAAGGGAAAAGCAATAATTAACATACAAAGGAATGCCCAAAAGGTTATCAGCTGGTTTCTCAGCAGAAACTGCAGGCCAGAGAGAACTGGCACTATATATTTAAAGTGATGAAAGAGAAGAACCTACAAACAAAAATACGCTACCCAGCAAGTCTCTCTTTCAGCTTCAGCAAAAAAATCAAAAGCATTACAGACAAGCAAAAGCTAAGAGAATTCAGCACCACCAGAATACCTTTGAACAAATGCTAAAGGAAATTCTCTAAGCAGAAAAGGTCACTAATAGAAACAAGAGAATTATGAATGAAAAAGCTCACCAGTAAAGGCAAACATAAAGTAAAGGTAGGAAATCATCTGCACACAAATATGATATCAAAACCAGTAACTGTGAGAAGAGGACAGCACAAATGGAGGATACTGTAAATGCATTTGAAATTAAAAGACCAGCAACATAAAACAATCTTGTTATATACAGACTGCTATATCAGATCCTCATGGTAACTGCAAAATGAAAATCTACAATAGATATACTCACAAAAAAGAAAAAGGAATCCAAAAACAACAATAAAGTTACTCAGTAAATGACAAGAGAAGAAAACAAAAGAGGAATGGTTAAAAAAAAAAAGACCGACAAAAACAAATCCAAATCAATTAAGAAAATGGCAATAGGAACACACATATCAATGATTACCTTAAATGTTAACGGATTAAATGCTCCAGCCAAAAAACACAGACTGGCTGAATGGATACAAAAACAAGACCCATATGCATGCTGCCTACAAGAGACCCACTTCAGATCTAGGGACATATACAGATTGAAACTAAGAGGATGGAAAAAGGTATTCCATGCAAATGGAAATCAAAATAAAGTTGGAGTAGCAATACTCATATCAGACAAAATAGATTAAAATAAAGACTGTTAAAGAAGACAAAAAACACTACATAATGATCAAGGGATCATTCCAGGAAGATATAACAACTGTAAGTATATATGCACCTAACACAGGAGCACCCCAATATATAAGGCAAATACTTGCAACCATAAAAGGAAAAACTGATATTAACTCAACAACAGTGGGGGACTGTAACACCCCACTTACATCAATGAACAGATCATCCAGACAGCAGACCAATAAAGAAACACAAGCCTTACATGACACATTAGACCAGATACACTTAATTGATATTTAGAGAGCATTCCATCCAAAAGCAGCAGAATACACTTTCTTCTCAAGAGCACATGAAGCATTCTCCAGGATTGACAATATGCTAGGTCACAAAGTGAGCCTTGGTAAATTTATGAAACCTGAAATCATATCAAGCATCTTTTCTGACTACAATGCTATGAGATTAGAAATCAACTACAAGAAAAAAACTGTAAAAAGCACAAACACATGGAGGCTAAACAATATGCTATTAAACAACCAATGGACCACTGAAGAAACCAAAGAGGAAATCAAAAAATACCTAGAGATAAATGAAAATGATTGCACGACGATCCAAAATCTATGGGATTCAGCAAAACCAGTTCTAACAGGGAGGTTTATAGCAAAACAATGTTACCTCAGGAAACAAGAAAACTCACAAATAAACAACCTAACCTTATACCTAAAGCAACTAGAGAAAGAAGAACAAACAAAACACAAAGTTAGTAGAAAAAAAGAAACTGTAAAGATCAGAGCAGAAATAAATGAAATAGAAATGAAGAAAACAATAGAAAATATCAATGAAACTAAAAGCTGGTTCTCTGAAAGGATAAACAAAATTGATAAACCTTTAGTCAGACTCATCAAGAAAAAAAGGAAGAGGGCTCAAATCAATAAAATTAGAAATGAAAAAGGAGAAGTTACAACAGAACACAGAAATACAAAGTGTCATAAGAGACTACCTCAAGCAACTATCTGCCAATAAAATGGACAACCTAGAAGAAATAGACAAATTCTTAGAAAGTTACAATCTCCCAAGACTGAACCAGGAAGAAACAGGAAATATGAACAGACAAATCACAAGTACTGAAATTTAAATTATGATGAAAAAATCTTCCAAAGAAGTCCAGGACCACTTCACAGGAGAATTCTATCAAATATTTAGAGAAGAGTTAACATCTATCCTTCTCAAACTATTCCAAAAAATTGCACAAGAAATAGTCCCAAACTAATTCTATGAGACCACCATAACCCTGATACCAAAATGAGACCAAGACACCACAAATAAGAAAATTGCAGGCCAATATCGCTGATGAACAAAGGCACAAAAATCCTCAAAGTAATAGCAAACCGAATCCAATAATGCAGTAAAAGGATCATATACCATGATCAGTGTTGCAAGAATTTTTCAATATTTGCAAATCAAAGTGTGATACATCACATTGGCAAATTAAATAAAAAACGTATGATCATCTCAATAGATGCATGAAAAGGTTTTGGCAAAATTCAACACCCATTTATGATAACAATTCTCTAGCAAGTGGTTACAGAGGTAACATACCTCAACATAATAAAAGCAATTTATGACAAACCTACAGCCAACATCATACTGAAGAGTGAAAAGCTGAAAGCATTTCCTCTAAGATCAGGAACAAGACAAGGATGTCCACTTTCACCCCTTTTATTCAACATAGCTTTGGAAATCCTAGCCATGGCATTCTGAGAAGAAAAAGAAATAAAGGGAATATAAATTGGAAAAGATGAAGTAAAACTGTCACTGTTTGCAGATGACATGATACTATAGATAGAAAATCCAACAGATAATACCGGAAAACTACTAGAGCTCATCAATGAATTCAGTAAAGTTGCTGGATAAAAAAATAATACACAGAAATTTTTGTATCTCTATACACTAACAATGAAAGATCAGAAAAACAAATTAAAGAATCAATGTCATTTACCATCATATCAAAAAGAATAAAATACCTAAAAATAAACCTATCTAATGAGAAAAAAGACCAGTACTTTGAAAACTATAAGACAATGATGAAAGAAAATTGAAGATGACACAAACAGATGGAAAGATATACCATGTTCCTGGATTGTAAGAATCAATACTGTCAAAATGACAATACTACCCAAGGCCATCTACAGATTGAATGCAATTCCTATCAAATTACCAATGGCTTTTTTTTAGAACTAAAACAAAACAAATTTTAATTTGGATAGAGACAAAAATGACCCCGAATAGCCAAAGCAATCTTAGGAAGGAAAAACAGAGCTGGCGGAATCAAGCTCCCTGACTTCAGACTACACTATAAAGCTACAGTCATCAAAACAATATGGTAATGCCACAAAAAACAGAAATATAGATCAACGGAAGAGGATAGAAAGCCCAGAATAAACCCACATACCTATGGTCAATTAATCTGACAAAGGAGGCACAACTATACAATGAAGGAAAGACAATCTCTTCAATAAATGTTGCTGAAAAAACTGGACAGCTACTATTGAAAAAAAAAATCAAAATGCTTTAAAGACATACATATAAAACCAGATACTATAAAACTCTTAGAGGAAAACACAGGCAGAACATTCTTTGACATAAATCAAGGTACTATCTTTTCGAGGCTGTTTCCTAGAACAATGGAAATACAAACAAAAATAAACAAATGAGATCAAATTAAACTTAAAAGCTTTTAAACAGCAGCAAAGGAAACCATAAACAAAACGAAAAGAAAACCCACAAAATGGGAGAAAATATTTGCAATCAGTGAGACCAACAAGGGAATAGTCTCCAAAATTTACAAACAGCCATGCGGTTCAATATCAAAAAAACAAACAACCCAATCAAAAAATGGACAGGAGACCTAAATAGACATTGCTCCAAAAAAGACATACAGATGGCTGAGAGGCACATGAAAAGATGCTCAACATCACTAATTATTAGAGAAATGCAAATCAAAATTACAATGAGAAATAACCTCATATCAGTCAGAATGGCCATCATCAAAAAATCTACAAACACGAAACGCTGGAGAGGATGTGAAGAAAAGGGAACCCTCCTACACTGTTGGTGGGAATGTAAATTGGTGCAGCCACTATGGAAAACAGTAGGCAGGTTCCTTAAATAACTAAAAATAGAACTACCATATGACCCAGCAATCCCACTCCTGGGCATATACCCAAAGAAAACCATAATTCAAAAAGATACATGCACCCCAATGTTCATTGCAGCACTATTTATGGTAGCCAACACATAGAAGCAACCTGAATGTCCATCAACAGAGGAACGGATAAAGAAGATGTGGTACATATATATATTGGAATATTACTCAACCATTAAAAAGAATGAAATAATGCCATTTGCAGCAACATGGATGGTCCTGGAGACTACCATACTTAAGTGAAGTAATTGAGACAGAGAAAGACAAATATCATATGATATCATTTATATGTGGAATCTATAATAAAAAATGATACAAATGAACTTACTTACAAAACAGAAACAGACTCACAGACTTAGAGAACAAACTTAGCTTACCAGAGGCGATGGGCAGGGATAGATTGGGAGTTTGTGATTGACATGTACACAATACTATATTGACATGTACACACTACTATATTTAAAACAGATAACCACCAAGAACCTACTGTATAGCATTTGGGACTCTTCTAAATATAATGTAATAACCTAACAGGGAAATTAATTTGAAAAGAAAAGATACATGTATATGTATAACTGAATCACTTTGCTGTACACATGAAACTAACTCAACAGTTTTAATTAACTATGCTGCAATAAAAATTAAAAATAAAAGAAAATAAAGAATGCCAATTCTGACTTAGCAGGAAGGGGCTGAGATTCCACATTCCATCCCCTTCATACCTTTAGTGATATATACTGATATATAAAATTGTATATGGTTAAAGTGTAAAAAAAATAAAGATCCTACTAAACTTGAAAGCAATTAGATGGCAAAATGAACTTGTTAAATTAGCTACTACAATGATATTCCACACAACTTCCATTTGTTCCATTAAGAGCCCTCAAATGCTTTTCACTTCTCTGACTCTTCAGAAGAAGTTATATCCCACTTACTTTCAATACATAATCTTTTTCCTATGAACTTTTAGTCAAATAGACAACTGGTACTGTATAGAAAACAGAAAACTGTATTCTATAATGAAAACAGAATTTTATTGAAAACATTTTAATAAAGAATCACATAAAGAATATTAGATAACTACTTCATTAAAAATCGATCTGAAACAAGACCAAGCAAATTATTCACATTTCAGGTTACTTCTCCAATGAGAATTAATAATTTAAAATGCATTTCAATTCCACTTAATAGAGGTTTAGTTCCTCTGTTGAAATGAAATTTAAAAAATACATACAAATTACTGAACTTACATTCACACACAATACTAAGTGAATATTATCAGTACTTTTCTTTTTCAATTAATCAATTAGCATTAATTAATAAAGTCATATTTTAAAGGGTATCTACTTATTCTCTTATATTGCAGATGAAGGAGCAAGATAAAAACCTACAAGAACAACTAAATTAAAAGGAGGTAAGCAATCTACCTGAAACACATTTTTGAGTAATGATACTAAAGATGACCCAAGATCTCAGAAAAAGAATAGAGACATGGATTGAGAAGATACAAGAAAAGTTTAACAAAAACCTACAAGAAATAAAGAACAAACAGATGAAAAAGACAATAACTGAAATGAAAAATACATTTGAAGGAATCAAAAGCCAAATAAATGAGGCAAAAGAAAGGATAAGTGACCTGGAAGACAAAATGGTGGAAATCACTGCCTTAGAAGAGAATAAAAAAAAAAAATGAAATGAGGTCAGTCTCAGAGACTTCTGCGAAAACATTAAATGCAACAACATTCGAATTATAAGGATTCCAAAAGAATAAGAAAAACAGAAAGGGCCTGAGAAAATATTTGAAGAGA
This sequence comes from Balaenoptera musculus, assembly GCF_009873245.2. Lineage (NCBI taxonomy): Eukaryota > Metazoa > Chordata > Mammalia > Artiodactyla > Balaenopteridae > Balaenoptera > Balaenoptera musculus. The sequence goes on from NC_045792.1 coordinate 26,178,987, forward strand.
TCATAGTCAAAAACTTCCCTCCATGGGAAAGGAAATACTCATCCAAGTCCAGGAAACGCAGAGTCCCATACAGGATAAACCAAAGGAGGAACAGGCTGAGACACATATTAACCAAACTAACAAAAATTAAATACAAAGAAAAAATATTAAAAGCAGCAATGAAAAAGCAACAAATAACATACAGGGGAATTGCCCATAAGGTTATCAGCTGGTTTTTCAGCAGAAACTCTGCAGGACACGAGGGAGTAGCAGGATATATTGAAAATGATGAAAGGGAACAACAAAGACTACTCTACACAGCAAGGATCTCATTCAGATTTGATGGAGAAATCAAAAGCTTTACAGACAAGCAAAAACTAAGAGAATTCAGCACCACCAAAGCAGCTTTACAACACATGTTAAAGGAACAACAAATGCTATTCTAGGCAAGAAACAAAAGGGAAGAGAACAAAAGAGGAAGGGAAAAAAAGATCTACAAAAACAAACCCAAAACAATTAACAAAATGGTAATAATAACATAAATATTGATAATTAACTTAAATGTAAATGTAAATGCTCCAACTAAAAGACACAGACTGGTTGAATGGATACAAAAACATGACCCTTATATATGCTGTCTACAAGAGACCCACTTCAGCCCTAGGGACAGATTCAGAGTGAAAGTGAGGGGATGAAAAAAGATATTCCATGCAAATGGAAATCAAAAGAAAGCTGGAGTAGCAATACTCATATCAGACAAAACAGACTTCAAAATAAAGACTGTTACAAGAGACAAGGAAGGAAACTACATAATGATCAAGGGATCAATCCAAGAAGAATATATAACAACTGTAAACTTTTATGCACCCAACACAGGAGAACCTCAATACATAAGCAAAATGTTAATGACCATAAAAGGGGAAATCAACAGTAACAACAATAATAGTGGGGGCCTCTAATGCTCCACTGACACCAATGGACAGAACATCCAGACAGAAAACTAATAAGGAAACACAACCCTTAAATGACACATTTGACCAGATAAACTTAATTGATACTTATAGGACATTCCATTCGAAAGCAGCAGAATACACTTTCTTCTCAAGTGCACGTGGAACATAATCCAGAATAGATCACATCTTGGGTCACAAATCAAGCCATGGTAAATTTAAGAAAATTGGAATCATATCAAGCACGTTTTCCTCCCATAACACTAAGAGATAAGAAATCAATTACATGAAAAAACTATAAAAAGCACAAACACATGGAGGCTAAACAGTATGCTACTAAATAACCAATAAATCACTGAAGAAATCAAAGAGGAAATCAAAAAATACCTAGAAACATATGACAATGAAAACACAATGACCCAAAACCTATGGGATACAGCAAAAGCAGTTGTTAACAGGGAAGCTTATAGCAATACAATCTTACCTCAAGAAACAAGAAAAATCACAAATAAACAACTGAACCTTATATCCAAAGCAACTAGAGAAAGAAACACAAACAAAACACGAAGTTAGTAGAAGGAAAGAAGCTATAAAATCAGAGCAGAAATAAATGAAATAGAAATGAAGAAAACAATACCAAAGATCAATAAAACTAAAAGCTGGTTCTTTGAGAAGATAAAAAAAATTGATAAACCTTTAGGCAGTCTCTTCAATAAAGAACAGGAGAGGACTCAAATCAATAAAATTAGAAATGAAAAAGGAGAAGTAACAACTGACACCACAGAAATACAAAGGATGGTAAGAGACTACAAGAAGCAACTATACACCAATAAAATAAAATGGACAACCTGGAATAAATGGACAAATTCTTAGAAAGCACAACTTTACAGACTAAACCAGGAGGAAATAGAAAATATAAACAGACCAATGACAAGTGATAGGATTGAAACTGTGATTAAAAATCATCCAACAAAGGTCCAGGACCGAATGGCTTCACAGGAGAATTCTACCAAATATTTGGAGAAGAGCTGACACCTATCCTTCTCAAACTCTTCCAAAAAACTGCAGAGGAAGGAACACTCCAAAACTCATTCTAAGAGGCTACCATCACCCTGATACCAAAATCAGACAAAGATATCACAAAATAAGCAAATTAAAGACCAATATCACTGATGAATATAGACACAAAAAACTACCAAAGAGAATCCAACAACACATTAAAAGGATCATACACAAATCAAGTAGGATTTGTCCCAAGGATGCAAGGATTCTTCAGTATATGCAAATCAATCAATGTGATACAACACCATATTAACAAATTGAAGAATAAAAGCCATGTTATTATCTCAATAGATGCAGGAATAGCTTTTGAGAAAATTCAACATCCATTTATAAAAACTATCCAGAAAGTGGGCATAGAGGGAACCTACCTCAACATAATAAAGGCCATATACAACAAACCCACAGCAAACATCATTCTCAATGATGAAAAACTAAAAGCATTTCCTCTAAGATTACGAAAAAGACAAGGATGTCAACTCTTGCCACTTTTGTTCAACATAGTTTTGGAAGTACTAGCCATGGCAATCAGAGAAGTTAAAGAAATAAACGGAATCCAAATTGGAAAAGAAGAAGTAAAACTGTCACTGTTTGCAGATGACGTGGTACTCTACATACAAAATCCTAAAGATGCTACCAGAAAACTACTGGAGCTCATCAATGAATTTGGTAAAGTTGCAGAATACAAACTCTTGCATTCCTATACGCTAACAATGAAAGATCAAAAAGAGAAATTAAAGAAACAATCCCATATCCCACTGCATCAAAATGAATAAAATACCTAGGAATAAACCTACCTAAGGAGGCAAAAGACCTGTACTCAGAAAACTATAAGATACTGATGAAAGAAATCAAAGATGACACAAACAGATGGAGAGATATACGATGTTCTTGGATTGGAAGAATCAATATTGTCAAAATGACTGTACGGCCCAAAGTAATCTACACGTTCAATGCAATCCCTATCAAATTACCAACAGCATTTTTCACAGAATTAGAACAAAAAATTTTACAATTTGTATGGAAACACAAAAGGCCCCAAATAGCCAAAGCAATCTTGACAAAGACAAATGGAGCTGGAGGAATCAGGCTCCCTGACTTCAGACTATTATACAAAGGCACATTAATCAAGACAGTATAGCACTGGCACAAAAACAGAAATACCGTTCAGTGGAACAGGATAGAAAGCCCAGAGATAAACCCACGCACCTATGGACACCTAAACTATGACAAAGGAGGCAACAATACACAATGGAAAAAAGACAGTCTCTTCAATAAGTGGTGCTGGGAAAACTGGACAACTACATGTAAAAGAATGAAATTACAACATTCTCTACCACCATACACAAGAATAAACTCAAAATGGATTAAAGACATAAATGTAATAAGGCCAGACACTACAAAACTCTTTGAGGAAAACATAGGAAAAACACTCTTTGACATAAATCGCAGCAATATTTTTTTTGATCCACCTCCTAGACTAATGCAATAAAAACTAAATTAAACAAATGGGATCTAATTAAACTTGAAAGCCTTTGCACAGCAAAAGAAACCATAAACAAGACGAAAAGATAACCCTCAGAATGGGACAAAATATTTGCAAACAACGATTAATCTCCAAAATATACAAATAGCTCATGCAGCTCAATATCAGAAAAACAAATAACCCAATCAAAAAATGGGCAGAATATCTAAATAGACATTTCCCCAAAGAAGACATACAGATGGTCAAAAAGCACATGAAAACATGCTCAACATCACTATTATTCGAGAAATGCAAATCAAAACTCCAATGAGGTATCACCTCACACTGGTCAGATGGCCATCATCAAAAAATCTACAAACAATAAATGCTGCAGAGTCTGTGGAGAAAAGGGAATCCTCCTACACTGTTGGTGAGAATGTAAACTGGTGCAGCCACTATGGAAAACAGTATGGAGGTTCCTTAAAAAACTAAAAATAGAACTACCATATGACCCAGCAATCCCACTCCTGGGCATATACCCAAAGAAAACCATAATTCAAAAAGATACATGCACCCCAATGTTCACTGCAGCAGCATTTACAGTTGCCAGACATGGAAGCAACCTAAATGTCCATCAACAGAGGAATGGATAAAGAACATGTGGGTACATATATACAATGGAGTATTATTCAGCAATAAAAACAACAAAATAATGCCATTTGCAGCAAAATGGATGGACCTAGAGTTTGTCACACTGAGTGAAGTCAGACACAACCATACAATATCACTTATTTGTGAAATCTAAAAAAAAAAAAAAAGGTACAAATGAACTTATTTACAAAACAGAAGTAGAGTCAGTATGTAGAAAACAAACCTATGATTACCAAAGGGGAAAGGTGGGGAGGGAGGAATAAATTAGCAGATTGGAATTAACATATACACAGTATTATATATAAAATAGATAACTCATAAGAACCTGCTGTATAGCACAGGGAACTCTATTCAATACTGTGTAATGGCCAATAGAGGAAAGGAATCTAAAAAAAAAAAAAAAAGTGGATATATGTGTATGTATAACTGAATCACTTTGCTGTACACCTGAAACTAACACAACATTGTAAATCGATATACTCCAATAAAAATTAAAAGAAAAATAAAATAGTCTGGCATACACATAGTCTGACAATTACCGCATTACATAATAGTGAACTCACAATAAGAATCAGATTGACAGTGTTAAAAGTCAATAATCAATAATAGTGAAAATGCTATTTGAAATACTTTAAATCACCAGTCAAGTACCTAGCTTTATGTACAAAATGCCATTAACTAATTAACTATTAATGTTTCTCTATGGCCTTCTAAGGCCCTCAGTTAATTCCTCAATTTCTTTCCAGAGAATGACTATGCAACTCTCCCCACTCAAGTGCCCAGGGAGTATAATAATGTACTTCCCTTCTTTGCCAGCAATGCAAACAAAACTTAAAAGATACTGCATCATTACAGAGAGGCTATTTAATTGTTTACTGCAAATGAGCTGAATTTCCTGCACTATTAAAAAGAAAAAAAGTATAGGGCTGAATTCCATTAGGTTTAATGACCCATGATGTAACTCCATTGAAGGATTATTAACAAGGTAGAAATTACAGAAGGGCAGATCAGGATCTAATACATTAAAGAATTAGGACTAGATTTGTCCTGATATAGAACTGCAATCTTCCAAAACTCAATGGCTCTCATCACTCAGAGTCCATGCACAAGTTAGATGGAAATACTATATAGCTGAGTTATTGTTTAAATAAGGAATCTACAGCACTGGAAAGGCCAGTCTAGAGGATTTCAAAGTTCATGGGCCATTTTTAAGATTTACAATAGAAAACTATGGGGAGGGCTCCAATCAAGATGGTGGAATAAAGGACATGGAGCTCATCTACTCCCACTAATAAATCAAAAATACATCCACATGTGGAACAATTCACACAGTGTACCTGCTGAAAGCTGGCAGAAGATCTCAGACATCCAAAATTGCAAGAAAGATTATCACATAACTGAGTAGGATGAAAGAAATAAGAAAAGGAATCTGGACGGGACCTGTGCCCCGGGAGGGAGCTATGAAACAGGAAAGGTTTCTGCACCCTGGAAAGCCCCTTCACAGGTAGGGCGATCAGCCAGGACAGAAAGGGAGCTTCAGAGGCTCGGAGGAGAGTGAAGCAGCTGGTCTGTGGAAGGCAGAACAGAGAGAGATGAACCAGCACAGATGGTCCATGCCACCTCACTGCATTGCCCAGCCTGAGACACGCCTTTGCTAGTGCATGCAGGGGCAGGGTGCTGAAACTCAGGCTTCAGAGGACACACCAGGGGAGAGGACTAAGGTTGGCTGAACAAAGACAGCCTAAAGGGACTGAAGCATGGTATGGGCTTCAACTGGGGGGTTATATGTGGAAGAAGCCTGGGCCCACCATAGAAGCGAAGTGCCACTGTTAATGGATTTGTGAAGAGAGGGGCAGGGCCCACCATAGAAGCCTCTTTCTTGGCATATTCAAAGCAGTCCTGGCACCTCCACTAGAAGCTCTGGGAATGCACAAGCTCCAGCAGGTTGCCCACATGCAGAGGCAGGGCTGAAATCAGAGCTCATACCCAGGGGCCACACAATCTAGGAAACAGGGCTGAAAGCTGAGCCCTCTCCTCGCTGCTGTGTGATCTGCAGATTTACAATGCAGCCACTGGGCCCTTTGCAAACTCAGTGCCTGCCAGACATCCGAGTGGACGATGGGTGTTCATGTCTGGTGTTAGCATCTGTGGGTTTTGCAGGTGAATGCACAAGGAGGCAGGACTGGAGTCTGGGCTGCTTCCATAGCTCCCATAGCAGGTCCAGGTGCACCGCTACTGCAGTTCTAGTACCTGACTTCAGCAGATCTGTGCCTACGGACCTGTGCTGTTGGCTTTGTGAACACAGCACCTGAGGGACACCAGTGCTGATTGCATGCATTCCTACAGCTGAGGCAGGGCCAAGGGCAGTGCCAACAACAGTGTGCTTTGTGAGCCCGCACAATGGGCCACAGGTGACACCACAGAACCCACTCCTGAGTGGACAGCTCCGGTGAAGGAATACTCAGTGGCTACTTTCCCAGAAGGAATGCTACAGTCCTGCCTACCTCACAGTGCACTTAAGAAATGGACCTGGGGGCTTCTACTCTAACATTTGGAGAGCAAAGACCCTGCTCCTGACAGGGCTGTGACAACCACAGAGGAAAGAGGAGGACCTGAAAATATCTACTGCAGGCTCTCTCTGATCACCACAACAGCAGTCACACCTGCTAACAAGGGGCTAATGGCCAGCACACACTGAGGAAATAAGTGACAAGCATCCATACTAAAAACAGACCTTGCACCAAAAATATTAAACTCACACAGACTACACAGGAATGCTACCACATAAAAATAGTCCTCAAAGACCACACTACATAACTGTTTCTCCTAAACTCATAGAGTAAGAGAAATATAAGTAAAATGAAGAAGCAGAAGAACCAATCCCGATTAAAAGATCAAGAGAATTCCCCTGAAAGAACAAACAATGAAACATACCACTCAAATATAATAGACTCTGAGTTCAAAAAGGAGATAATAAAAATACTGAAGGAATTAAGAAAAGCCATCAATAGAAATGCAGGTTACTGTAAAAAGGAACTAGGAACTATAAAGAGGAACCAAAAAAAATTAGAAAATTCATTTGCCAAGATGAAAGCTGAACTAAAGGCAATAAACAGCAAATTGAATGATGCAGAAGAATGAATAAGGGATCTGGAAGATGGAATAATGGAAATCACCCAATCAGAACAGCAAATAGAAAGACACTGAAAAAAAAAAAAAATGAAAGCAATATATGAGACCTATGGGATAATATAAAGTGTTCCTATCTTCACACAATAGGGATCCCAGAAGGAGAAGAAAGAGAAAAGAGGATCAAAAATGCATCTGAAGAAATTATGGCTGAAAACATCCCAAACCTAAATAAGGAAACAGATATCCAGGTAGAGAAGCACAGAGGGTCCCAAATAAGAGGAACCCAAACAGATCTACAACAAGACATATTTTATAATTAAAATGGCAAAAGATAAAGATAAAGAGAGAATTCTAAAAGTAGCAAGAGAAAAACAAAGAGTTAATTACAAGGGAACCCCCCTAAGGCTATCAGCTGATTTCTCTACAGAAATGTTGCAGGCCAGAAGGGAGTGGCAAGATATATTCAAAGTCCTGAAACGGAAACACCTGCAACTTAGGATACTCTACCCAGCAAGATTATCATTTAGAATAGAAGGAGAGATAAAGAATTTCTCAGGGACTTCCCTGGTGGCGCAGTGGTTAAGACTCTGTGCTCCCAACGCAGGGGGCCTGGGTTTGATCTCTGGCCAGGGAACTAGATCCCACATGCATGCCACAACCAAGAGTTTGCATGCCACAACTAAGGAGCCTGCATGCCACAGAGACAGCAAGCCGCAACTAAGGAGCCCGTGAGCTACAACTAAGGAGCCTGCCTGCCGCAACTAAAGGAGCCCACATGCTGCAACTAAGGAGCCAGTGAGCCACAACTAAGCAGCCCACAAGCCGCAACTAAGGAGCCCACCTGCCACAACTAAGACCCAGCACAACAAAATAAAAAAAAAAAAAAAATTTCTCAGGCAAGCAAAAACGGAAAGAATAGCAATACTAAACCTATTCTAAAAATAAGAAACACTGAAAGGTCTTCTCTAACTACAAAAAAGCTAGAATCTACAGGAAAGAGAAAAATGATAATTAGAAAGTAAATCACTTAAATAAGCCAGTACACAGATTTTTTAAAAAATCAAAAATTTTGTAAAAGCAGTTAACTACAATGAACAGCAAAAGGATAATCGTTAAGATGTAAAAGAGGACATTAAAATCATAAACTGTGGAAGAGGAGAGTAAGAAAATATAGTTTTTTGGGTTTTTTTTAAGAACGTGTTTCAGCCTATATGACTACCAGTCTAAAGCAAGTAGATATAGAAATTGGTTAACATACTTGAAAAACAGGGCAGCCACAAATCAAAAACATAATAGATTCAGCAAAACCGAAAAGAAGAGAACTTAAGTACAATATAAAAGGAAACCACTAAATCACAGAAAAAAACCAAAAAGATAAAGAAAAGGACAAAGAAGAAATATAAAATCAACAGGAGAACAAGGTTGAAAAGAGCAATAAATACATACCTATAAATAATTATCTAAAATGTCCATGGACTAAATGCTCCAATCAAAAGACACAGAATGGCTGACTGGGTAATGAAACAAGAGCCTACAATAAACTGCCTACAAGAAACCAACTTTAGGGCAAAGGACACACATAGACTGAATGTGATAGGATGGAGACAGATATTTCATGCAAACATAATGGCAGGAAACCGGAGGTAGCAATAATTTTTTCAGACAAAATCAACTTTAAAACAATGGCCATAAAGAGACATAAAGAAAGACACTACATAATGATAAAAGGATCAGTACAAGAAGAGGACATTACACTCGTTAATATATATGCACTCAATACAAGAGAACCCGAAGACATAAATACTAACAGACATAAAGGGAGAAACAGACAGGAATACAAAAATAGCATTAGAATTTAATATCCAACTCATATCACTGGACAGATCTTCCAGATAGAAATTCAATAAGGCAACAGAGATCCTAAATGATACAACAGAACAGCTAAACCTAATTTATATTTTCAGGACATTATATCCAAAAAACAAAAAAATTCTTTTCAACTGTGCATGGACCATTCTCTAGAATTGACGATCAACTAGGTCACAAAAGAAGCCTCAACAAATTAAAGAGGACAGAAATTACTTCAAGCACCTTTTCTGACAACAATGGCATGAAACTTGAAATCAAACACAGAATGAGAAATGGGAAAAAAAGAATTACATGGAGACTAAACAACATACTACTTAAAAACCAATGGGTCAATGACGAAATCAAGAGGAAATTAAAAAACACCTTAAGATAAATGACAATAAAAACACAACCACAGAAAATCAATGGGATGCAGCAAAAGCATTTCTTAGAGAGAAGTTCATAGCAATAAAGGCCTTCCTCAAAAAACAAGAAAAATCTTAAATAAACAACCTAACTTATCACCTAGTAGAATCAGACAACAAACAAACAATACCCAAAGTCAGCAGAAGGAAGGAAATAATAAAGGTCAGAGAGGAAATAAATAAAATAGAGATTTTTTTAAAAAGTAGAAAAAAATCAATAAAACCAAGAGCTGCTTCTTTGAAAGGATAAACAAAATCAACAAATCTCTGGCCAGCATCTTTAAGAAAAGAGAGAGGACACAAAAAAGCAAATAATAAATAAATAAAAGAGGAGAAATAACAACTGATATCGCAGAAATACAAAAAAAAAGTAAGGAAATACTATGAACAATTATATGCCAACAAATTGGACAACCTAGAGGAAATGGACAAGTTTCTAGAAACAAGGGGCCCAACAAAAATGAATCAAGAAGAAATAGATAATTTGAACAGACTGATGGAATTCTACCAGATATACAAATAAGAATTTATATACTGATTCTTCTCATATTCTTCCAAAAGACTGAAGGGAAGAAACACTCCCAAAGTCATTCTATGAAGCCACGATCACCCTAATAACCAAAATCAGACAAAGACACTACCAAAAAAGAAAATTACAGGCCAATATCTTTGATGAATACAGATGCAAAAATTCTCAACAAAATACTAGCAAACCAAATCCAACAACACATAAAAAAGATCATACACCACAACCAAGCTGGATTCACCCCAGGGTAACAAGAATGGTTCAACATACACAAATCAATCAATGTGACAGACCACCACAACAAAAAAAGACAAGAACCACATAATCATCTTAATAGATGCAAAAGAAGCATCTGATAAAATTCAACATCCATTCATGACAAAAACTCTTACAAAAGTGGGAATAGAGGGAACATATCTCAACATAATAAAAGCTATTTATGAAAAACTCACCAGCAATAATACTCAAAGGTGAAAAGATGAAAGCGCTGCCACTAAAATCTGGAACAACACAAGGATGCCCACTCTCACCACTTCTATACAACATAGTATTGGAAGTCCTAGCCACAGCTATCACACAAGAAAAAGAAATGAAAGGCATACAAATTGGAAGGGAAGAGGTAAAACTGTCACTATATGAAGAAGGTACTATATATAGAAAACTCAAAAGACTACACACAAAAACTGCTAGAAATGATAAATGAATTCAACAAGGTAGCAGGATACAAAATTAATATGCAGAAATCTGTTGTATTTCATTACACTAACAATAAAATAAAGGGAAATTTTAAAAAATTTCCTCAGGCTTCCCTGGTGGCACAGTGGTTGAGAATCTGCCTGCCAATGCAGGGGACACGGGTTCGAGCCCTGGTCTGGGAAGATCCCACATGCCGCGGAGCAACTGGGCCCGTGAGCCACAATTACTAAGCCTGCGCGTCTGGAGCCCGTGCTCCGCAATAAGAGATGCCGCGATAGTGAGAAGCCCGCGCACTGCGATGAAGAGTGGCCCCCGCTTGCCACAACTAGAGAAAGCCCTCGCACAGAAACGAAGACCCAACACAGTCATAAATAAATAAAATTAAAAAAAAAAATTTCCTCTTAAAAATCACATAAAAAAAAAAAAGACTTAGGAATAAACCTGATCAAGGATATGAAAAGATTTATATGCTAAGAACTTTAAAAAATTACTAAAGGAAATTGAAGATGATTCAAAGAAGTGGAAAGACATCCCATACTCTTGGATTGGAAGAATTAATACTGGTAAAATGGCCACACTAAATAAAGCAGTCTACATATTTAATGTGATCCCTATCAAATTACACATGAAAGTTCTCAGAGAACAAGAACAAATAATCCTAAAATTGATATGGAAACATAAAAGCCCCAAAACTGTCAAAGTATTCCTGAGGAGAAAGAACAAAACAAGATGCATAACCCTCCCAGACTTCAGAAAATACTACAAAGCTACAGTAATCAAAACAGCATTGTATGGGCACAAAAACAGACATACGGAACAATGGAACAGAATAGAGAGCCCAGAAATAAACCCATACACCTATGGCCAATGAATCTTCAAAAAAGTAGGCAAGAATATACAGTGGAGAAAAGACAGTCTCTTCATCAAGTAGCATTGGGAAAGCAGGACAGCTGCATGTAAATCAACAAAGGTAGACCACACCCTCACACTATACACAAAAATAAACTCAAAATGGCTCAAAGACTTAAATACATGACATGACAGCATAAAACTCCTAGAAGAAAACATAGGCAAAACATTCTCTGACATATATCATACAAATGTTTTCTTAGGTCACTCTCCCAAGGCAACAGAAATAAAAGCAAAAATAAACAAATGGGACCTAATCATACTTACAAGTTTTTGCGCAGCAAAGGAAACCATAAACAAAATAAAAAGGCAACCTACAGAATGGGAGAAAATAAGTGCAAGTGATGCAACAGACAAGGGCTTAATTTCCAAAATACAGAAATAGCAAATAAAACTCAATAACAAAAAAACAAAAAACCCAATCAAAAAGTGGACAGAAGACCTAAATAGACATTTCTCCAAAGAAGATATACACCCCATCAAGCCTCTTATATAGCCTCATCCACCAGAGGGCAGGCAGCAGAAGCAAGAAGAACTACAATCCTGCAGCCTGTGGAACAAAAACCACATTCACAGAAAGATAGACAAGATGAAAAGGCAGAGGGCTATATACCAGATGAAGGAACAAGATAAAACCCAAGAAAAACAACTAAATGAAGTGGAGATAGGCAACATTCCAGAAAAAGAATTCAGAATAATGAGAGTGAAGATGATCCAGGACCTCGGAAAAACAATGCAGGCAAAGATTGAGAAGATGCAAGAAATGTTTAACAAAGACCTAGAAGAATTAAAGCACAAACAAACAGAGATGAACAATACAATAACTGAAATGAAAACTACACTAGAAGGAATCAACAGCAGAATAACTGAGGCAGAAGAAAGGGTAAGTGACCTGGAAGACAGAATGGTGGAATTCACTGCTGTGGAACAGAATAAAAAAAAAAAAGAATGAAAAGAAATGAAGACAGCCTAAGAGACCTCTGGGACAACATTAAACACAACAACATTCACATTATAAGGGTCCCAGAAGGAGAAGAGAGAGAGAAAGGACCAGAGAAAATATTTCAAGAGATCATAGTTGAAAACTTCCCTAACATGGGAAAGGAAATAGACACCCAAGTCCAGGAGGCAAAGCGAGTCCCATACAGGATAAACCCAAGGAAAAACACGCTGAGACACATAGTAATCAAACTGGCAAAAATTAAAGACAAAGAAAAATTATTGAAAGCAGCAAGGGAAAAACTACAAATCAGATACAAGGGAACTCCCATAACGTTAACAGCTGATTTCTCAGCAGAAACTTTACAAGCCAGAAGGGAGTGGCATGATATACTTAAAGTGATGAAAGGGAAGAACCTAAAACTAAGATTACTCTACCCAGCAAGGATCTCATTCAGATTAGATGGAGAAATCAAAAGCTTTACAGACAAGCAAAAGCTACGAGAATTCAGCACCACCAAACCAGCTCTACAACAAATGCTAAAGGAACTTCTCTAAGTGGGAAACACAAGAGAAGAAAAGGACCTATAAAAACAAACCCAAAACAATTAAGAAAACGGTCAAAGGAACATACATATCAATAATTACCTTAAACATGAATGGATTAAATGCTCCAACCAAAAGACACAGGCTTGCTGAATGGATACAAAAACAAGACCCATATATATGATGTCTACAAGAGACGCACTTCAGACCTAGGGACACGTACAGACTGAAAGTGAGGGGATAGAAAAAGATATCCCATGCAAATGGAAATCAAAAGAAATCTGCAGTACATTTACTCGTATCAGATAAAATAGACTTTAAAATAAAGAATGTTACAAGAGAGAAGGAAGGACACCACATAATGATCAAGGGATTAATCCAAGAAGAAGATATAACAATTATAAACATATATGTACCCAACATAGGAGCATCTCAATACATAAGACAACTGCTAACAGCTATAAAAGAGGAAATCGACAGTAACACAAAAATAGTGGGGGACTTTAACAACTCACTTACACCAATGGACAGATCATCCAAAATTAAAATAAATAAGGAAACAGAAGCTTTAAATGACACAATAGACCAGATAGATTTAATTTATATTTATAGGACATTCCATCCAAAAACAGCAGATTACACTTTCTTCTCAAGTGCGCACAGAACATCCTCCAGGATAGATCACATCTTGGGTCACAAATCAAGCCTCAGTAAATTTAAAAAAATTGAAATCCTATCAAGCATCTTTTCTGACCACAACACTATGAGATTAGAAATGAATTACAGGGAAAAAAACGTAAAAAACACAAACATGGAGGCTAAACAATACGTAACTAAATAACCAAGAGATCACTGAAGAAAGCAAAGAGGAAATCAAAAAATACCTAGAGACAAATGACAATGAAAACACGATGATCCAAAACCTATGGGATGCAGCAAAAGCAGTTCTAAGAGGGAAGTTTATACCTATACAAGCCTACCTCAAGAAACAAGAAAAATCTCAAGTAAACAATCTAACCTTACAACTAAAGGAACTAGAGAAAGAAGAACAAACAAAACCCAAAGTTAGCAGAAGGAAAGAAATCATAAAGATCAGAGCGGAAATAAATGAAATAGAAACAAAGAAAACAATAGCAAAAGTCAATAAAACTAAAAGCTGGTTCTTTGAGAAGACACACAAAATTGATAAACCATTAGCCAGCCTCATCAAGAAAAAGAGGGAGAGGACTCAAATCAATTAAATTAGAAATGAAAAAGGAGAAGTTACAAAAGACACCGCAGAAATACAAAGCATCCAAAGAGACTACTACCAGAAACTCTATGCCAATAAAATGGACAACCTGGAAGAAATGGACAAATTCTTAGAAAGGTATAAACGTTAAAGACTGAACCAGGAAAAAATAGAACATATGAACAGACCAATCACAAGTAATGAAATTGAAACTGTGATTAAAAATCTTCCAACAAACAAAAGTCCAGAACCAGATGGCTTCACAGGTGAATTCTATCAAACATTTAGAGAAGAGCTAACACCTATCCTTCTCAAACTCTTCCAAAAAATTGCAGAGGAAGGAACACTCCCAAACTCATTCTATGAGGCCACCATCACCCTGATACCAAAACCAGACAAACACACTACAAAAAAAGAAAATTACAGACCTATATCACTGATGAATATAGATGCAAAAATCCTCAACAAAATACTAGCAAACAGAATCCAACAACACATTAAAAGGATCATACACCACAATCAAGTGGGATTTATCCCATGGAAGCAAGGATTCTTCAATATACGCAAATCAATCAATGTGATGCACCATATTAACAAATTGAGGAATAAAAACCATATGGTCATCTCAATAGATGCAGAAAAAGCTTTTGACAAAATTCAACACCCATTTATGATAAAAGCTCTCCAAAAAGTGGGCATAGAGGGAACCTACCTCAACATAATAAAGGCCATATACGACAAACCCACAGCAAACATCATTCTCAATGGTGAAAAACTGAAAGCATTTCCTCTAAGATCCGGAACGAGACAAGGATGTCCACTCTCACTACTATTATTCAACATAGTTTTGGAAATCCTAGCCACGGCAATCAAACAAGAAAAAGAAATAAAAGAAATACAAATTGGAAAAGAAGAAGTAAAACTGTCACTGTTTGCAGATGACATGATACTATACATAGAAAATCCTAAAAATGCCACTAGAAAACTACTAGAGCTAATCAATGAATTTGGTAAAGTTGCAGGATACAAAATTAATGCACAGAAATCTCTTGCATTCCTATACACTAATGATGAAAAATCTGAAAGAGAAATTATGGAAACACTCCCATTTACCACTGCAACAAGAAGAATAAAATACCTAGGAATAAACCTTCCTAGGGAGACAAAAGACCTGTATGCAGAAAACTATAAGACACTGTTGAAAGATATTAAAGATGATACCAACAGATGGAGAGATATACCATGTTCTTGGATTGGAAGAATCAATATTGTGAAAATGACTATACTACCCAAAGGAATCTACAGATTCAAGGCAATCCCTATCAAATTACCAATGGCATTTTTTACGGAACTAGAACAAATCATCTTAAAACTTGTATGGAGACACAAAAGACCCCGAATAGCCAAAGCAGTCTTGAGGGAAAAAAATGGAGCTGGAGGAATCAGACTCCCTGACTTCAGACTATACTACAAAGCTACAGTAATCAAGACAATATAGTACTGGCACAAAAACAGAAACGTAGATCAATGGAACAAGATAGAAAGCCCAGAGATAACCCCACGCACCTATGGTCAACTAATCTATGACAAAGGAGGCAAGAATATACAATGGAGAAAAGACAGTCTCTTCAATAAGTGGTGCTGGGAAAACTGGACAGCTACATGTAAAAGAATGAAATTAGAACACTCCTTAACACCATACACAAATATAAACTCAAAATGGATTCGAGACCTAAATTTAAGACCAGACACTATAAAACTCTTAGAGGAAAACAGCAAGAACACTCTTTGACATAAATCACAGGAAGATCTTTTCTGATCCAACTCCTAGATTAATGGAAATAAAAACAAAAATAAACAAATGGGAACTAATGAAACTTAAAAGCTTTTGCACAGCAAAGGAAGCCATAAAGAAGATGAAAAGACAACCCTCAGAATGGGAGAAAATATTTGCAAACGAATCAACGGACAAAGGATTAATCTCCAAAATATATAAACAGCTCATGCAACTCAATATTAAAGAAACAAACAACCCAATGCAAAAATGGGCAGAAGACCTAAATAGACATTTCTCCAAAGAAGAGATACAGATGGCCAAGAAGCACATGAAAAGCTGTTCAACATCACTAATTATCAGAGAAATGCCAATCAAAACTACAGTGAGGTATCACTTCACACCAGTTAGAATGGGCATCATCAGAAAATCTACAAACAACAAATGCTGCAGAGGGTGTGGAGAAAAGGGAACCCTCTTTCACTGTTGGTGGGAATGTAAACTGATACAGCCACTATGGATAACAGTATGGAGGTTCCTTAAAAAACTATAAATAGAATTACCATATGATCCAGCAATCCCACTATTGGGCATATACCCCGAGAAAACCGTAATTCAAAAAGACACATGCACCCCAATGTTCATTGCAGCACTATTTACAATAGCCGGGTCATGGAAGCAACCTATATGCCCAATGACAGACAAATGGATAAAGAAGTTGTGGTACATATATACAATGGAATATTACTCAGCCATAAAAAGGAACGAAATTGAGTTATTTGTTGAGACATGGATGGATCTAGAGACTGTCATACAGAGTGAAGTAAGTCAGAAAGAGAAAAACAATTATCGTATATTAACACATGTACGTGCAACCTAGAAAAATGGTACAGATGAACCGGTTTGCAGGTCAGAAGTTGAGACACAGATGTAGAGATCAAACGTATGGACACCAAGGGGGCAAAACCGCGGTGGGGTGGGGATGGTGGTGTGCTGAATTGGGCGGTGGGGATTGACATGTATATACTGATGTGTATAAAACTGATGACTAATTAGAACCTGCAGTATAAACAAACAAACAAACAAAAAACAACTAATACTAAACTTTCTTTGGGTTATTTGTATGGAAATATGTTAACATGTTTCAGACATTACATGAAATTTCTAAAAATCTTATATATTCTGGTATAATGTTATAAGTCATAATTCTAGTTGTTACTTTAAAATGTATATCTCAGAAATAAGAAAAAAAAAGAAGACATACAGATGGCCAATAGGCACAGGAAAAGATACTCAATGTTGCTAATTATTAGAGAAATGCAAATCAAGAGTACAATGAGGTACCACCTCACACCAGTCAGAATGGTCATCACTGAAAAATCTACAAATAAAAAATGCTGGACAGGGTGTGGAGAAATGGGAACCCTCCTACACTGTTAATGAGAATGTAAATTGGTGCAGCCACTACGGAAAACAGTATGGAGGTTCCTCACAAAACTGAAAATAGAGTTGCCATATGATCCAGCAATCCCAGTCCTGGGCATGTATCTGGACAAAACTGTAATTTGAAATGATACATGCACCCCTATGTTCATAGCAGCACTATTTACAATAGCCAAGACACGGAAGCAACCTAACTGGTTCATTGAGAGATGAATGGATAAAGAAGATGTAGTATATTTATACAATGGAATACTACTTAGCCATAAGAGAATGAAATAAAGCCATTTGCAGCAACATGGATGCACCCAGAGATTATCATACTAAGTGAAGCAAGTCAAAATGAGAATGACAAACATCATATATCACTTATATGTGGAATCTAAAATATGACACAAATGAACTTATTTATGAAACAGAAAGAGACTCATAGACATGGAGAACAGACTTGTCATTGCCAAGGGGGAGGGGGTATTGGGGAGGGATAGATGGGGAATTTGAGATTAGCAGATCCAAACTATTATATATAGAATGGATAAACAACAAGGTCCTACTTACTGTACAGCACCGGGACCTATATTCAATATCCTATAATAAACCATAAAGGAAAATAATATGAAAAAGAAAACTATGGGGAACAAAATAAATCAGGGACATTCATAAAAGAAATATTTCAATTATTTTCTGATTGCTTACAATATGCCAATCATTACCCTAGACACTATATATATGAACTGAAATAGCCCTTGTCCTAAACACTAAAAAGTTCAACTTCTAAAGGGTGAGAGAAATAAGCAAACCAACAATTACAAGTGCTGATGGTTTTTCACTAAATCCAAAAAGATATTCATAGATCACTGAATCAGGAGATTTACCCTATTCACACAATCTAACATTTCTAACAAATAAGCTAAGAAATGAAAGAACAATGTTTAATGCTCTATGAATGGGATTTTCTTTTCTCTGAAAGGGCAAAATTTCTATCAGAAGTATTTCAGGATTTTCCTCTAAAATATCAGCACATTTCTTTGTTGTAGTAAACAATTTTGTACTTTCATTTTTTAACAAACTACTTTGAAAGGTAGATAAACCAAGGCGCTGACCCTGATAGAATAAATGACTTTAATGGCATTCTTTGAATTCTCTGAAAGAGAATTCTTTCAGAATTGTTGGCAAAGGTTTGTTTTACATATATGCCTAGTAAAGCTTTAACTAAATGTGCAAGTGCCCTATCTCTGCAGAGAAGAATGAAATTTTCTTTTCTGGTCAAAGAATCCTCAGGATATAAGAACTTACTGTATAGCACAGGGAACTCTACTCAGTATTCTGTAATGGCCTATATGGGAAAAGAATCTAAAAAAAAAAAAAAGAGTGGATATATGTATATGTATAACTGATTCACATTGCTGTACGCCTGAAACTAACACAACATTGTAAATCAACTCTACTCCAAATAAATAAATAAATAAATAAATAATACTTGTAACCAAAAAAATAAATAAAAAGCGATAACCTACCGGTATAGTTTCAGAAATTGCAGAAAGATACCCTTCCCTGGCCACCCTGTATAGCTGTCTATCCCACGTTACATCCACACACCACCATCCCCAAAAGAAAAACACTGCTGATACCTGAAATTCCTATAATTATCACTCCATTCGTTTGTATGAATTTAATAGGTGCTTTTTCACAGTTAAACTGTGAACATCCTAAGGGTGGGGGAATTGGAGGAAGGTGGTCAAAATGTACAAACCTCCAGTTACAAGAAAAATAAGTACTAGACATGTAATGCACAACATGATGACTATAGTTAACACGCTGTATGATATATGGGAAAACTGTTATGAAAGTAGATCCTAAGAGTTCTCATCACACTGATTTTTTCTTTTCTTTTTATTATATCTATATGAGATGATGGATGTTAACTAAACCTGTTGTGATAACCATTTCACAACATATGTAAATCAAATCACCATGCTGTACACTGTAAGCAGTGATGTATGTCAATTATTTCTCAATAAAACTAGGAAAAAATGTTAAAAAAAAAAGAATCCATAGAATAAAAACCTTTATATTTGAAGCTTCAAAGGGTTATACAGTTTCCAAAAGAGACTCACAAATAGAAATTCTACTTTGAATACAACTTTGAATTCTACTTCCCTGAGTTATGAGATACAATGCTCAAAAGCTAGGAGGAGCTGAAAGACATAAAGAAATCAGTAATGTTATAGAGATATATGCACAAGGGATGAGATATAGTCTGTCAATACTCTACGATATCCTTAGAACAGTAGAAGAAATGTTATTTAATAGAAGATCTGCTTCAATTTTTTCAGATGAACTTTCAATTTCAAGAATCCCCTGAAATTCAGCCACAGTTTTAGAACCCTCTCATATAAAGTGACAAGTATCAAAAAAGAGAGAAGTATAACAAGAATACAAATATATATAATTTGAAAAGACAAATTCCGTAGAGAATATTTTAAAAGTCTTTAAGTTTCAAGAGAGTAAAAGGTTATAACTGTTCAAAAGGATGAGAAAAAAAGACTTCATAATGGAGTAAAGACAAAATGAAAAGTGGATAGCCTCAAGAGGGTGATATCCAGCACAGATAATTAATAGCATATGTAAATGTCAAAGAAACATGTAGGTTACGTATAAAAAAGCTTTGGAGGTAAGGCTGGGAAATGGGGTTATACTTTGAAAGGATATACTGCAGGAAGATCTAGTACTTAATATAGTTAGCACTAAGAAACCACATAAAATTTCAGAATACAAAAGTATTATGACCACAAAGACACTTGAAAAAATAAATCTGGCAAAAGTGTACACAGTATAACTAGTTTTAGCTATACTCTTTTAGTCCCTACTTTTTAATCCTACTTATAGTTTCCCATTCTCAATTCCTTAATCTGTACAAGAAACTCCAAGTTATCCACTTTTTAAAAACATGACTAGCACAACTTAGTAAAAACAGCCTATTTCAAAAACATATTCTCTGTACTATTATCTAAGTCATTAATAATTGAAGCTTGAAAAAATTCTATGAAACCTGACTTCATAGATTCTCACCTCCTCTCACACTACCATTAAATTATATAAATTAATCTTTGAGAACAGTCCTTTAAAATCAGTTATAAACCACTCTATAAACCTCTCAACACTGTAATGCAACCAAACCAATCCTTTGCCTTTTTCTATCTCCATTTACTCCTGTGGAGATTTCATGCAGTATCGTGAATTTAAACACCATTTATATGTTAATAATGCCCCAATTTCTATTTCCAGTTCAGGTTTCTCTCAACTCCCAACTATATCCATCTGCCTACTTGATAGCTCTACTTGTTTCACATCTAAAAGACATACAAGCTCAATATACCCAAAACAGAACTTCCAATCTTAGCTCCAAACCTACTCTTTCTCCCACATCTCAAATAATGGCCATTCTATTCTTCTAGCTGCTCAGGTAAATATCTCTGGAGTCTACTTTTCCTCTTCTCTTTAATCCATATTCCCCTCCCATCTAAACCATCATAAAAATCCTGTCTGCTCTCCTTCAAAATATACACAGAAAACATTTGTGCATATAAAAAATTTAATCACTTCTAACCATCTCTTCAGCTACTATCTTGGTCAAGTCCACTATCGTTTCTTGTATGTATTACGGCAAAAGCTTAACTAGACCCTGTGTCTGACCTTATTCTCCTCCAATCTACTCTTAACAAAGAAGCCAGGATGGTCCTGTCAAAATACATTTTCTGCTCAAAAATCTTAAATAGCTTTACCTCTCACCCAGAATAAAAACCTATTGGGTTGGTCAAAAAGTTCATTCAGATTTTTCCATAAGATGGTACGAAAACCCAAACAAACTTCTTGGCCAACCCAATACTTCCTTACTATGACTTTCAAGCTTAACATGATCTGGCCTCCCACAATCTCTCTAATCTGGATCTTCTACTTTCCTCTCTTTCATTCATTCCACTCCAACAACACTGGTCTCCTTGCTGTTCTTCCTACACATTGGACACATGTCCAATCTTTGGAACTTTAAATTCTCTGTTCCTTATGTCCACAGTGCTCTTCACTCAGATCCACAAAGATCACTGTTTAACTTCAAGTCCTTGTATCAATGTCACTTTTTCAATGAGAATTAGCCTGTGCATCCCAAGACATACACATACACATAAACACACAGCATACCTGGCATTCAAGATCCCTACTACCCTGCCTAAAATATATAACTTTTTAAAAATTTTTATTATTTATTATCTCTTTCTTACTACCCAAATAAAACTCCATGCAGACAGGTGTTTTCATCTGTTTTACTGACCAACAGATAGGTGAATGAATCCTAGAACAAAATATTTTACATGAAATGGATACCAAATTCAAGTCTCTCATTCTGGAGTAGGAGATAATGACCTTGACTTGTGCAAGGTCAGTCAGTAAATGGCAGAGCCCAGAAAAAAACCAGGTCTCCTTGGCCCTAGGCCTAGCTGTAGGCCTAGGCTTTTTTCCACCAGGACACAATGGTGGAACATAAGAGAATACATATGCAAATAAATTTTAAAAACAAGCAAACAAGCATAAATACATACAAGCACACCGACACAGATATAGACACATTTAACATTAAAATATTACCACTGTCAAGTAGAAGTATTATACATGGTAACTGGCTACCTATAAACAAACTTTTATTACTTACCTCTACCCCAGATTTTTTTGATGATATCTGCATTATGTTGTCTTCGAATTTATTTGCCTTGTCAAGTTGGGCTTTAAGTTGTTCAGCTAATTCCTTCAAATAGAAAGAC
This sequence comes from Balaenoptera musculus, assembly GCF_009873245.2. NCBI lineage: Eukaryota > Metazoa > Chordata > Mammalia > Artiodactyla > Balaenopteridae > Balaenoptera > Balaenoptera musculus. The sequence continues at coordinate 26,201,374 of NC_045792.1, forward strand.
AAGAAAAATAGGTGTGATAACATAGCTTCTTCATTTGTAGAGTATTTCAAATTCACGTAACAATAGGGAAAACAGCATAGCAAACATCCAAGTAGCTCTCACCTAAATCTAGTTACCAACTCACAGCCTAGTATATTACTTTTTTTTTTTTTTTTTTTTTTAATTTTATTTATTTATTTATTATTTATTTTTGGCTGTGTTGGGTCTTCATTTCTGTGCGAGGGCTTTCTCCAGTTGCGGTGAGCGGGGGCCACTCTTCATCGCGGTGCGCGGGCCTCTCACTATCGCGGCCTCTCTTGTTGCGGAGCACAGGCTCCAGATGCGCAGGCTCAGCAATTGTGGCTCACGGGCCCAGTTGCTCCGCGGCATGTGGGATCTTCCCAGACCAGGGCTCGAACCCGTGTCCCCTGCATTGGCAGGCGGATTCCCAACCACTGCGCCACCAGGGAAGCCCTAGTATATTACTTTTTAATGAACTCATCTGGGTAACAAATTCTCAAATACCTGTAGAAATTGTTTATGCTTTGAAGGTTAATAATTACAAGGACATATATTTTAGGGAAGATAGGGAAATGAAAGAAATACATAACCTTAAGAATGGCATTTTTATAATTCCTTAGATATTATAAACTTCCAATACTCAAAATTTCAGTTATTTGTAAAAAGAAAGCCATCACAAGATTTAAAATATTACCTTCTTTATTGTTAAGTAATTTAGATAAAAATTCTGTATGTATTTCATTTTTACTCTAGGAAATCTATAAAAATTTATATTAAAAAACTGACATATAAAGCAATAAATCACAATGAAATAAATTAAATAAACAGAATTACATGACAAGCAAAGACAGTATTCTCCACTGCAGTGGTTCCATGAACACAGAACATTTCTTTTAACATATGTTAACCTCTTAACTTGGTGACCTCTCTTTCACTATTTTAACTAATTTCATTGTGCTTTCAAAACTCATATGTTATTTTCTTGCTGTTGTTGTTGGTGGTGGTCTGTCTTGCTTACTAATTTCTGGGTTGAGCTTAAGCTCAGTGTTACCAAGAACCAGATTCAAAGAGAGAGAGCAGTAAATGCAAGATATGACTTTTATTACAGATATAAACTAATAAAAACAGAAGTTATCATGTTTGGCTACTTTTTGTTCTACTAAAGAGTGTCATACTGATGGTACACCAAAACAGAACACTACTCAAGATCACTTATATTTGGATCTGAGATGCATACATACATATGACCATGAGGGAATCAATTTTGTCAAGACATGGAAAGCTGCCTGACTTTGTTATTCTGCCATGTGCAATGTAACAGTATTTGTATAATATAAATGTGACAATATAATAGATAGATGCCACTCTTACCAAATAATTCTGATTTCTATTCAATTGTGAGTTAAGTAAGTTTCAAATCACAACATTATTATGGGAATAAAGTGAGCTAATCTACACAAAGCATTTAACACATTGTCAGGCACAAATATGTTGCCTTAAGATTTGAAAAAATGAGTTAACCATCCTTTTTATTAGCTCATTTTTAAAGTTCCTAAGTAAGGGAATTTAAGAAAGTAATACACATTCTTAACAAAATATGACTAAAAAAGGGAAAGACAGTGACATCTTTATCTCCCTCAAATACGGTCAATAAGTTGTAAATACAATAATAAAGCAAATATCCAAGTTAAAAAGAAAATTAAAAAGCATTTAGTTCCCTAGAATCTTAAATTTCAGAAATTTGACAAATTACATAATTTACTTAGAAGTAGACAGTACTGTTCTTAGAAGTGTTCAAGAATTTCTTCAAAGAATCAATAAGCAGCAGTTATTTTCAAAGAGTGCTACATCCACATAGCTAAGGAACTTCCAAAATTACTTGTAAGAAGTTAAATATTTAGCAATTATTCTCCAAAAGAACAACATATAAGTCTTACCATATTTCCCATCATCTCTGCCTTGATAATCCTGGCTCCCAACTTGTTCTTCTCATCAACACTCAAGATGTGGATAGAGTCATCCACTGGACTACTCCTGTTTGAACAGGACAGATTAAGAGCATATGAAATACAGGTACATATTAATAACAAGTAAGTTGTTGCAAGTAACATCACCAATATTCAAATGTTACTTTAATTGACCTTAACAAAGCATTCAGCACAAATAGATCATGATTCTAGTACATTAAATAAATAAATAACCCTCAATGCTCCACCATAAATCAGTACTTAAAGATTCTATGTTACAATGCCATGATGGCCTATGGCAGTTATAATATCTGACCAAATATCCAGTAGCAATGAGAAAAATAATATAAGTCAGCTATTCTTCATTACTTAATATTCCCATACTCATTCTAAAAAAGAAACAAACAAAAATTAAAACACTAGAATCAGGCCATAACTCTACACAGCTAGGGAAACTCTTCTCATTCAATGTGATAAATTACTGATAATCTAAGAAACTATAATCAGTAAATTACATTTAACTGCATTTAAAGAATAAAAACAGTGACCATGTGCTCTTGCAAAGTCAACCCAGAATTAGACAACATAAACTAATTTACAACTATATCATGTGTGAAACCTATACTATGGAAGCCTCACAGAAGAAAAGAGAAATTTCCAGCCAAGGTCAGATTCCTGGCATATACAAAGTGGTCCCAACTTACTGCCTTAAGAAAGATTTGAGACTACAGTGCTGGGAGGGTGAACCCAGGCAGAGCATGAAGGACTCCTTAATGAGAGAGACATAGCTAAGAGTCCAAGGCAGCTAGAGAGGGGAGAGCTACACAGTGAAAGAATCCCAGAGAAGTGCAGAGAGTTCCCGTTGAGTATTCAGCAAGACACTACCTGGAGTCAGGGAAAGAACGATCCCAAAGAGTTAAAGGAAGAGTATTCAGCACTCCTGGAAATAGTGCCCGGTCCTACAAGTCAGACTAGGAAAATTCATAATTCTGAAAGCACTGGGTAGAATATTAAGGGTCTTGCTTCATTAGTGGGAAATAAGTCCTAGACTAAATGCTGCTCTCAGCCCACCTAACAAATATAAAAAGCAGAAGTCAAAAGGACCAAACAGTCTCCAATTAAGTTAACTGTGTCCCAAAATAAAGCTCAAGAATACTTACAGGAATGCAAAAATACCCAGCACTCAACAAAGTAAAATTCATAATATCTAGTATCCAATTAAAGATTATCAGACATGCAAAGATGTAGAAAAGTAAAACCCATAATGAGGATAGAAAGTTATCAATCAAACCCAGAACTGACACAGATGTAAGAAACAGCAGACAAGGGCATTAAAAGTTATTATTATAAATTTATTCTATATGTTCAAAAAGTTAGAGACAACTAAGATAAAAAATAGATAAGAATTTAGTTTCTACAAGGGAAATTACAATGTCTGAGATAAAAAAATACACTGAAAAGGATTAATGTAAGATTAGACTGCAAAAGAAAAATCAGTTAACTTGAAGCATTAGAAACTATGCAAAATGAAACACACAGAGAAAAAGAATTTTAAAAACAGAAAAGAACAACCAAGAGCTATGGGACAACCTTAAATACCCTACTATTCATGCCACTGGAGTCCCTGAAAGAAATGGGAGACAGAAGAAGCAAAGGCGAAAATTTACCAAATATGTTGAAAACTAAAAAACTTTCATATCCAAGAAGCTCACAGAATCCCAAGTACAAGAACAAGACAAACAAAAATATGACCTGAAAAAAAACCACAGCAAGGCACATCATAATAAAATTGCTCAAAACTAGTGATAAAGAGAACATTTCAGAGCAGCCATAGGAGGAAAAAAAAAGACAGTAATGCACATAGAAACAAAGGAAAGTATGACAACAGATTTCTCACCAGAAAAAATGTAAGCAAGAAGAGAGTAGCAATATCTTTAAAGTACTTTAAAATGCCAACCTAGAATTCTATATCAAGTGAAAATATCTTTTAAAAAAAAGTGAAATGAAGAGTTTTACAGACATAAAAAGCTGAAAGAATATTAAAGAAAAGCCTTCAGGCAGAAGAAAAATTATACCAGACTGAAATATGGATAAACCCAAAGGAAGGAAGAGCAACAGAAATGACGACTACAAGGGTAAATATTTAACACTTGCTTCTTATTACTTAAATCTCTTTAAGATAACTATTTAAACAAAAATAACAACAGTGGTTTATAACCAGTATAAGTAAACTGTATGACAACACTAACAAAAAGGACAGGATGGGGAGAAACGTAAATAAACTATTGTAAAGTTCTTATACAGGAGTGGCATAATATCACTTGAAGGTAGATAAATTAAAGATGTATGCTGTCAAAGCTAAAGAAATCATTAAAATAACGAAAAGTATACAACTAAAGAAATGAAATGGAATCATAAAAATACTCAATCCAAAAGAAGTCAGATAAAGAAGAAAAAGAGAATAGGACTTCCCTGGTGGTCCAGTGGTTAAGACTCCACGCTCCCAATGAAGGGGGCCAGGGATCAATGCCTAGTCAGGGAATTAGATCCTGCATGCTGCAACTAAAAGCCCGCATGCCACAACTAAAAGATCCTGCACGCCACAACTGAAGATCCCACGTGAGGCAACGAAGACCCAGCGCAAAGGAAGGAAGGAAGGGAAGGAAGGGAAGGAGGGACAGAGGAAGGAAGGAAGGAAGGAAATATTTTTTAAAAAGAAGAAGGGGGGCTTCCCTGGTGGCACAGTGGTTGACAGTCCGCCTGCCGGTGCGGGGGACACGGGTTCGAGCCCTGGTCTGGGAAGATCCCACATGCCGCGGAGCAACTAGGCCCGTGAGCCACAATTACTGAGCCTGCGCATCTGGAGCCTGTGCTCCACAACAAGAGAGGCCGCGATAGTGAGAGGCCCGTGCACCACGATGAAGAGTGGCCCCCACTTGCCGCAACTAGAGAAAGCCCTCGCGCAGAAACGAGGACCCAACACAGCCATAAATAAATAAACAAATAAAATTTTTAAAAAAATTTTTAAAAAAGAATAAAAAACAGATAAGACAAAGAGAAACCAAACAGGAAAATTACAGATTTGAACCTAATTATATCACAATATACATAAATGGTCTAAACACCTGAATTTAAAAGGCAGAAATCATCAGATGGATATAAAAGCAAAACTCAACTACAAGAAATGCACTATAAAGACATAAATGTTAAATATAACATGATGGAAGAAGATGTAACATGTTTTAACACTAATCAAAAGAAAGCTGAAGAGGTTTACTAAATATCAAATTAGATTACAGAGCAAAAAATATTGCCAGGGACCAAGAAAGTAATTTCATATGAAAAAGAAGTCAATCCATCAAGAGTACAGAAGAATCTGTAAATATTTATGCACCTAATAACACAGCAACAAAATACATAAAGCAAAAACTGACAGAATTCCAGAGAAGTAGACAAATCTACAATTATAGTTGCTGATTTCAAGAACCCACTCTCAATACTTGATAGAATAAGTAAAGACAAAATCAGCAAGGATATGGAAGACCTGAATAACACTAGCAATTAATATGACCTAATCAACATTCACAGAATACTCCACCCAACAACAGAATACACATTCTTTCCAAGTGCATATAAAACATTTACCAAATAGACGATATCCTGAGCCATAAAACAAGTTTCAGTAAATATAAAGGGATTCAAGCCATACAAAGTAAGTTCTCTGACCACAGTGAAATTAAATGAGAAATTACCAAAGACATCTGCAAAAATCCTGAATTATTTGGAAACTAACTAAAACTAATTTAGCACACATGTAAATAACCCATGTGTCAAGAACAGGATCAAAGAGAAATTTAAAAGTATTTTCAACTGAATAAAAATATAAACACAACATATCAGAATTTGTGGGATGCTGCTAAAGCATTACTTACAAAGAAATTTATAACACTAAATATTTGTATTAGAAAAGAAGATCTCGAGATAGCCTCAACCACCAGAGGGCAGACAGCAGAAGCAAGAAAAACTACAATCCTGCAGCCCGTGGACCAAAAACCACAGTTACAGAAAGATAGAGAAGATGAAAAGGCAGAGGGCTATGTACCAGATGAAGGAACGAGAAAAAACCCCAGAAAAACAACTAAATGAAGTGGAGATAGGCAACCTTCCAGAAAAAGAATTCAGAATAATGATAGTGAAGATGATCCAGGACCTCGGAATAAGAATGGAGGCAAAGATTGAGAAGATGCAAGAAATAATTAACAAAGACCTAGAAGAATTAAAGAACAAACAAACAGAGATGACCAATACAATAACTGAAATAAAAACTACTCTAGAAGGAATCAATAGCAGAATAACTGAGGCAGAAGAACGGATAAGTGACCTGGAAGACAGAATGGTGGAATTCACTGCTGCAGAACAGAATAAAAAAAAAAGAATGAAAAGAAATGAAGACAGCCTAAGAGACCTCTGGGACAACATTAAGCGCAACAACATTCGCATTATAGGGGTCCCAGAAGGTGAAGAGAGAGAGAAAGGACCAGAGAAAATATTTGAAGAGATTATAGTCGAAAACTTCCCTAACATGGGAAAGGAAATAGCCACCCAAGTCCAGGAAGTGAAGAGAGTCCCATACAGGATAAACCCAAGGAGAAACACGCCGAGACACATAGTAATCAAAGTGGCAAAAATTAAAGACAAAGAAAAATTATTGAAAGCAGCAAGGGAAAAACGACAAATAACATACAAGGGAACTCCCATAAGGTTAACAGCTGATTTCTCAGCAGAAACTCTGCAAGCCAGAAGGGAGTGGCATGATATACTTAAAGTGATGAAAGGGAAGAACCTACAACCAAGATTACTCTACCCGGCAAGGATCTCATTTAGATTTGATGGAGAAATCAAAAGCTTTACAGACAAGCAAAAGCTAAGAGAATTCAGCACCACCAAAGCAGCTCTACAACAAATGCTAAAGGAACTTCTCTAAGTGGGAAACACAAGAGAAGAAAAGGACCTACAAAAACAAACCCAAAACAATTAAGAAAAGGGTCATAGGAACATACATATTGATAATTACCTTAAACATGAATGGATTAAATGCCCCAACCAAAAGACATAGACTGGCTGAATGGATACAAAAACAAGACCCATATATATGCTGTCTACAAGAGACGCACTTTAGACCTAGGGACACATACAGACTGAAAGTGAGGGGATGGAAAAAGTTATTCCATGCAAATGGAAATCTAAAGAAAGCTGGAGTAGCTATACTCATATCAGATAAAATAGACTTTAAAATAAAGAATGTTACAAGAGACAAGGAAGGACATACATAATGATCCAGGGATCAATCCAAGAAGATATAACAATTATAAATATATATGCACCCAACATAGGAGCACCTCAATACATAAGGCAACTGCTAACAGCTATAAAAGAGGAAATTGACAGTAACACAATCATAGTGGGGGACTTTAACACCTCACTTACACCAATGGACAGATCATCCAAAATTAAAATAAATAAGGAAACAGAAGCTTTAAATGACACAATAGACCAGATAGATTTAACTGATATATATAGGACATTCCATCCAAAAACAGCAGATTACACGTTCTTCTCAAGTGTGCACGGAACATTCTCCAGGATAGATCACATCTTGGGTCACAAATCAAGCCTCACTAAATTTAAGAAAATTGAAATCATATCAAGCATCTTTTCTGACCACAACGCTATGAGATTAGAAATCAATTACAGGGAAAAAAACGTAAAAAAGACAAACACATGGAGGCTAAACAATACGTTACTAAATAACCAAGAGATCACTGAAGAAATCAAAGAGGAAATCAAAAAATACACAGAGACAAATGACAATGAAAACACGACGACCCAAAACCTATGGGATGCAGCAAAAGCAGTTCTAAGAGGGAAGTTTAGAGCTATACAAGCCTACCTAAAGAAACAAGAAAAATCTCAAGCAAACAATCTAACCTTACACCTAAAGAAACTAGAGAAAGAAGAACAAACAAAACCCAAAGCTAGCAGAAGGAAAGAAATCATAAAGATCAGAGCAGAAATAAATGAAATAGAAACAAAGAAAACAATAGCAAAGATCAATAAAGTTGGTTCTTTGAGAAGATAAACAAAATTGATAAACCATTAGCCAGACTCATCAAGAAAAAGAGGGAGAGGACTCAAATCAATAAAATCAGAAATGAAAAAGGAGAAGTTACAACAGACACCGCAGAAATACAAAGCATCCTAAGAGACGACTACAAGCAACTTTATGCCAATAAAATGGACAACCTGGAAGAAATGGACAAATTCTTAGAAAGGTATAACCTTCCAAGACTGAACCAGGAAGAAACAGAAAATATGAACAGACCAATCACAAGTAATGAAATTGAAACTGTGATTAAATATCTTCCAACAAACAAAAGTCCAGGACCAGATGGCTTCACCGGTGAATTCTATCAAACATTTAGAGAAGAGCTAACACCCATCCTTCTCAAACTCTTCCAAAAAATTGCAGAGGAAGGAACACTCCCAAACTCATTCTATGAGGCCACCATCACCCTGATACCAAAACCAGACAAAGACACTACAAAAAAAGAAAATTACAGACCAATATCACTGATGAATATAGATGCAAAAATCCTCAACAAAATACTAGCAAACAGAATCCAACAACACATTAAAAGGATCATACATAGTATGAGTGTGTTTCATGTTTGGTAATTGCAATCATTGTTGCTTTTGTTCTGGTCATCCATGTACAATGCTTGGTGTCAGTCTATTTATGTCTTGTAAAAATAAAATACAGTGTGTGTGTGTGTGAATAAAAAAAAAAATAAAATAAAATAAAAAAATAAAATAAAAAAAAATAAAAAAAAATAAAAAAAAAAAGGATCATACACCACGACCAAGTGGGATTTATCCCAGTGACGCAAGGATTCTTCAATATACGCAAATCAATCAATGTGATACACCATATTAACAAATTGAAGAATAAAAACCATATGATCATCTCAATAGATGCAGAAAAAGCTTTTGACAAAATTCAACACCCATTTCTGATAAAAACTCTCCAGAAAGTGGGCATAGAGGGAACCTACCTCAACATAATAAAGGCCATATATGACAAACCCACAGCAAACATCATTCTCAATGGTGAAAAACTGAAAGCATTTCCTCTAAGATCAGGAACGAGACAAGGATGTCCACTCTCACCACTATTATTCAACATAGTTTCGGAAGTCCTAGCCACAGCAATCAGAGAAGAAAAAGAAATAAAAGGAATACAAATTGGAAAAGAAGAAGTAAAACTGTCACTGTTTGCAGATGACATGATACTATACATAGAGAATCCTAAAACTGCCACCAGAAAACTGCTAGAGCTAATCAATGAATATGGTAAAGTTGCAGGATACAAAATTAATGCACAGAAATCTCTTGCATTCCTATACACTGATGATGAAAAATCTGAAAGAGAAATTAAGGAAACACTCCCATTTACCATTGCAACAAAAAGAATAAAATACCTAGGAATAAACCTACCTAGGGAGACAACAGACCTGTATGCAGAAAACTGTAAGACACTGATGAAAGAAATTAAAGATGATACCAACAGATGGAGAGATATACCATGTTCTTGGATTGGAAGAGTCAACATTGTGAAAATGAGTATACTACCCAAAGCAATCTACAGATTCAATGCAATCCCTATCAAATTACCAATGGCATTTTTTACGGAGCTAGAACAAATCATCTTAAAATTTGTATGGAGACACAAAAGACCCCGAATAGCCAAAGCCGTCTTGAGGGAAAAAAAGGGAGCTGGAGGAATCAGACTCCCTGACTTCAGACTATACTACAAAGCTACAGTAATCAAGACAATATGGTACTGGCACAAAAACAGAAACATAGATCAATGGAACAAGATAGAAAGCCCAGAGATTAACCCACGCACCTATGGTCAACTAATCTATGACAAAGGAGGCAAAGATATACAATGGAGAAAAGACAGTCTCTTCAATAAGTGGTGCTGGGAAAACTGGACAGCTACATGTAAAAGAATGAAATTAGAATATTCCCTAACACCATACACAAAAATAAACTCAAAATGGATTAGAGACCTAAATATAAGACTGGACACTATAAAACTCTTAGAGGAAAACATAGGAAGAACACTCTTTGACATAAATCACAGCAAGATCTTTTTTGATCCACCTCCTAGAGTAATGGAAATAAAAACAAAAATAAACAAGTGGGACCTAATGAAACTTCAAAGCTTTTGCACAGCAAAGGAAACCATAAACAAGACGAAAAGACAACCCTCAGAATGGGAGAAAATATTTGCAAACGAATCAACGGACAAAGGATTAATCTCCAAAATATATAAACAGCTCATTCAGCTCAATATTAAAGAAACAAACACCCCAATCCAAAAATGGGCAGAAGACCTAAATAGACGTTTCTCCAAAGAAGACATACAGACGGCCATGAAGCACATGAAAAGATGCTCAACATCACTAATTATTAGAGAAATGCAAATCAAAACTACAATGAGGTATCACCTCACTCCTGTTAGAATGGGCATCATCAGAAAATCTACAAACAACAAATACTGGAGAGGGTGTGGAGAAAAGGGAAACCTCTTGCACTGTTGGTGGGAATGTAAATTGATACAGCCACTATGGAGAACAATATGGAGGTTCCTTAAAAAACTAAAAATAGAATTACCATATGACCCAGCAATCCCACTACTGGGCATATACCCAGAGAAAACCGTAATTCAAAAAGACACATGCACCCGAATGTTCATTGCAGCACTATTTACAATAGCCAGGTCATGGAAGCAACCTAAATGCCCATCAACAGACGAATGGATAAAGAAGTTGTGGTACATATATACAATGGAATATTACTCAGCCATAAAAAGGAACGAAATTGAGTCATTTGTTGAGACGTGGATGGATCTAGAGACTGTCATACAGAGTGAAGTAAGTCAGAAAGAGAAAAACAAATATCGTATATTAATGCATGTATGTGGAACCTAGAAAAATAGTACATATGAGCCAGTTTGCAGGGCAGAAGTTGAGACACAGATGTAGAGAATGGACATATGGACACCAAGGGGGGAAAACTGCGGTGGGGTGGGGTTGGTGGTGTGCTGAATTGGGCGATTGGGATTGACATGTATACACTGATGTGTATAAAATTGATGCCTAATAAGAACCTGCAGTATAAAAAAACAAACAAAACAACTAATACTAAACTTTCATTGGGTTATTTGTATGGAAATATGTTAATATAAATGTTTCAGACATTACATGAAATTTCTAAAAATCTTATATTTGTATGTGTATGGAAATATGTATGGAAATATGTTAATATAAATGTTTCAGACATTACATGAAATTTCTAAAAATCTTACATGTTCTGGTATAATGTTATAAGTAATAATCCTAGTTATTACTTTAAAATGTATATCTCAGAAATAAAAAAAAAAAAAGAAAAGAAGATCTCAAATCAATGATATCAGCTTACAACTGAAGAAAGCAGAAAAAGAACAAATTAAATCTAAAGTAAGCAGAATATAAGAAGTAATAAAAATCAAAGTGGAAATAAATAAAAAACAGAAACAGTAAAGAAATTCAATGAAACTAAAAACTGGTTAAGACAATCAGTAAAATTGATAAACTTCTAGGCTGAATGATCAGGAAAAAAAAAAGATACAAATTACCAATAAAGAAATGATAGAAGCAAAACGAACACACATTCTAAGCACTTTACGAAAAGCTATCTGGAAGGCAAATAAGCACCTGAAGAGATGTTCAACATCAACAGTCATTAGGGGAACACAAAACCATGAGATACTGCTACACATCCTCTACAACAGTGAAAATTAAAAAGACTGACTATTCCAAGTTCCTGCAAGAAGGTAGAGGAACTGGAAGTCTAACACTGCTGGTGGTAGTGTAAAATGATACAACCACTTGGTAAAACACTTTGGCAGTTTCTTAAAATTTAAATATATAGTTATCATATGATCTAGCCATTCTTCTCCTAGGTATTTACTCAAGAGAAAAGAAAGTGTACGTTCATACTAAGACTTGTACATGAATGTTCAAAGAAGCTTTATTTATAGCAGCCAAAAACTAAAAACATTCTAAATGTCCACCAGCAGGTGAATGGAAAAACAAATTGTGGTACAATATATCTGCTAATGGCATGCTATCCATCAACAAAAAGGAACAAACTATCGTTATATGCAACAACATGGATGAAATTCAAAATAATCATGCAGAATGAAAGAAGCCAGCCAGAGCAAAAAAAAAAAGTGTATAAGGTATGAGGTATGATCTCATTTATATAAAACTCTAGAAAATACAAACCAGTCTATAATTAAAAAAAAAAAAAGATGAGTAGTTGTCTAGGGGGGTTGCTAGGGTGTGTGGAGAGGCAGGAGGGATGATTATGAAAGGGCACCAGGAAACTTTTGGGGGTGATGGTTTTATTAGAATATACACATTTCAAAAACTTATCAAATTGTACACTTTATATACATATGCAATTTGTACATATGCAGTTTTATATAGATTATACTTCAATAAATTGTTATTTTTAAAAACCCTCAAAGGGAGTGATAAAAAAATTTAAAGCAGAAAAAAATCAGTCATAATCACAAATATCTATGATATTACTAGTTTTCTTCCATATCTAGATTTTATCATACTCTACTGAAATGAACCTGAGTTTTCAACATATATTCTGAGCAAGTAATAGCAAAACACACAAAGAGCTCAAAATCAAAACTTTAACCATATGTGGAAATTATATTTAAATACTGAATTCCTTTTGGGCAAAAAAAAAGAAATCTGTTAGAGGGTTTTTTTTTTTTAAAGACATTAATCTCTGTAGGAAATCCAAAAAAAACCCATTTCTACTCATATTGGTGAAAGGAAAGGCAATACTATGGTGCTTAGACTAAGAAATGTAAAATATTTCAGGTAAAGCACCATTAGAAAAAACATATTTTTATTCCCTGTCAAGTTCCTTCAGTCTACATTTTTAAAACCAATGCAGTGGGGACCCTGCAGTCGTGTAAGCAGGAGAACGTTACTCGTTTTTACATGCTTTAATAAAAGATATTGCTTGTATCATTAGTTGTACGTTTTTTGTATGGAAAATATTTTTCAGTAACTTTTTTCAAATTAAATTCTGAGGTATACATCATTTTTCTTGTATTGTAAATGTAATTTATTTGAATTTCAGGCAACCCAATAATATTTCCACAAAAATGTCAATAAACATGAGATGAATACCAGAAGGAATTTGTTAAAGTCATATGATTTAAGTTCCAAGGAATATCTCTGATACAAAAACAACCTCTCTTGTTACTTCATTCTTTGTCACACAAGACCAGATAATTTTTTTCAAATTTGAATGAGTAAAAGAAACAGTCTATTTCTCTCACTTTCAGTTTCTAAGGATGACTTAAAGGAAACATGTGCACATGGAATAATTTTAAGGTGATTTTATTCCAAAGGTTCATTAATATATTTTTGTAAAAAATAAAATAAAAATTTTTTTTCTTAATAAATTTTTTAATAATTTTTTTATTTTTCACTATAAAAAATTAATAAATCTATTTTTAAAAAAGAAAAAAAAATTTTTTTCCTGAATACATTTATTCTTCATAATTTTTTTCTTATTTTTTATTATAATAGCTTTATTTTATTTTCTTTTATCCTCTTTCTTTCTTTCTTTCTATTTTTTTCTCCCTTTTATTCTGAGCCATGTGGATGAAAGGCTCTTGGTGCTCCAGCCAGACATCAGGGCTGTGCCTCTGAGGTGGGAGAGCCAACTTCAGGTCACTGGTCCACAAGAGACCTCCCAGCTCCACGTAATACCAAACGGCGAAAATCTCTCAGAGATCTCCATCTCAACATCAAGACCCAGCTTCACTCAATGACCAGCAAGCTACAGTGCTGGACACCCTATGCCAAACAACTAGCAAGACAGGAACACAGCCCCATCCATTAGCAGAGAGGCTGCCTAAAATCATAATAAGGCCACAGACACCCCAAAACACACCACCAGACGTGGACGTGCCCACCAGAAAGACAAGATCCAGCCTCATCCACCAGAACACAGGCACTTGTCCCCTCCACCAGGAAGCCTACACAACCCACTGAACCAACCTTAGCCACTGGGGACAGACACCAAAAACAACGGGAACTACGAACCTGCAGCCTGTGAAAAGGAGACCCCAAACACAGTAAGATAAGCAAAATGAGAAGACAAAAAAACACACAGCAGGTGAACGAGCAGGGTCAAAACACACCAGACCTAACAAATGAAGAGGAAATAGTCAGTCTACCTGAAAAAGAATTCAGAATCATGAGAGTAAAGATGATCCAAAATCTTGGAAATACAATAGACAAAATGCAAGAAACATTTAACAAGGATGTACAAGAACTAAAGAGGAACCAATCACCGATGAAAAACACAATAAATGAAATTAAAAATACTCTAGACGGGATCAATAGCAGAATAACTGAGGCAGAAGAACGGATAAGTGACCTGGAAGACAGAATGGTGGAATTCACTGCTGCGGAACAGAATAAAGGAAAAAGAATGAAAAGAACTGAGGACAGTCTCAGAGACCTCTGGGACAACATTAAACGCACCAACATTCGAATTATAGGGGTCCCAGAAGAAGAAAAGAAAAAGAAAGGGACTGAGAAAATATTTGAAGAGATTATAGTTGAAAACTTCCCTAATATGGGAAAGGAAATAATTAATCAAGTCCTGGAAGCACAGAGAGTCCCATACAAGATAAATCCAAGGAGAAACACGCCAAGACACATATTAATAAAACTATCAAAAATTAAATATAAAGAAAACATATTAAAAGCAGCAAGGGAAAAACAATAAATAACACACAAAGGAATCCCCATAAGGTTAACAGCTGATCTTTCAGCAGAAACTCTGCAAGCCAGAAGGGAGTGGCAGGATAAACTTAAAGTGATGAAGGAGAAAAACCTACAACCAAGGTTACTCTACCCAGCAAGGATCTCATTCAGATGTGATGGAGAAATTAAAACCTTTACAGACAAGCAAAAGCTGAGAGAGTTCAGCACCACCAAACCAGCTTTACAACAAATGCTAAAGGAACTTCTCTAGGCAGGAAACACAAGAGAAGGAAAACACCTACAATAACAAACACAAAATATTTAACAAAAAGGGAATAGGAACATACATATCGATAATTACCTTAAATGCAAATGGATTAAATGCTCCCACCAAAAGACACAGACTGGCTGAATGGATACAAAAGCAAGACTCATACATATGCTGTCTACAAGAGACCCACTACAGACCCAGAGACACATACAGACTGAAAGTGAGGGGATGGAAAAAGATCTTCCATGCAAATGGAAATCAAAAGAAAGCTGGAGTAGCAATTCTCATATCAGACAAAATAGACTTTAAAATAAAGACTATTACAAGAGACAAAGAAGGACACTATATAATGATCAAGGGATCGATCCAAGAGGAAGGTATAACAATTGTAAATATTTATGCACCCAACATAGGAGCACCTCAATATATAAGGCAAATATTAACAGCCATAAAAGGGGAAATCGACAGTAACACAATCATAGTACGGGACTTTAACACCCCACTTTCACCAATGGACAGATCATCCAAAATGAAAATAAATAAGGCAACACAAGCTTTAAATGATACATTAAACAAGATGGAATTAATTGATATTTATAGGACATTCCACCCAAAGACAACAGAATACACATTTTTCTCAAGTGCTCATGGAACATTCTCCAGGATAGATCATATCTTGGGTCACAAATCAAGCCTTGGTAAATTTAAGAAAATTGAAATCATATCAAGCATCTTTTTTGACCACAGTGCTATGAGACTAGATATCAATTACAGGAAAACATCTGTAAAAAATACAAACACATGGAGGCTACACAATACACTACTTGATAACGAAGTGATCACTGAAGAAATCTAAGGGGAAATCAAAAAATACCTAGAAACAAATGACAATGGAGATAAGACGACCCAAAACCTATGGGATGCAGCAAAAGCAGTGCTAAGAGGGAAGTTTATAGCAATACAAGCCTACCTCAAGAAACAGGAAACATCTCGAATAAACAACCTAACCTTGCACCTAAAGCAATTAGAGAAAGAAGAGCAAAAAAACCCCAAAGCTAGCAGAAGGAAAGAAATCATAAAGATCAGATCAGAAATAAATGAAAAAGAAATGAAGGAAACAATAGCAAAAATCAATGAAACTAAAAGCTGGTTCTTCGAGAAGTTAAACAAAATTGATAAACCATTAGCCAGACTCATCAAGAGAAAAAGGAAGAAGACTCAAATCAATAGAATTAGAAATGAAAAAGGAGAAGTAACCACTGACACTGCAGAAATACAAACGATCATGAGAGATTACTACAAGCAATTCTATGCCAATAAAATGGACAACCTGGGAGAAATGGACAGATTCTTAGAAATGCACAACCTACCGAGACTGAACCAGGAAGAAATAGAAAATATGAACAGACCAATCACAAGCACTGAAATTGAAACTGTGATTAAAAATCTTCCAACAAACAAAAGCCCAGGACCAGATGGCTTCACAGGCGCATTCTATCAAACATTTAGAGAAGAGCTAACACCTGTCCTTCTCAAACTCTTCCAAAATATTGCAGAGGGAGGAACACTCCCAAACTCATTCTTCGAGGCCACCATCACCCTGATACCAAAACCAAACAAAGATGTCACAAAGAAGGAAAACTACAGGGCAATATCACTGATGAACACAGATGCAAAAATCCTCAACAAAATACTAGCAAACAGAATCCAACAGCACATTAAAGGGATTATACACCATGATCAAGTGGGGTTTATTCCAGGAATGCAAGGATTCTTCAATATATGCAAATCAATCAACGTGATACCTCATATTAACAAATTGAAGGAGAAAAACCATATGATCATCTCAATAGATGCAGAGAAAGCTTTCAACAAAACTCAATACCCATTTATGATAAAAGCCCTGCAGAAAGTAGGCATAGAGGGAACTTTCCTCAACATAATAAAGGCCATATATGACAAACCCACAGCCAACATTGTCCTCAATGGTGAAAAACTGAAACCATTTCCACTAAGATCAGGAACAAGACAAGGTTGCCCACTCTCACCACTATTATTCAACATAGTTTTGGAAGTGTTAGCCACAGCAATCAGAGAAGAAAAAGAAATAAAAGGAATCCAAATCGGAAAAGAAGAAGTAAAGCTGTCACTGTTTGCAGATGACATGATACTATACATAGAGAATCCTAAAACTGCCACCAGAAAACTACTAGAGCTAATCAATGAATTTGGTAAAGTAGCAGGATACAAAATTAATGCACAGAAATCTCTTGCATTCCTATATACTAATGATGAAAAATCTGAAAGTGAAATTAAGAAAACACTCCCGTTTACCATTGCAACAAAAAGAATAAAATATCTAGGAATAAACCTACCTAAGGAGACAAAAGACCTGTATGCAGAAAATTATAGGACACTGATGAAAGAAATTAAAGATGATACAAATAGATGGAGAGATATACCATGTTCTTGGATTGGAAGAATCAACATTGTGAAAATGACTCTACTACCCAAAGCAATCTACAGATTCAATGCAATCCCTATCAAACTACCACTGGCATTTTTCACAGAACTAGAACAAAAAATTTCACAATTTGTATGGAGACACAAAAGACCCCGAATAGCCAAAGCAATCTTGAGAACGAAAAATGGAGCTGGAGGAATCAGGCTCCCTGACTTCAGACTATATTACAAAGCTACAGTAATCAAGACAGTTTGGTACTGGCACAAAAATAGAAATATAGATCAATAGAACAGGATAGAAAGCCCAGAGATAAACCCACACACATATGGTCACCTTATCTTTGATAAAGGAGGCAAGCATTTACAGTGGAGAAAAGACAGCCTCTTCAATAAGTGGTGCTGGGAAAATTGGACAGGTACATGTAAAAGTATGAAATTAGAACACTCCCTGACACCATACACAAAAATAAACTCAAAATGGATTAAAGACCTAAGTGTAAAGCCAGACACTATCAAACTCTTAGAGGAAAACATAGGCAGAACACTCTATGACATACATCACAGCAAGATTCTTTTTGACCCAGCTCCTAGAGAAATGGAAATAAAAACAAAAATACACAAATGGGACCTAATGAAACTTAAAAGCTTTTGCACAGCAAAGGAAACTATAAACAAGACGAAAAGACAACCCTCAGAATGGGAGAAATTATTTGCAAATGAAGCAACTGACAAAGGATTAATCTCTAAGATTTACAAGCAGCTCATGCAGCTCAATAACAAAAAAACAAACAACCCAATCCAAAAATGGGCAGAAGACCTAAATAGACATTTCTCTAAAGAAGATATACAGATGGCCAACAGACACATGAAAGAATGCTCAACATCCTTAACCATTAGAGAAATGCAAATCAAAACTACAATGAGGTATCATCTCACACCCATCAGAATGGCCATCATCAAAAAATCTAGAAACAATAAATGCTGGAGAGGGTGTGGAGAAAAGGGAACACTCTTGCACTGTTGGTGGGAATGTAAATTGATACAGCCACTATGGAGAACAGTATGGAGGTTCCTTAAAAAACTAAAAAGAGAACTACCATACGACCCAGCAATCCCACTACTGGGCATATACCCTGAGAAAACCATAATTCAAAAAGAGTCATGTACCAAAATGTTCATTGCAGCTCTATTTACAATAGCCAGGACATGGAAGCAACCTAAGTGTCCATCATCGGATGAATGGATAAAGAAGATGTGGCACATATATACAATGGAATATTACTCAGCCATAAAAAGAAATGAAATGGAGGTATTTGTAATGAGGTGTATGGAATTAGAGTTTGTCATACAGAGTGAAGTAAGTCAGAAAGAGAAAAACAAATACAGTATGCTAACACATATATATGGAATCTAAGGAAAGAAAAAAAAAAAGGTCATGAAGAACCTAGTGGCAAGATGGGAATAAAGACACAGACCTACTGAAGAATGGACTTGAGGATGGGGGAGGGGGAGGGGCGAGATGTGACAGGGTGAGAGAGTGGCATGGACATATATACACTACCAAATGTAAAATAGATAGCTAGTGGGAAGCAGCCACATAGCACAGGGAGATCAGCTCGGTGCTTTGTGACCGCCTGGGGTGTTGGGATGGGGAGGGTGGGAGGGAGGGAGATGCGGGAGGGAGGAGATATGGGAACGTGTGTATATGTGTAGCTGATTCACTTTGTTATAAAGCAGAAACTAACACACCATTGTGAAGCAATTATACTTCAATAAAGATGTTTAAAAAAAAAAAAAGATGGTATGCTGACGTCCAACCAAAGCTCACAAGTTTCAAGAAGATAACTGTAATCTCAAGAGACCTTTAAAGAGGCAATTTTCATGGTCATGAAATTTATACTCCACACATGTTTTTTTGTTTTGTTTTGACCGAGCTTGGGGGGGGGTGTATTTTCTAATAGGAATTGTTTATTAGTATATGGAACGTAGATCAGGATAAATGAGATGATACAGAAGAATTGTGAACATCTCTGATATTTTCAGTATTAACAGATACGTCAACACACTTAATATTGATAGAACAGTAATAGGTATCAAATAAAGACATTAAAATTAAAGTTCTTGGGCATCAATGACTGAAGAACACATTATTGTTAATACCATAGCAAAGACACTGCTCTGCAACAAACAGCACAGACTCTTCCATTTATAATGGAAGACTCTAAGCATTTATAATGACGAGCAGATGCTCTGAAAGAAACATCACCATGACATCTGCAATTATCCTATAAGAATAAAAATGTACAAGCTCTTCTCATTTTCCCGGATTACTGCTATATTTCAAAAGCCCTCTTCACAATTATTTTCTAAAAAGCAAATCCAATTTTCCCACTAAAACAGACTCTCTTTACAACACACACGCAACACAGACACACACACACAACACAACTCTGGCTGAAAACTTTTGAGGAAAAAATAATTTAAAAAGCTCCAGCTCAATGACATTTCAGAAACCTTGAGTATATTGCAATTATTCTTTGCCTGCTGACAGTATTCAAAGATCTTGTCCCTTTAATTCTTCTTTTCTTACCACTTGTTCTCAAACTTTCTTCCCTAAGGATCTCATTACTAAACTCAAACCCTTCAGAACCTGGTATCCTTCTCTTGTCCTCCTAGGCTATCATAGCAAACTCTGCCAAGGTTTTTAACCTTTTTAACCTTATATAATATTTTATATTATATAAAATGAGTTAGTTCCTGATATCAACTTAGATAAAATCTAAATTAAGGACATCACATTAGTTTTTGTTCA
Source organism: Balaenoptera musculus (assembly GCF_009873245.2). Classification (NCBI taxonomy): domain Eukaryota; kingdom Metazoa; phylum Chordata; class Mammalia; order Artiodactyla; family Balaenopteridae; genus Balaenoptera; species Balaenoptera musculus. The sequence continues at coordinate 26,221,804 of NC_045792.1, forward strand.
TATTACATACTCTCCTAGGTTTCAAACTCTTGAATATATATAGCTAATATATTTTCCAATAAAGCAAAATTATATACAAACACATTTTGTTTCTAAGAATAAAAAGCTTAAAATTCTTAATCACATGGGCCACTATTAGAGGATGTCTTCCAGCTACTTAAGGGCCTAAAAAGCACAAAGGAAAAGAATGATAAATCAGATCACAATAAGAATGAATGAAAAAATAGATGAAAAAAGAAAAGTAAAAACACACAAAGAGGAAATCTAAAGATGATGAAAAATTATATATATCACATGACAACTATAGAAGTGCTCACAAAAAAAAAAAAAACCTCAAGAACTAGGTAAAATATATGACTGGTTAATAAAATAAAACTAAAATTAATAACATTTATAAAAATATGCCAAACTTCACCCATACTTACATAAATGCAAACCAAAGAAAACTTCTGTTCCTCAACTATATATCTATGGCAAAGATTAAAAACCTCAATAATACTATCAGCAAGGAAAAGTCATTCTCATACGTGACTGGTAAGAGTGTAAATTGGTTAGTAAAACAAAATATATAAATATAATTCCACTCCTTGGAATTTATTTTATAGCTATATTTAAGTAGTATGCAAAAATACACATACAAAACTATTCACTGCAGTATTATTTAGAGCAACAAACTAGAAATTACCTTAAAGTCCATCAATAGGAAACTGATGAGAAATACTAGCTTATCTCTAAGCTTTACAACATAATATCAGAGACTTCAAAATGAAAAAAAGCACATACATATGGGCTAGTGTGAAAAGGTCTTTAAGATAATACTGATTGGAAAAAATAAGATTCAGAATAGTACAGTTATCTGTTGGTATATTCCAGGACCCAATGCAGATACCAAAATCTACAGATGTTCAAGTCCCTTATATAAAATGGCAGTCAGCCCTTCAGTATCCATGGGATCCCCATCCTTAGATTCAACCAACCAGGAATTGAAAATATTTAGAAAAAAACTTTAAGAAAGTTCCAAAAAACAAAACTTAAATTTGCCGAGAGTTGGCAACTATTTACATAGCATTTACACTGTATATACAACTATTTACATTGTACTGGGTATTATAAGTAATCTACAGATGATTTAAAGTATATGAGAGAGGGGACTTCCCTGGCGGTCCAGTGGTTAGGACCTCGCCTTCCAATGCAGGGGGTTTGGGTTCAATCCCTGGTCAGGGAGCTAAGATCCCACAGGCCTCGCAGCCAAAAAACCAAAAATATAAAACAGAAGCAATATTGTAACAAATTCAATAAAGACTTTAAAAATGGTCCAAATCAAAAAAATAGAAAGAAAGAAAGAAAGAAGGGAGGGAGGGAGGGAGGAAAGAAGGAAAGGAAGGAAAGAAGGAAGGAAGGAAGGAAGGAAGGAAGGAAGGAAGGAAGGAAGGAAGGAAGGAAGGAAGGAAGGAAGGAAGGAAGAATATGGGAGAATGTGCGTAGGTTATACATAAAAATACTACTACACCTTTTTATATAACGTACTTGAGCATCCCCAGATGTGGGTATCTGCTGGGGTCCTGGAACCAATCCCCTGGTGGATACCCAGAGATGATTATAATTATGTTATCTCTTGTAAAAAGGTCACAGACTCAAGAAATGGCCAAGTGCTATGTACAGTTGCCAAATAAAACACATGACACCCAGTTAAATTTGAATTTCAGGTAAAAAATAATTTTTTTTTTTTAGTTTAAGTATGTCCAAACATTTTTATTTGCTAAATCTGGCAACCCCAGTTACATCGCACTGTGCAAGTCACCATCTCAGTTGCCTCAGTCTCTGCATCTGGAAAATGCCCAGGTCAGTCTATAATTTCTTCTAGATCTAAAATCAGTTCTATGATTTTTTTTCTAGTTCTAAAATTCATTGGTTCTAAAGCTCCCTAAAATTCTGGTATTTTATAAAGAATTCAACGTATACCCAGGATAATGTTCAGACAAATTAACAGCTTCTAACAATCCTTCACTGAATCTTTCCATTCCCTGAAAACAGGCATTCTTCAAGGTCCCACTCTTGGTTTCTCACTTTATACCACTCTACATGCTCAGGAATTCTTTTTTGTTTTACATATATGTGGAATATTCCTAGACTGTCCTTTCCCTCTCCAGCCAATCATGGAATTCATGGAAAGCCTCAAAACGTCTGTAACATCAAAATTAACACAGCTAACAAAGAATACTGTCTTCAGACCAAAACATAAAGCTTTTAATGAGTTCCTGTATTACAGTATATCTATCAGAAGTTTACAACATATAAACATGAAGCAATTATAGAACCAGAAGGAATACTAACAATGTAAGCTTGCTTACATATTCTGCTTAGCTGCAGTCACAGAAGTAAACACCTACAGATCACCCAAATGTTAAGCCAACCCTAATGATATCAGGAAATAAGAGCCTCATCCCACTAGCAACTGGTGACTGGAAATAGTCTACCTTCCACAGTACCTGGAGTGAAGCCTGGACAATTATATATGTATACAGCCTTAGACATTCTCTAATCCCTACCATGTTTATCCAGTCAATACAACTGGATTTCTCCTTTCGTTTCCTGGGAACAAAGCCCTGACGTGAACCAGAGCCCATGTGACTGGGCTTCCCATCATTCAGTCCAGATTTTGCCAGCTTCCCTGTCTCCCTCCTACTGAAAGCTACACACTGTGCTCTATAATCCACAGCTTCAGATGGAGTCACTAACAAAAGTGATTTACCAGACTCATGACCCCAAAACACAATGCTTATACCTACTACTGCCACCAATGAATTCTATTATTTCCTAAAACCTCTTCCTTCAGTGTCCCATTCATTTGGTGGTATTTTAAAACGTATTTTAATGATCATTCAAGTATAAGTTAGTTATTATCCTTTGGATACTCATTTTCTATTTATGGCTATTTCAAATAGTGCCAGCCCTATGGCTAAACCAAGTTTTCCTAGGTTTGATCCCATTCAACCTGGGTTTCCTGATCGACTGACTCAGCCCTATATATAAGTGCTACAGGTACAAGAATAATAAAACCAATAAGTGCTGCCTATTTTCCTAATCATTATGGGTACAACCACTATCCTATCTATATTTTGCTTTCAGAAGTCTAACATTAGGGGACTTCCCTGGTGGTCCAGTGGGTAAGACTCTGTGCTCCCACTGCAGGGGGTCTGGGTGCGATCCCTGGTCAGGGAACTAGATCCTGCATGCATGCCGCAACTAAGGAGCCCTTATGCCGCAACTAAAGATCCCGCATGTCACAACTAAGAGCCAGCGCAGCCTAAATAATTTTTTTTTAAAAGATGTGTGTATTACAAAAAAAAAACTCTAACATTAGCTTTAAAACCTGTCAACTATCAAAGTGGATTTCTTTATCTGCAAAACCACCACCAAAATTCATGCTTCCCTCTGCAGGATCTTTCACATAGCTTTTTCACTTTATATTTGGGCTATGGCAGCATATTTTCCTTCAGTCTCCCAGACCTCCAGTAGGCATGCAATATTTACAATTATGATTATACTTTAAAATGCAGCAATTTCCTTTGGAAGTAATATGGCAGTACTAACAAAATCTACCAAAATATTTCTTGTAGCATATCCATTTAAAAGAATTACTAAACTCATTTAGTTTTTTAGATTGCAAAAAAGCAATAAATTTTGAGGAAATATATAGCTACTGAATTCATCTTCCAGCTCTTTTTGTTAAATATGTTGTGAAATGAAATACAATCCACAAAATGGAACTACTGAATTGTTAAAAGTGCATATCCTATCTCTTCCATCGAATTTAAGAAATAGAAAATCATAACTCATATCTAATTAGTAACTGATGCTCTAAAAATACAGTTCAGTTCCCTGAATCCTCTGGACCTTAATATTCATTTATCAGTTTAAAAAACAAATGAAAAAATACCCAGCAAGCGAAGACTTTGTATCCTGTAGGTGTTCTTTTTTCAGAGAGTTCTCTCTCAAGCTTTCACCCTGTGATTTTTCTCTCACGTCTTCTGAAACTTGTCCACGGTCAACACTGTGACTGGTTTCTAATGGTTTTCGATTTGAATGTTTCCTGTCTCCTTCTCTCCCATCAGATCGACTCCACCATGATAAACTTTCTTCACTGTTCTCTGTGGATTTTCGAAAACCACAATGTACAGAACCCTGAGAGACCAGTGCTGAAGATGAACTAGATGGTTCAAAATTTCTGTTCTTGCTATGAAATGACAGTTCATCAGAGGGTCTTAAGAATTTAGGTCTCAAATTTATATGAGAAGAAAACTCTTGATTTTGTTTTGGACTGGATTCTTTTCTACATGCTTCTAAAGACCCAGATCTACTATCTTTTTCATCACCACTAAACTTATCTTTATTGATATTCTTTGCAATATCTGTCGTATTATATCTTTCTCTTGAACTTTTATTATATTTTACCAAGTCTGATTTTCTACTTTCCTGACTACTTTGTGCTCTATCTGAGTATGCTGGTTTCCTCCACCGTTCTCGTCTACAGTCTTCTTTCATAAATGCAGTTTTCTCAGCTTCTTTTAATTTCAACTGGAAGATTTCCATTGACTAGAAAGAAGGAAAAATTAAGATATTTAAAAATAAAAATGGCTCAATGACTTGTACCCCACATGCCACTGTGTCACGATACATTGTCATGTAGCACAACGAAAGAAAAACTCAACAAAGGGTAATAAAAGATGCATACAATCATCCTACGTGACATGGCCTGAAATATGTCCCCCCCACATTTATATGTTGAACCCCTAACCCCTAGTACCACCAAATATGACCACATTTGTAGACAGGATCTTTAAAGAGGTGATTAAGTTAAAATGAGGTCATTGGGTTAGGCCCTAATCCAGTGTGACTGATGTCCTTGTAAGAAGAAGAAATTTGGACACACAAAGAGACATGAGGAATGTGCACACACAGATAAAAGATCATGTGAGGACAGAGCAAGAAGGCAGTCATTTATGAATCAAGAAGAGAAGCCTCAGAAGAAACCAAACCCTCTAACATCTTGATCTTGGACTTCCATTCTCCTGAGCTGTAAGAAAATAAATTTCTGTTGTTTAAGCCACCCAGCCTGTGGAGCTGTGTTATGGCAGCCCTAGCAAGGAAACACACTACCATAAAATGAATACTTAAAAAAAAATATGAATAACCAATGAAAAATTACCAAATAATGAAAAAATCCTGGGAGCTCAAAAGGAGCCCTTTGACCAAATGACCAGCACTAAAACAAAATTTAATTCAGAAAACAATAAAAACGTAATTTTTTAAAAAATAATTCCTACGGTCAGTGAGAGTCAAGATGTTACTACAATGCTAAAACAAAATAGATTCTCATAAAAAAAGAGCAGTTCAAGAATAATAAAGACTTATAATTAAACTATGTTCAAAAATATGCATGTAGTGAGTAGAAGAATAGAAAGTGTTGAATCCAAATTTGTGAATTCAACACTAGCCTGGGAATTCGCTATACTTAGGGAAAAATGGTAAATTGATGTAAGTTATAGAGAAAAGACACATGGACAATTAATTCTACAGAATCTAATATGCATATACTAGTACTTGCAAAAAGAAAAAGGAAAGATAATAGGAGCATTAACAAAAAAAAGAGAGAGAAAATTTCCTCATCTAAGTTTCTAGATCCAAAGGGCTCACCGAACAGCCTTAGGGGAGGGGAGAAAGTGAAGCATACAAAGACTGATACATAAAAGATCCTAATTCCTGAGTCTCAAAATTCATTCAGAAAAAAAATTCTTCACAAAGATTGGATCAGGGGAGAAGGGAGTGTGAGCATGTAAACAAATGCGAGTTAGGTAAATAACACATTGCCTACAAAGGAAAGAAAGTCAGACTGTTATCAACTATTCGCTTACAATACTAAATGATAGAAGATAGTGGAATAAAGATCAAATTTTTATAAAAAATTATAAGGCAATAATTCTATATACAGAATTCAACTCAGTCAAATTATCTTTCCTTGACATGGACAAAAGAAAGTCATTTTCCAAAATGAAAGGAATCAAAAAGTAAATCACTTACTAATTCTGGGGGGGAAATTACTCAGGATCATTAAGCCAAACCATAAATGAATTAGGGCAAAGATCTCTGAAAAAAGGAGTGCATGCTATAAACCAAATGGCAAATGCAATGGTTAAGTCTAAGTAACTGTTCTTGTAGTAGTGAAGAATATAACTGTCAAGAATAACATCCATATTTTTTAAATTTATAGTAAAGTGTAATTAAAATTTCAAATTATTTCAATAAAATATGAGAGTTGAGATGGAAAGTTATCATCTTAGTCTAGGCAGAGATAATCCATTATATTTCATTTTTTCAAAATTCAGGTTTAACATGTTTCTTAAATTTAATGACAACATCAATAGAGTGAAACTGATGGCAGTGGGGGGGAATATTTTCATAATTTAAGCATTGCCTCATAGGCAAATTTTTTTTTTTCTTGGTGATACAAAAATTGATGATATATCTACAATTAGTGGCTTCTTAGATTAAATCAAATATGGTAATAATAAAAACAAAAACAGCAGTTACCACAATTTATCCAATGCTTATTTTACTACATCTTTTGTATCATTTAAGTGGGCTCTACAAACAATGCCTAGGTTCAAATTTACTCATGAGCTACATAATCTTGGTTATTTAAACTCTGTCTGCCTCAGTTTCCTCATTTACCAAACAAGAATAATAGTACAATTATGGGTATTAAATAAGTTTAATTATACATGAAATATTTTAACAGTGCCTGGAAGATGAAAAGCATTCAAATTATTATTAATGTTCACAACAATTCTATGATACTGATACTAACAGCCGTGTTTTTAAAATGAAAAATAAAAATGAAGCTAAGGTCACATAGCAAGAGTAACAAACACTGTATTGAAATTCAGGACTATTTGACTACAAAGCCAATGTTTTTAACTACTATGTCAAAATGCCTCACTCTGTGATTCTTAACTGTTCTAGAGCATTAAGAAATTACATAAAGGACTTTCCTGATGGTCCAGTGGTTAAGACTTCACCTTCCAATGCAAGGGGTGAGGGCTCAATCCCTGGTTGGGGAGCTAGGATCCCACATGCCTCAGGCCAAAAAACCAAAACATAAAACAGAAGCAATACTGTAACAAATTCAATAAAGACTTTAAAAATGTTCCACATCAAAAAAAAATCTAAAAAACAAAGGTTTAAAAAAAAAATTATATAAAAGTTCACAATTCAAAACATAAACTCATAATAACCCCTAAAAAAACATAAAAAGAAAACTAAAGGCCATGTTATGTATAAATAAAGATATATTTTCAAAATAAAATATTAACAAATTTAATGTAGTGGTATATTAAAGGAAATGCCATAATCAAATAGGAGTCAAAGAATGCAAGAATGGTCCAATGTTACGAAATGTATTCAGGCAATTCATCTCATTAACGGAAGAAAAAAAAAATCACAGTATCTCAAAGGATACCAAAAAAGTTATTTCATAAAAATTAGATACCCATTCCTAATTTAAAAGCAAAAGCAAATTAACAAAAAAACTTTTGCATAAACTTTGAATGCAAAGATACTTTCTAAAGAAGACAATCTTCATCTTAAATGCAAGAAGTTATCACTTAAACACAGAAAGAAAAGTGTTATTAATCAAAGTTCTGAAATTCTACTTCAAGAATATAAGAAAGTTTAAATATTGTAATACTGAGTAGCAAAAGCAAAAGTAATCACCATTTACATATAACTATTTTCCCATATAACCCAATTAAAAAAAAAAACCCACTATAGATTTAATGACAAGAGTTTAAATAAATGGGCAGACTAGCACCAGGCAACTCAGAAAACATAAGAGAACAAAGATTCAGCATACAACTGAAAAAAATAAAAATATCTTAAGGATACATGCATAACAACTGAATGGAGAAATGTATTGAAGAGCATAAATAAAAACTTGAATTGACTGTGGTGACCTCAATGGGAAAGAAATCCGAAAAAGAGGGGTTATATTTACAGGTATAGCTGATTCACTTTGCTGTACAGTAGAAACTAATGCAACATTGTAAAACAACTCTACTCCAATAAAAATACTTTAAAATTTTGAATTGAGAAATAACCAGTATTTTAGGATGAGATTACTCAACATTACAAAGATATTAATTGTCCGTGATTTATCTACACACTTAATTAAATTTAAATCAAAATTCCAAAATGAGTTGTAAATTTATAATGTATTTTGGAAAACTGTTTCTTTTGAGCTTGAACTTAACAAAATTGATTCTAAATTTAACAACAAATAAAAGCACACATAAGAATATAAAGTTACTTTTTAGTGACTAATAAAAGAAGACTTACCCTGTCACATAGTGTTCACTAATTATTTGCTATCTGAATGAGTTACTGAAAACCACAGTAATTAAAATAGTATGATACTAATTCCAGGAAACAAAAAAATCAATAAAATAATTTCAGAGTAAAGAAATAGACTGATTTTATAAAAAATGATGTAATATATAATAAATGTGTCATTTCTAATTAATGGGAAAAAAATAATTCATTCAATATATTATAAATGACTAAAGACTTAAAGAAAGTTAAATGCTTATTTTAAACTATACACAAATATGTATTTCAAAAATATCAAAGCTATCCATAAAAATAAAACTGAACAAGTTCTCAAAAGAAATATAGGAGTGCATTTTTATGATCTTGGGGGTGGAGAAGGCCTGTCAATGAATTATACCAAGAATATTAAGTTATAAAAGAAAAACCTGATAGGTTTTGTTAGGTAAAAATATTTAAAATATATTCATAGCAAATATAAACAAAGTAAAAAAATAAACATGAAACTAACAGGAAGAAATTTGAACAGACTTATTAAACGGTCTTAAATAAATATACCAGAGGAGGGGGGCAAGATGGCGGAAGAGTAAGACGCAGAGATCATCTTCCTTCCCACAGATACATTAGAATTACATCTACACGTGGAACTGCTCCTATAGAACACCCACTGAACGCTGGCAGAAGACGTCAGACCTCCCAAAAGGCAAGAAACTCCCCACGTACTTGGGTAGGGCAAAAGAAAAAAGAAAATTCAGAGACAAAAGAATAGGGACAGGACCTGCACCAGTGGGAGGGAGCTGTGAAGGAGGAAAGGTTTCCACACTCTAGGAAGCCCCTTCACGGGCGGAGACTGTGGGTGGCAGAGGGGGAAGCTTCGGAGCCACGGAGGAGAGCGCAGCCACAGGGGTGTGGAGGGCAAAGCGGACAGATTCCCACATGGAGGATTGGTGCCGAGCAGCACTCACCAGCCCGAGAGGCTTGTCTGCTCACCCGCTGGGGCGGGCGGGGCTGGGAGCTGAGGCTAGGGCTTCAGTCAGATTGCAGGGAGAAGACTGGGGTTGGCGGCGTGAACACAGCCTGAAGGGGTTAGCGCACCACACCTAGCCGGGAGGGAGTCCAGGAAAAAGTCTGCAGCTGCCGAAGAGGCAAGAGACTTTTTCTTGCCACTTTGTTTTACGGCGCGCAAGGAGAGGGGATTCAGAGTGCCCCCTAAACGAACTCCAGAGATGGGCGCGAGCCGCGGCTATCAACGCGGACCCCAGAGACGGGCATGAGACGCTAAGGCTGCTGCTACCGCCACCAAAAAGCCTGTGCGCGAGCACAGGTCACTCTCCACACCGCCCCTCCCGGGAGCCGGTGCAGCCCGCCACGGCCAGGTTCCCGTGATCCGTGATCCGGGGACAACTTCCCCGGGAGAACGCACGGCACGCCTCGGGCTGGTGCAACGTCAGGCTGGCCTCTGCCGCCGCAGGCTCGCCCCGCATCCATACCCTTCCTTCCCCCCCGCCTGCGTGAGCCAGAGCCCACAAAGCAGCTGCTCCTTTAACCCCATTCTGTCTGGGCAGGGAACAGACGCCCTCAGATTACCTACACGCAGAGGCGGGTCCAAATCCAAAGCTGAACCCCGGGGCCTGTGCGAACAAAGAAGAGGAAGGGAAATCTCTCCCAGCAGCCTCAGAAGCAGCAGATTAAAGCTCCACAAACAACTTGATGTGCCTGCATCTGTTGAATACCTGAATAGACAATGAATCATCCCAAACTCAAGAGGTGGATTTTGGGAGCAGGATATATTAATTTTTCCCCTTTTCCTTTTTTTGTGAGTGTGTATGTGTATGCTTCTGGGTGAGATTTTGTCTGTATAGCTTTGCTTTCACCATTTGTCCTAGGGTTCGGTCCGTCCGTTTTTTTTGGTTTTTTTGTTTTTTTAACTTAAAAATTTTTGTTTCTTAATAAATGTTTTCTTAATTTTTTCCTTATTTATTATTTTTAAAAATTAAAAAAATTTTTTCTCTTAATAAGTTTTTTCATATTTTATATTTTAAAAAAATTAAATTTTTTCTTAATAAATTTTTTTCTTAATTTTTTTCTTATTTTTTATTATACAAAATTAATAAACTTATTTTTAAAAATTAGGGCTTCCCTGGTGGCGCAGTGGTTGAGAATCTGCCTGCCAATGCAGTGGACACGGGTTCGAGCCCTGGTCTGGGAAGATCCCACATGCCGCGGAGCAACTGGGCCCGTGAGCCACAACTACTGAGCCTGCGCGTCTGGAGCCTGTGGTCCGCAACAAGAGAGGCCGCAATAGTGAGAGGCCCACGCACCGCGATGAAGAGTGGCCCCCACTTGCCGCAGCTAGAGAAAGCCCTCGCACAGAAACGAAGACCCAACACAGTCATAAATAAATAAATAAATAAATAAATAAAAATTAAAAAAAAATTTTTTTCCCAATAAATTTTTTCTTACTAATTTTTTTTCTTATTTTTATTATAATAGCTTTATTTTATTTTATTTTATTTCATTTTATTCTCTTTCTTTCTTTCTATTTTTTCTCCCTTTTATTCTGAGCCATGTGGACAAAAGGCTCTTGGTGCTCCAGCCAGGCATCAGGGCTGTGCCTCTGAGGTGGGAGAGCCAACTTCAGGACACTGGTCAACAAGAGACATCCCAGCTCCACGTAATATCAAACGGAGAAAATCTCTCAGAGATCTCCATCTCAACATCAAGACCCAGCTTCACTCAACGACCAGCAAGATACAGTGCTGGAAACCCTATGCCAAACAACTAGCAAGACAGGAACACAGGCCCATCCATTAGCAGAGAGGCTGCCTAAAATCATAATAAGGCCACAGACACCCCAAAACACACCACCAGACGTGGACGTGCCCGCCAAAAAGACAAGATCCAGCCTCATCCACCAGAACACAGGCACTAGTCCCCTCCACCAGGAAGCCTACACAACCCACTGAACCAATCTTATCCACGGGGGACAGATACTAAAAACAACGGGAACTACGAACCTGAAGCCTGTGAAAAGGAGACCCAACACAGTAAGATAAGCAAAATGAGAAGACAGAAAAACACACAGCAGATGAAGTAGCAAGGTAAAAACACACCAGAACTAACAAATGAAGAGGAAATAGGTAGCCTACATGAAAAAGAATTCAGTATCATGATAGTAAACATGATCCAAAATCTGGAAATAGAATACACAAAATGCAAGAAACATTTCACAAAGACGTAGAAGAACTGAAGAGGAACCAAGCAATGATGAAAAACACAATAAATGAAATTAAAAATACTCTAGATGGGATCAATAGCAGAATAACTGAGGCAGAAGAACGGATAAGTGACCTGGAAGACAGAATGGTGGAATTCACTGCTGCGGAACAGAATAAAGGAAAAAGAATGAAAAGAACTGAGGACAGTCTCAGAGACCTCTGGGACAACATTAAACGCACCAACATTCGAATTATAGGGGTCCCAGAAGAAGAGAAAAAGAAAAGGACTGAGAAAATATTTGAAGAGATTATCATTGAAAATGTCCCTAACATGGGAAAGGAAATAGTTAATCAAGTCCTGGAAGTACAGAGAGTCCCATACAGGATAAATCCAAGGAGAAACACGCCAAGACACATATTAATATAAATATCAAAAAGGAAATATAAAGAAAACATATTAAAAGCAGCAAGGGAAAAACAATAAATAACACACAAGGGAATCCCCATAAGGTTAACAGCTGATCCTTCAGCAGAAACTCTGCAAGCCAGAAGGGAGTGGCAGGATATACTTAAAGTGATGAAGGAGAAAAACCTACAACCAAGGTTACTCTACCCAGCAAGGATCTCATTCAGATGTGATGGAGAAATTAAAACCTTTACAGACAAGCAAAAGCTGAGAGAGTTCAGCACCACCAAACCAGCTTTACAACAAATGCTAAAGGAACTTCTCTAGGCAGGAAACACAAGAGAAGGAAAACACCTACAATAACAAACCCAAAACATTTAAGAAAATGGGAATAGGAACATACATCGATAATTATCTTAAATGTAAATGGATTAAATGCTCCCACCAGAAGACACAGACTGTCTGAACCGATACAAAAACAAGACCCATATATATGCTGTCTACAAGAGACCCACCTCAGACATAGAGACACATACAGACTGAAAGTGAGGGATGGAAAAAGATATTCCATGCAAATGGAAATCAAAAGAAAGCTGGAGGAGCAATTCTCCTATCAGACAAAACAGACTTTAAAATAAAGACTATTACAAGAGACAAAGAAGGACACTATATAATGATCAAGGGATCGATCCAAGAGGAAGGTATAACAATTGTAAATATTTATGCACCCAACATAGGAGCACCTCAATAAAACTAAAAGCTGGTTCTTTGAGAAGATAAACAAAATTGATAAAACATTAGCCAGACTCATCAAGAGAAAAAGGGAGAAGACTCAAATCAATAGAATTAGAAATGAAAAAGGAGAAGTAACCACTGACACTGCAGAAATACAAACGATCATGAGAGATTACTACAAGCAACTCTATGCCAATAAAATGGACAACCTGGAAGAAATGGACAGATTCTTAGAAATGCACAACCTGCCGAGATTGAACCAGGAAGAAACAGAAAATATGAACAGACCAATCACAAGCACTGCAGTTGAAACTGTGATTAAAAATCTTCCAACAAACAAAAGCCCAGGACCAGATGGCTTCACAGGTGAATTCGATCAAACATTTAGAGAACAGCTAACACCTATCCTTCTCAAACTCTTCCAAAATATTGCAGAGGGAGGAACACTCCCCAACTCATTCTACAAGGCCACCATCACCCTGATACCAAAACCAAACAAAGATGTCACAAAAGAAAGAAAACTACAGGCCAATATCACTGATGAACATAGATGCAAAAATCCTCAACAAAATACTAACAAACAGAATCCAACAGCACATTAAAAGGATCATTCACCATGATAAAGTGGGGTTTATTCCAAGAATGCAAGGATTCTTCAATATACGCAAATCAATCAACGTGATACATCATATTATCAAACTGAAGGAGAAAAACCATATGATCATCTCAATAGATGCAGAGAAAGCTTTCGACAAAATTCAACACCCATTTATGATAAAAGCCCTGCAGAAAGTAGGCATAGAGGGAACTTTCCTCAACATAATAAAGGCCATATATGACAAACCCACAGCCAACATTGTCCTTAATGGTGAAAAACTGAAACCATTTCCACTAAGATCAGGAACAAGACAAGGTTGCCCACTCTCACCACTACTATTCAACATAGTTTTGGAAGTGTTAGCCACAGCAATCAGAGAAGAAAAAGAAATAAAAGGAATCCAAATCGGAAAAGAAGAAGTAAAGCTGTCACTGTTTGCAGATGACATGATACTATACATAGAGAATCCTAAAGATGCTACCAGAAAACTACTAGAGCTAATCAATGAATTTGGTAAAGAAGCAGGATAGAAAATTAATGCACAGAAATCTCTTGCATTCCTATACAATAATGATGAAAAATCTGAAAGTGAAATTAAGCAAACACTCCCGTTTACCATTGTAACAAAAAGAATAAAATATCTAGGAATAAACCTACCTAAGGAGACAAAAGACCAGTATGCAGAAAATTATAAGACACTGATGAAAGAAATTAAAGATGATACAAATAGATGGAGAGATATACCATGCTCTTGGATTGGAAGAATCAACATTGTGAGAATGATTCTACTACGCAAAGCAATCTACAGATTCAATGCAATCCCTCTCGCACTACCACTGGCATTTTTCACAGAACTAGAACAAAAAATTTCACAATTTGTATTGAAACAGCCCAAGCAATCTTAAGAACAAAAAATGGAGCTGGAGGAATCAGGCTCCCTGACTTCAGACTATACTACAAAGCTACAGTAATCAAGACAGTTTGGTACTGGCACAAACACAGAAATATAGATCAATGGAACAGGATAGAAAGCCCAGAGATAAACCCACGCACATATGGTCACCTTATCTTTGATAAAGGAGGCAAGCATTTACAGTGGAGAAAAGACAGCCTCTTCAATAAGTGGTGCTGGGAAAATTGGACAGGTGCATATAAAAGTATGAAATTAGAACACTCCCTGACACCATACACAAAGATAAACTCAAAATGGATTAAAGACCTAAGTGTAAGGCCAGACACTATCAAACTCTTAGAGGAAAACATAGGCAGAACACTCTATGACATAAATCACAGCAAGATCCTTTTTGACCCAGCTCCTAGAGAAATGGAAATAAAAACACAAATAAACAAATGGGACCTAATGAAACTTAAAAGCTTTTGCACAGCAAAGGAAACCATAAACAAGACCAAAAGACAACCCTCAGAATGGGAGAAAATATTTGCAAATGAAGCAACTTACAAAGGATTAATCTCCAAGATTTACAAAGCAGCTCCTGCAGCTCAATAACAAAGAAACAAACAACCCAATCCAAAAATGGGCAGAAGACCTAAATAGACATTTCTCCAAAGAAGATATACAGATTGCCAACAGACACATGAACGAATGCTCAACATCATTAATCGTTAGAGAATTGTAAATCAAAACTACAATGAGATATCATCTCACACCAGTCAGAATGGCCATCATCAAAAAATCTAGAAATAATAAATGCTGGAGAGGGTGTGGAGAAAAGGGAACCCTCTTGCACTGTTGGTTGGAATGTAAATTGATACAGCCACTATGGAGAACAGTATGGAGGTTCCTTAAAAAACTAAAAAGAGAACTACCATACGACCCAGCAATCCCACTACTGGGCATATACCCTGAGAAAACCATAATTCAAAAAGAGTCATGTACCAAAATGTTCATTGCAGCTCTATTTACAATAGCCAGGACATGGAAGCAACCTAAGTGTCCATCATCGGATGAATGGATAAAGAAGATGTGGCACATATATACAATGGAATATTACTCAGCCATAAAAAGAAATGAAATGGAGGTATTTGTAATGAGGTGGATGGAGTTAGAGTCTGTCATACAGAGTGAAGTAAGTCAGAAAGAGAAAAACAAATACGGTATGCTAACACATATATATGGAATCTAAGGAAAAAAAAAAAAAAAAAAAGGCCATGAAGAACCTAGTGGCAAGACGGGAATAAAGACCCAGACGTAGTAGAGAATGGACTTGAGGATACGGGGAGGGGGAAGGGTAAGCTGGGACAACGTGAGAGAATGGCATGGACATATATACACTACCAAACATAAAATAGATAGCTAGTGGGAAGCAGCCACATAGCACAGGGAGATCAGCTTGGTGGTTTGTGACCACCTAGAGAGGTGGGATAGGGAGAGTGGGAGGGAGCGAGACACAAGGGAAGAGATATGGGGACACAAGTATATGTATAACAGATTCACTTTGTTATAAAGCAGAAACTAACACACCATTGTAAAGCAATTAAACTCCAATAAAGATGTTTAAAAAAAAATAAAAAACAAAAAATAAAAATAAAATGAGATAAAATATTAAAAAATTTTAAAAAAAATAAATAAATACACCAAAATGGATAAATACTATCAATAATCAATCAAATGGCCAAAACAATATGAAAAAATATCCCACTTTGCTAGTAAACAAATGTATAAAAATAAAAGCAAAGAAAAAGTCTGCTTACCAATCACAGTAGCACTGACTATAAAGAATGATAGTACTAGTATTGAAAATCATGTAATAAAAGTCATTTTACTGAGAGTATAATTTCTTCAATATTTCTATACAGAAATTTTGCAATACATATCTCACTTTAAGTGTCTATATCCTCTAAATTGACAATTTCCCTTTTAGTAATTCATGTAAGAAAATAACAAGGTAAGTAAGCAAAATGCATCGGAAAAGATGATCAGCACAGTGTTGTTTCACAGGGGAGAAACTAAAAATATATAAATGTCCCTCCACTGAAATTAAATAAATAACAGTTAAATCATATAAATATATATGTAAATATTAAGAGGTCATTAAAATATACACATTTACTGGCATCCAACTATGTCTGTTTGTGTAAGTGACAGAAGCAGGATGTATTCTATGAGCCTACTTTTATAAAACTGTTTATTTTAAAAGTATATAATAACTAGAAAAAAATCTAAAAAAAAAATCAAAATATTAACAAAGATTCTCTTAAAACAAAGGATAATTTTTCTCTCTCACTTTTTTTTTGTTTGCCTATTCCTTCCTAAACCTTCTTTCTTCTGAAATTAAAAAAGAAAAACAGGACATCAATAGCTACTGAAACAGAAAGATTATTCACCCATGGTAAATGGGGGAGCTGCTTCTAAAATATAGTGCTGCATGATTCCATTGTTTTATACATACACATACACACACACACACACACACACACACACTTGGTAATCATGTCATGATGTATGTAAGTGAAATCATTATGCTGCACATCTTAAGCTTATATAGTGCTGTATGCCAAGTATATTTCAATAAAACTGGAAGAAAAAATAAATATCACTTTTTAAAAGCAAAAAAAAAAAGTACACATGCACACTCTCTAAACGACAACAGAAAAACTGTTACAATCTGAAACTCTGGAATACAACAAAAGCTCTGAAATAAACTAAAATCTCTGAAATATACAAAATTTTTAACAGTGGTTATGTCCAGAGGTATACTATGGAGGCTTTCTTATATTATTTAAATTTCCTCACAAGAAGAAAATGTTGCTTTTACATTAAACACATGCATACTTAAATTTTACATACTTTAATTTTATATTCATTGAGTTTTATATTCAAATATGCTACATAGGTTTACATAAAAATGAAAAGCAAAAAATGGCTATAGCAATATACACATTTGAAATTTAGTATCAAGTCAATTCAAAAGTGTTTCCTGGCACAAAACACTGACAAAGTTAATTTCTCATATAACTCTGAAAATAATATGTATCTCCTTAATACTCACCCCATATCTTTCAGCTACAATGTCTTCAAAATTTCTATTTTGTTTCTCAGCTTGTTCCTTCATTCTTTGGTAAGACTTCCTTAGCCAGCTTAAACCACCATCTTCTACTACTGAAATTAAATTCCAATATTAAATGTCAGTTATACTTTTCACATGGTTATGCAGAATACTTATTGGTACTACAATGATTTCTAACTATAAAATTATATATTATTCCTTGAATATATAAAAATCATAAATACATTTAAAATTCAACATATACTTGAGTGCCTATATATGCAAGGTACAGTTCTACAATTACAAGAAAGGAAAAAATAAAACTACCCTCAAAAACACTGCCACCTAAGAGAATGAGAATAAAAGGACATAAATAATTATAACAAAAATAATATTTGATAAATATTATAAAGAGCTATAAAGTTATACAAAAATGAAAATAAAGGAAGAATTGCCTCTAAATGTGAGGTCAGGGAAAATTTCACAAACCAGGCTGAAAAAATGAGTTGGATTTCTATAATCAAAGGTAAGAGTAGGAAGGGCATTCCTAAAAATAAATAAGGAATAAAGGTATACACATGGGGTGGAAAAGCTATTTCAGATACAACACAAAGAACAAATAAGGAGCTGAGAGCAGTCAAGAGGGTGGAATAGGAGGACCTGGGGTTCACTTCTCCCCATAAGTACATCAAGAATATATCTACAAGTGGAACAATTCGCATAGAGCACCTGCTGAACACTAGCAGAGGGTCCTGGACACCTAAAAGGACAAGAGAAGATCCCTGCGTAACCAGGTAGGATGAAGGAGAGAAAGGGAAGAAAAGGACAAGAGGAAACGGGATGGGATCCACACTCCTGGATCCTGGGGAGGAGCTGAAGGAGAGGAGAGATTACCACACCCATGGAGGCCCCCTTACCAGTGGCAAAATATGCTGAAATAGAGGGGTGGATTCAGGGGCTATTGGAAGAAAGTGCAGTGGCTGATCTGTGGCAGTCAGGAGAGAACGAGACTTCCATGGACAGTCTGTATCACAGCCCTGCGCACCTCAGCCTGAGACAGGTGTCCACTAATGTGGGCAGGGGCTGGGTGCTGATGCGAGATGTTAGGAGAGCAGACCCAGGGAGAGGACTGCTGTTAGCTGTGTGGTACAGCCTGAAGGGACGAGAGTGAGGAGCTCAGCTGCACAGAGACAGCCTGTGGGGACAGGATTGAGGAGCTCTGCAGCTGGGAATGCTCCTGGAAGAAGTAGGACTACCTTAGAAGCAAGGCGCCATTGTTGAGTGGCACACAATGGGCGGGTCCACCATCACAGCCTCTCTCCCCACACGCCAGCCCCGGCCTCCATGGCCACTGGGAGGGATTCCCAACAGAGTGCCCATGCCCCAGTCATTGCAACCTTGTCCCCCTCACACCTGAGCGAGTGCGCATGCCCCAGTCGTAGGCACCTTATTCCCTCCTGCCTGAGCAAGCATGCATGCCCCAATCGATCACCACCTCTGGCCAATCCCACCTAAGCGAGTAAGAATCTCCCACTCAGTTGCTGCCTTCGCCCCCTCTCACCTGGGTGGAGAGCAGATGCTTGAGGTTGGCCCACACACCGAGATGGGACCGAAACCAAAGCTGAGCCCCCATGGCTGTACGACTAAGGAAGAGGAATTAAAATCTCTCCGTACAGCTGCACAAGCCGCAGATTTAACCCCCACGATCAGCCTGGTATATCCAACACCTGCAGAACAACTGAATAGATGAGTGCTCCCAGAACTGAGATGGGTCTAGCTTTGGCAGCTGTGGACTTTGGGGACATGTGCACATGGGAGTTGGGGCAGGTCAGAGTCTGTGTTGCAACCACACTGCCCACAGCAGGTCCACAGACTTACCTGAAAGGTCTTTGAGGGCCTCCTGGGGAGGTGGTGGAGGTTGGCTATGGCTCACCGTGGGGGCAAAGACACTGATAGCAGAGCCCCTAGGGAATTATTTTGTTCTGTTTTGTTTTGTTGTTTTAATTAATTTTATTCATTTAAAATTTTAAATGTATTTTTTATTGGTCTATTGGGGTTTTTTGTTTGTTTTGTCTTTTTTGTTTCTTTTTGTCTTTTTTTTTCTTTTTTGTTTTGGAGTTTTTTTTCTCTTTTTCTGTTTGTTTCCTTTTGTTTTCTTGTCATTTTGTGTGTTTATTTTTTGTCATCTTTGCTTTTTGTATTGTTTTTGTAAGTTATGTTTCTACTGTTTGTTTTCATTTTGAGGTATTTTTGTTTGGTTGGTGGTTGTCTACTTTGTTTTCTTTGTGGGGTTTTTTTTGGATCTTTTTGGTTTTGTTTGCTTCCTTTTGGTTTTCTGTTTCTCTTGGTTTTTGTCTCTTTTCTGTTTTTTTTCTTGTTTTTCTGTTTGTTTGTTGTTGGCCTCACCATGTGGCTTGCAAGTTCTTCCTTGGTTCCCCAGCTGGGGGTTGAACCTGAGCCCCGCGGTGGAAGCACAAAGTCCTGGCCACTGGACCTCCAGAGAATTCCTGGACCCAGGGAATATTAATCAGAGTGAGCTCTCCCAGAGGTCCTCATCTCAGCAACAAGACCTGGCTCCCCCCAACAGCCTGCAAGCTCCAGTGCTGGATGTCTCAGGCCAAACAACCAGCAAGACAGGTACACAACCCCAACCATCAGCAGACAGGCTGCCAAAAGTCATCCTATGCTCGAGACACCCCAAAATACAGCTCTCGCCACGGTCCTGCCTACCCAGCTCCAACCACCGGAGCACAGGCACCAGTCCCTCCAACCAGGAAGCCTACACAAGCCCCTGGACCAACATCACCCACAACAGGGCAGACACCAGAAGCAAGAGGAACTACAACCCTGCAGCCTGCGGAAAAGTGAGGACGAACATAGTAAGTTACACAAAATAAAAGAACAGAGGAATATGCTGCAGACAAAGGCGTAAGATAGAAACATAAAAGATCAAGTAAATGAAAAGGAACTAGGCAATCTACCCAAAAAGAATTCAGAGTAATGATAGTAAAGATGACGCAAGATATCAGAAACAGAACGGAGGCACGGATCGAAAATATACAAGAAATGATTAACAAAAACCTAGAGGAACCTAAGAACAAACAGTGATGAACAATACAATAATGAAATGAAAACTACTCTAGAAGGAATCAGTAGCAGAATAATTGAAGCAGAAGAATGGTAAGTGAGCTGTAAGACAGAATGGGGGAAATCACTGCAGTGGAACAGAATAAAGAAAAGAAAGAAAAGAAATTAGGACAGTCTCAGAGACCTCTGGGACAACATTAAAGGAACCAATATTCGAATTATAGGGGTCCCAGAAAAAGAAGAGAAAGAGAAAGAGTCTGCGAAAATATTTGAAGGGATTATAGTTGAAAAGTTCCCTAACATGGGAAAGGAAATAGTTGCCCAAGTCTAGGAAGCACAGAGAGTCCCATACAGGATAAACCCAAGGAGAAACATGTTGAGACACATATGAATCAAACAAACAAAAATTAAATACAAAGAAAAAATATTAAAAGCAACAAGGGAAAAGCAACAAATAACATACAAGGGAATCCCCATAAGGTTATCAGCTGATATCTCAGCAGAAACTCTGCAAGCCAGAATGGAGTGGCAGGATAAATTTAAAGTACTAAAAGGGAAAAACCTACAACCAAGATTAATCTGCCCAGCAAGGCTGCCATTCAGAATCAACTGAGAAATCAAAAGCATTACCGACAAACAAAAGCTAAGAGGAAATTCAGCACCACCAAACTACCTTTACAACAAATGCTAAATGAACTTCTCTAGGCAAGAAACAGAGAAGAAAAAGACCTACAAAAACAAACTGAAAACAATTAAAAAAATAACAATAGCAACATACATATCAATAATTACCTTAAATGCAAATAGATCAAATTCTCTAGCCAAAGGTACAGACTGGCTGAATGGATACAAAAACAAGACATGTATATATATACTGTCTACAAGAGACCCACTTCAGCTCTAGGGACACATACAGACAGAAAGTGAGGGAATGGAAAAAATATATTCCATGCAAATGGAAATCAAGAGAAGGCTGGAGTAGCAATTCTCATCTCACACAAAATAGACTTTAAAATACAGACTGTTACAAGAGACAAGGAAGAACACTACATAATGATCAAAGAATCAGTCCATGAAGAAGACATAACAATTGTAAATATATGCACCCTACATAGGAGCACCTCAACATAAGGCAAATGCTAACAGCCAAAAAAGGGGAAATTGACAGTAACACAATAATCGTGGAGGATATCAAGATCCCACTTAAACCAACGGATACATCATCCAGACAGAAAGTTAAGGAAAACACAAGCCTTAAATGACACATTAGACCAAATACACTTAATTGATATTTATAGGACATTATATCCAAAAGCAGCAGAAAACACTTTCTTCTCAAGTGCACATGGAACATTCTCCAGAATAGGTCACATCTTGGGTCAAAAATCAAGCCTTGAAAAAGTTAAGAAAATTGAAATCATATCAAGCATCTTTTCTGACCACAACACTATGAGGTTAGAAATCAATTACAGGGAAAAAAAACTGTAAAAAACACAAACAAATGGAAGCTAAACAATATGTTATTAAATAATCAATGGATCACTGAAGAAATCAAAGAGGAAATCAAAAAATACCTAGAGACAAACGACTCCAAATACATGACACTGCAAAATGTATGGGACACAGCAAAAGTAGTTCTAAAAGGAAAGTTTATAGCAATACAAGCTTACCTCAAAAAACAAGAAAAATCTCAAGTAAACAACCTATCCTTACATCTAAAGCAACTAGAAAAAGAAAAACAAACAAAACCCAAAGTTAGTAGAAGGAAAGAAATCATAAACATCAGAGCAGAATAAATGAAATAGACATGAAGAAAACAATAGCAAAGATCAATAAAACTAAAAGCTGGTTCTTTGAGAAGATAAACAAAATTGATAAACCTTCAGCCAGACTCATCAAGAAAAAAAGGGAGAGGATTCAAAGCAATAAAATTACAAATAAAAAAACAAACGTTACAATGGACACCACAGAAACAGAAAGGATCATAAGAAATTAGTACAGGCAACTCTATACCAATAAAATGAACAACGTAGAAGAAATGGACAAATTCGTAGAAAGAAAGAAACTTACAAGACTGAACCAGGAAGACACAGAAAATATGAACAAACCAATCAGAAGCACTGAAATTGAAACTGTGATTACAAATCTTCCAACAAACAAAAGTCCAGGACCAGATGGTTTCACAGGCAAATTCTATCCAACATTTAGAGAAGAGATAACACCTACCATTCTGAAACTCTTCCCAAAAACTGCAGAGAAAGGAGCACTCCCAAACTCATTCTATGAGGCTACCATCACCCTGATACCAAAACCAGACAAAGATACCACAAAAAAAGAAAATTTATAGGTCAATATCACTAATGAATATAGACACAAAAATCCTCAACAAACTACTAGCAAACCGAATCCAACAGCACATTAAAAGGATAATACACTCTGATCAAGTGGGATTTATCCTAGGGTTGCAAGGATTCTTCAATATACACAAATCAAACAACGTGATACACCACATTAACAAACTGAAGAATAAAATCCATATGATCATCTCAATAGACGCAGAAAAAACTATAACAAAGTTCAACACCCATTTACGACAAAAAAAAAACCTCCAGAAAGTGGCCTAAGAGGGAACCTACCTCAACATAAAAGAGTCCATATACAATAAAACCTACAGCTAACAATTAGTCAATGGTGAAAAGCTGAAAGCATTTCCTGTAAGATCAAGAACAAAGCAAGGATGACCACTCTCGCCACTACTACTCAACATAGTTTTGCAAGTCCTAGCCACAGCAATCAGAGAAGAAAAAGAAATAAAAGGAATCCAAATTGGAAAAGAAGAAGTAAAACTGCCACTGTTTGCAAATGACATGACACTATGCATAGAAAATCCTAAAGATGCTATGAGAAAACTACTAGTACTCATAAATGAATTTGGTACAGATGCTGTATACAAAATTAATACACAGAAATCTCTTGCATTCTTACACACTAACAACAAAAAATCAGAAAGAGAACTTAAGGAAACAATCCCATTTACCACTGCATCAAAACGAATAAAATACCTAGGAATACACCTACCTAAGGAAACAAAAGACCAGTACTCAGAAAACTATAAAATACTGATGAAAAAAGTAAAAGATGACACAAACAGATGGAGAGATACGTTATTGGACCGGAAGAATCAACACTGTGAAAATGACTATACTACTCAAAGCAATCTACAGATTCAATGCAATCCCTATCAAACTACCACTGGCATTTTTCACAGAGCTAGAACAAAAAATTTCACAATTTGTATGGAGACACAAAAGACCCCAAATAGCCACAGCAATCTTGAGAACGAAAAATGGAGCTGGAGGAATCAGGCTCCCTGACTTCAGACTATATTACAAAGCTACAGTAATCAAGACAGTGTGGTACTGGCACAAAAACAAAAATATAGATCAATGGAACAGGATAGAAAGCCCAGAGATATACCCATGCACGCATGGTCACCTTATCTTTGATAAAGGAGGCAAGCATATACAGTGGAGAAAAGACAGCCTCTTCAATAAGTGGTGTTGGGAAAACTGGACAGGTACATGTAAAAGTATGAAATTAGAACACTCCCTGACACCATACACAAAAATAAACTCAAAATGGATTAAAGACCTAAATGTAAGGCCAGACACTATCAAACTCTTAGAGGAAAACATAGGAAGAACACTCTATGACATAAATCACAGCAAGATCCTTTTAGACCCAGCTCCTACAGAAATGGAAATAAAAACACAAATAAACAAATGGGACCTAATGAAACTTAAAAGCTTTCGCACAGCAAAGGAAACCATAAACAAGACGAAAAGACAACCCTCAGAATGGGAGAAAATATTTGCAAATGAAGCAACTGACAAAGGATTAATCTCCAAAATTTACAAGCAGCTCATGCAGCTCAATAACAAAAAAACAAACAACCCAATCCAAAAATGGGCAGAAGACCTAAATAGACATTTCTCCAAAGAAGATATACAGATTGCCAACAGACACATGAACGAATGCTCAACATCATTAATCGTTAGAGAATTGTAAATCAAAACTACAATGAGATATCATCTCACACCTGTCAGAATGGCCATCATCAAAAAATCTAGAAACAATAAATGCTGGAGAGGGTGTGGAGAAAAGGGAACCCTCTTGCACTGTTGGTGGGAATGTAAATTGATACAGCCACTATGGAGAACAGTATGGAGGTTCCTTAAAAAACTAAAAAGAGAACTACCATACGACCCAGCAATCCCACTACTGGGCATATACCCTGAGAAAACCATAATTCAAAAAGAGTCATGTACCAAAATGTTCATTGCAGCTCTATTTACAATAGCCAGGACATGGAAGCAACCTAAGTGTCCATCATCGGATGAATGGATAAAGAAGATGTGGCACATATATACAATGGAATATTACTCAGCCATAAAAAGAAATGAAATGGAGGTATTTGTAGTGAGGTGGATGGACTTAGAGTGTGTCATACAGAGTGAAGTAAGTCAGAAAGAGAAAATCAAATACAGTATGCTAACACATATATATGGAATCTACGGGGAAAAAAAAAAGGTCATGAAGAACCTAGTGGTAAGACGGGAATAAAGACACAGACCTACTAGAGAATGGACTTGAGGATATGGGGAGGGGGAAGGGTAAGCTGTGACAAAGTGAGAGAGTGGCATGGACATATATACACTACCAAACATAAAATAGATAGCTAGTGGGAAGCAACCGCATAGCACAGGGAGATCAGCTCAGTGCTTTGTGACCACCTAGAGGGGTGGGACAGGGAGGTTGGGAGGGAGGGAGATGCAAGAGGGAAGAGATATGGGAACATATGTATATGTATAACTGATTCACTTTGTTATAAAGCAGAAACTAACACACCATTGTAAAGCAATTATACTCCAATAAAGATGTTAAAAAAAAAACAATATGCCAATGAAAAATAAAATAAAATAAAAGTAAAAAAAAATAGCAATAAACTAAATATCAGGAGACCTAGATTTTAGTGTTGCTGTTGTTATTAAATAGTTGTAAGACCTCAAGCAAGTCATTAACTCCTTTAAATTTTGCTTCTTTGTCTGCAAAATAAGGCAGTTGATTTAAACCACCTTTGAAACAACTTCTCAAAAGATTCTGTAAGAGAAAGCCAAAAAATAAAGAGGGAAAAAAATCTATATGGATGAACAAAAATAGAGTTTTTAAGCAAGAATATCTACTAACTACATGGTAACAGAGTCTTCTAATGAAAACCTAGAGTAACTAACCCTAGACTAAAATCAGAAGACCTGGGTTCTAGTACTACTCACATGACTATAGGCAAATAACTTGACCAATTTCAGCCTTAGTTTTCTGAACATTAGGTATTAGCTTCGTATTCAATTGGTACATCTAGTTTGCTACCCTCACATGGCTGCTATTGAAAATAAACTGATACAAAAACGTGTTATTTTGTAAACTTAAAAATTGTACAAATATTTCCATTACTAAAATGTGATTTAAGATAATTTTGTATGGACGCTGAAAATTTATTTATTTTTCTACTTAATTTTCTCTAAGGAAAAAAATATCAAGAGTAACCAATTAGTTATTGTGTATATGGCACCTCAATCATTACCAAAAAATCTGTTGATAAAATCTTCCCAAAACATTTCATAATAAGGACAAATATTTGACAACGTCATTATTAAGTATTTACTATATTCCAGATTCTGTGATAAATCCTCACAATAACCATGTAAGACAGGTAATGCCATTATTCCCTACTACAATGTTTAAACTGGGCTCAGAGAGGTCAGGAAACAGTCCCCAAATCACAGAACTAATGAGTGGAAATGCCAAAATTCTAATCCCAAGAAGTCAAACTCCAAAGTCTAAGTCCTTAAATATAAACACTATAGCACCTCTACATACCTCTTAATACTACTGTTATAACACTTTTAGGTGCCTCACAGTTTCAACTCTACCACTAGTCTAAAGAGAATGACTACACTATCTGCATATGCAGAAAAACCTACAAATCATTTCTTAAAGCTTAATTTCAACTCTGGGATCTGAACCTCTGACAGACATTCAGAGCTTTCTGTCATTCTTTCTCCTTCTAATTAAATATGAGAAAGGGAAATGGTGAAAGCATTATATGAAAGGGAAGGGAGAAAGGCTCTCTAAAACCTTTATGTAAGGTCATTTTTCTCCTAGTGCCTTTGATTCTACTGGTTCAGCGAGCTGAAAGATACTACCTAGGTAGAACTTTGGGTCTTCTCCAATCAGTGAAGTTAAGAACCTGCTGACTACATATACTCAAAGACAGGATTTGCTAATTCTAAGTCTTCCCCATAGATGAACTTACTAACTGTCCTCTGACAACAAGGATGGTAAAAGCTGGATCAGCCCTACATAATAATGGTTCACTGAGAAAACTTATGATTCCCAAACTCTTACATTTCTAAACATCAGTATTCCAGAGAGACCCTTATATGAGTACAGTTATTATTATATAGCCCAGCAGAGACATTTCTTTATTGCCCAAGCTGAAAGGCAATAAAGAAAATGTTATAATTACTGATAACTTCAGTAAAACTAATAAATATAAATTAAAAAGGAACCTATAAGGTGGCTCCAGGGACATCTCTCATAAAATACAAAAGAATATAAAAAATGGACAAAATAAAAATAAATTATGTATAAAAAGCAGGAAAACATTCTGCTGAGAAATGACTAAGATGAAAAGATAATTTATAATACTACTATGTGTATACTGGGTTAATTGTAACTAATCAAACTTTTCATTGAGTTGTCAATGTAACACTTAATTGGCATATAAGTATTTTTTTTAATTATGGTGAAAGGTATGAATACGTG
Organism: Balaenoptera musculus; assembly: GCF_009873245.2. Classification (NCBI taxonomy): domain Eukaryota; kingdom Metazoa; phylum Chordata; class Mammalia; order Artiodactyla; family Balaenopteridae; genus Balaenoptera; species Balaenoptera musculus. The sequence goes on from NC_045792.1 coordinate 26,249,122, forward strand.
ACACAAGTATTTTGTCTCCATCTGCTGGAAAGTAACAGCACTATCCTAACATCAATAAAATTTGTAAATGCTGGCAAAGTAAGAATTTCTGAAGATATGAAATCACATCTTTAATATTTATACATCATTTTCATGAAACTTCAGAGCTTTAATACTTTTTACATTTTGTTATAGCATGTAACAAACCAAAGAATAATTATATCCTTACAGAACCATGCTTTTCATTAATCCATTCAAAATATAAACTCAAATATAAAAACATTACCAAGTATAAAAATATTTAACCAATTTGCTAACATATTATAGTTAAAATAATCTTCCCAAGTACTAGTAATTTAAATGAGGCCTTAAAAGACTGCAAATGTTTTATCATTGCTTTCCTATATGTAAACTGAACCTTTAGTAACAATCCATAGATGCTCATAATATAAAACCATACAAATTTCACATCAGATAATCAATATACATCATTGTTTTGCAAATACATAAACAGACACAGATATTTGCAGAATTGATCAAATTACAGCATCAAGCAGAAATACTTAAATAATAACTAGTGATAAAATTTAGATTTAATACATCTCAAAATCTGATTTGGATTATTATTCATTTTTGGAATTCATAATACATCTTGCCAATCTACTAGCAGACTCAGTTCATTCCCTTAGGAATACCAAGTTATAAGAAATGCCTGTGTGGCTACAATCAAAATATGAAGATACCTTTAGTAACTGATGACACATTACAGTCTTCTGGTGGAAGACCTGTCCCACCATCCTTCCAGTATGGATTCAATTCTCTTTCCAGCAGTCTGAACTGGAACAAAACATTTTCAGAGGTCACAATTTTAAAATAACCCCACCATAAAATATATTAATAAATTCAAAATCTGAGACTCAGTTAACAATTGTAACCTTAGGGAAATACTTTAAAAACTCTTAAGACACGCTCTTTTCCAACTTGCAGGAAATAATGTCTAAATTAACATTCATTCAATGCTTTTATTGAATGCCTACCATGAATCAGAACTGTGCTAGATGCAGAAGATGTAATAGTCAATATGCCTAACACAGTCCTTGCTAGCTTATGAGATAGTGAGGAATACAGACAATATACAAGTAACTGACAAGTGCTTTGAAGAAAGAAGTACGGAGTGTTAAAGCCATACACAATTCAAACTCCTCTCATGCTGACAAATCAAAGACTTCCTAAAGGAAGTAATATGAGTACTATTAGACCTATGAGCAAGAATTAGCCAGTTTCTTCTGTGGGAAAAGAGAGAATTAAGAGGTTCCAAGTATAGGAATAAAAGCATGTTCATAAAACCCAAGAGGAAAGAAAAAGCACTGCACCTTTAGGGAACAAAGTAATTCAGACTGGCTAAAACTTGAGAAGCATGAATGAATAGCAATAAGAGATTAGGTTGTAGAATAATCAGGGACTAGGCCACAGGAACCACTTTAAACTGCTATTGGAGCTTTCTGCTGGGGCAATGGTGAGTCAAAAACATGATCAGCTTTGTGTTACACAAAGAGCAAACTGGTTTCAGAGTGGAGAGAAGACTGGAGAAAAGCAACCTTATAGGTAGAAAACCAGTAAGAAGACTGTGGCAGTAATCAGGAAAAAGATGACAGTAGCCTAGTCACAATGCAAGTGTCTACTGTGTTCCAAGCACTATGCCAGGTACTGGGGCTATAATTAATAAGCCAGGCATAGTCCTCACCATCAAAGAAATTATGGCCTTGAGAAAGGAGAAAGACAAGCAATATTAACATAGAAGAGTGCTATGAAAGTAAAGACTGATACAGAAACATATACTAGGGGTATCCAATTTGACTTAGGGGGTCAGAAAATGCTTCTTGGAACTAATAATGGCAATTATTAGAAATAATAATGGCAATTAGATAGAGAAGAATGGAAAGAGTTAAACGTTAGCTTCCAGAACCAACCTTTGAAAACAAAAATGTTGGATAAAAAATTTTTAAAAAGCATTTAAAATGTATTCATGAGTTGACAAAAAAGTACAGAATCTCCAAAGAACAAAATTTAAGTTAGGAATTTCCTGGCGGGCCAGTGGTTAAGACGCCGTGCTTCCACTGCAGGGGGCGCAGGTCCGATCCCTGGTCTGGGAACTAAGATCCCACATGTCACATGGTGTGGCCAAAAAATAGAAAAAAACAAAAAACAAACAAAACAATTTTTAAGTTAAAGGTTAACTTAGAGGGATAAGCGAAGTAGTAAGGATTTGACTTCTTATAATGTACACACAAAAAGACTGCCACCTCCCTTTTTAGCCTACTGTAAAATCTCACAGTATCTACCATTTCTTCCAGTGGTCTTATTTGGACACTCAAAAGAGATACACATCAGATACTCAACAGGATAACAAAGACTAAAATTACAAACTGAGGAGGACAATTGACAACTGGTAAGACGAATTATGAGACACTATCTGAAAGTACACAAAAGACACAAGACTGAGTATATAAAGAACTACCATCAGTAAGAAAAAGATAAACAACAAAAAACATAAACAAGCAGTTCATACTATAAGAAATCTAAATGATAAAAAAAAAGAAAAGATCTCTCCTAGTAATCAGAGGAATGCATTTTAATACATGAAATACCATTTCTCACACATTAATCAGCATGACATAATTTTAAAGTTTGACAATACAGATACTAAGTATGGTTAAGAAACATACATTGTTGGGGCACAATAAATTGATATAATCTCTTTGCAAGTGTTTGTAAAAGAAAGTAGATGCATACTTAATAACTTAGCAATTCCACTTCTAAATATGCACTATGGAGAAATTTAGCACTGCTTGTAATAGTTTGTAAGAGTGAAAAACAAAATATCCATTCCAAGAGGAATGGATATTTACAGAATGGCAGAGTTAGATTATGAAAGACTATACAGTGATTGAAAGGAATAAAATAGAAATAAAATATATCAACATGAATCAATCTCTAAAACATGCTCAGACCTTCTAGTCAAGAGATTTATTAAAGTTCAATTCATGTTGCCATGTTTGTCTCTGCTCAGGACAAACCGAAAAGATATACAAAATATAAAACACTGCTAAGTTCAAAACAAGATAAACCTCTCTCTGTGGACCAGAAACAGAAGAGAAATGCAAAGCAGTAAGCATAACTGAAGCCACATGACTACTGGGCTCTATGTGCAAGCAGAAAATGTTAGTCCTTAGTTCAATTTCTAAAAGATAATAGATACTAAAGGTGCTCCAGCATATACAGGGGAATGGAAACAAAGCCAAGGACTGGAGTGGGGAGATGTCCTGCTTATGAAAAAAGGTTGAAAAATTGGTATGCATCTCTATATGCTATAGACTGGTTTTATAGATATGTGCCATAGATCTGTAGCTTACAGCACAATGTGGGCACAAGAAGCCAAGAAGACACAAAGACTTGAGCACTGGCTTTCAAGCTTTTCTGTGACTTTGACCCATAGAGAGATTTTCTGTGTGTATGTGTATCCAAAACAAAGGTTTTAGGAAACAAAACGTATATTTGTTACATGTAATACATGCTGATAGTTTATATTTTTAAATGATGACTGCAATAAATTTGACTCACAATATGAAAAACATTAGCATAAAGCACAAAAGAAATGATATCCTCAATATAAAGAAGACATATGAAATCAACATGCTTCACACTGAAACTTTAGTTAAGGACCATCATTTTAGTCTTCTTCCTATGATCTTCATTTATTTTCACTCCCATTATAAGAATTATCATTTGATTCTAAGGCAAGGGCCGTATTTTCCTCAAAATAAACCAAATATTTATGTGTTAAGAATATGATGATGTAGGAAGGAGAGATCAAGATGGTGGAGTAGGAGGATGTGGAGCTCACTTCCCTCCAAGAACACAGCAAAAATACATCTACATGTGGAACAATTCTCACTGAAAACCAACAGGAGACTGGTAGAAAGACTCATACAACAAAGGCTGTAAGAAAAATCTGCACAGATTCAGGTAGGAAGAGAAGAGAAGCAGTCAAGTCAGGAATTGTGACCCTGGGAGGGCACACAGAAAAGGAAGGAGATTACATGGACTCAGAGATCCTCCCTGGGGGGTGAGCAATTCAAGCCACACATTGGGTTCCCTAGCCCTGGGGTCCAACGCCAAGAAGACAAGTCCCCTTAGCTGATTTGAAAACCAGTGGGACTAACAAGGGGACTGTAAGAAACCTAGACTCTCCTCATGAAGAGCACACACAAATTTGATTACTCTCGAAACAAGGCAGCAGAAGCAGACTTAAACTGCCCCAGGACTCTGGCCAGTTTCCTGCAACACCCCCAGCCCATGCTCCAACCTAAGCCAAGTGCCTGCTACAGAACCACTTGCTCCATGGTACAGTTCCACACTGGGGCAAGGGATGCTGCACCCAAGAAGAGTACACAGTTGTGAGAAATGAACCCTGCTCAAATCTGGAACTGCATCTGAATGGAGTGACAGCAACCACTGAAGGTGCTTGGTGAGGCAGTGCATCAGGAGCAGTCTGTAACTGTGACTGGGCTGGGACCACCACAGCCCACTCCCTGACCAAAGCCAAGTGCCCATTCCAGCCCCTCTTGCTATGTCATGCAGCTCCAAACTGGGGCAAGGGCTGCAGGACTGAGGGGAGTATGCTGTTTTGATGGACAGATCTAACCTGACCCAGAATGGCATCTGACGGGGGTCGGGGGAGGCAGCAGTCACTGCAGCTGATTATGGAAGCAGCTCATTGGGTGAGGTCCAAAACTCAGACTGGGGTCCAGACCACCACAGCCCACACCTGACCTTTGCCGAGCACCCACTCTGGCCCCTCTTGCTCCAATACTGGTCCCCTCTGGGGCAAAGTACTGGTGCTAGGAACGAAAAGAGTACACACTTAAAGGGAATGGAGCCAGCTCACTCCCAAATCACAGGGCTTCTGCTCCAGGAACTTGGGGCCCTACCCCACCTCCAGTAAGGTGGTGTTGGTCACTGAGCAGAGAAGAACCCCAGGCTCACACCGGGCTCTGACTCTAGTCCCTCCATCTCAGTCTCACCTCCTACAAAGGTGACAGCTGCCAGCACACCCTGTGGAAAGATGTGACTCATGCTCAGGTCAGATCCAGTTCTCCCATCAAAGCCACTGGACACATGGAGACTGCATAGAAATGCTCCCACACAAGGACACTCCTTCAAGATCAGAGTAGGTAAATGTTTCACCTAATATCACAGACACAGAGAAAGTTAAGCAAAATGAAAAGAAAGAAGACTGTTTCAACTGAAAGAACAAGAGAAAAACCCTAAAGAAAACAACTAACAAAACAGCAATGAACAACTTAATATACAAAGAGTTCAAAGCATTAGTAATAGGAATACTGACTAAATTAGAAGAAAGAATAGAAGAACAGAGTGAGAATTTTAAAAAAGAACTAAAAAACATTTTTAAAAGACAGAACTGAAGAACACACTAACTGAAATGCAAAACAAATTAAAAGGAATCAACAGCAGACAAAGTAATACAGAAGAAGATGAAATAAAAATTAACTCAATCTGAACAGAAAAAGAAAAATGAGGTTTAAAAATAATGAGAACACTTAAGGGATCTCTAAGACAACAACCAGCATACCACCATTCACACTATAGGGGTCCTAGAAGGAGAAGAGAGAGAGAGGCAGGGCAAAAATGTGTTTGATGAAATTATGGACTGCCAGAACCTGAAGAAGGAAACAGAAATCCAGGTACAGGAAGCACAGAGGGTACTAACCCAACCCTAAAAAAATGTTAAAGCATTTTCTCTAAGTGGAAAAGAAAAAGCTACAACAAGTAAGAATCTATAGGAAAGGGAAAATCCCACTAGTAAAGGCAAATATATAGTAAAGCCTATGGCTCAATCACTTAAATAGGCTCTTACTAAGATTAAGACAAAAAACTGTGAAATCAACTATAACTACAATGAACAGTTAAGGAAAAACGTGAATATGTAAAATATATCATTAAAAACACAAAATGTGGTGAAGGGGATTAGAAAAATGTAAATCGTTTAGAATGTATTTGAACTTAAATGACTACCAGTTTAAAACACGTAAATATAGTTATAGGTCAACATATATGAACCATAAGGTAACTGCAAATCTAAAACCTGTAATACATACAAAGAAATCTAAAGAAAAAGGAACACAGGCATACCACTAAAGAAAATCATCAAACCCCAAGGGAAGGAACTAAAAGAAGAAAAGAACAAAGACAAACTGAAAAAACAACCAGTAAACAAGTAACAAAATGGGAATAAGGACACACCTATCAATAATCACTTCAAATGTAAATGGACTAAATGATCCAATCAAAAGACACAGAGCAGCTGATTGGATAAAAAGAAAAACAAGACCCATCTAAATGCTTCTTATAAGAAACTCACTTCAAACATAAAGACAAACACAGAAACTGAAAGTGATGGGATAGAAAAAAATAATTCATGCAAATGGAAATGACAAGAAAGCAGGGGTAGAGGTACTCATTTCAGACAAATTTTTAAAATAAAGTCAATAAAAAAAGATAAAGAAGGGCATTATTAAAGAAAAGGATTTCAATGCAAGAAGAGGAGGTAACACTCATTAACATGTATGCACCTAATATAGGAGCACCTAAATATATATATACAGCAAATATTAACAGACATAAAGGGAGAAATTGACAATAACAAATAATAGCAGAGGATTTTATCACCCCACTTACATCAATGAACAAATCATCCAGACAGGAAAACAATAAGAAAACAGTAATCTTAAATGATACTTTGGACCAGATGGACTTAGTAGATATCTACAGGACACTCCAACCAAAAACAGTAGAATACACATTCTTTTCAAGTGCATGTGGAACATTTTCCAGAATAGATCACATAGGAGGCCAAAAAACAAGTCTCAACTAATTTAAGAAGATAGAAATTATATCAAGCAGTTTTTCCAACCACAAGGCATAAAACTAGAAATCAGTAACAGGAAGAAAAATGGAAAAAACACAAAATGTGGAGACTCAACAATATGCTACTAAAAGAAAAACCAATGGGTCAATGAAATCAAAGAGGAAATCAAACAAAACCTCTAGACAAATGAAAATAAAAACACAACTTTCTAAAATCTGTGCTACACAGCAAAAGTAGTTCTAAAGGTAAGTTTACAGCAGTAAAAGGCCAACCTCAAGAAACAAGAAAAATCTCATAAACAACCTAACCTACCATCTAACGGAATTAGAAAAAGAAGAACAAACAAAAGCAGAAAGAAGAAAGCAATTAAGATCAGAGGGGAAATAAATAAAACAAAGAACAAAAAAGAAAAAAAAATAGAAAAGACCAATGAAACCAAGAGTTGATTTTTTGAAAAGATAAACAAAACTGATAAGCCTTTAGGCAGATTCATCAAGAAAAAAAGAGGACCCAAATAAACAAAATAAGAACTGAAAGAGGAAATATAACAACTGCTATCACAGAGATACAAAAATATCATAACAGAATACTATGAACAGTTAAAATGCCAACAAATTGGACAACCTAGAAGAAATCAACAAACTTCTGGAAACATAAAAACTTACAAGACTGAATCAGGACAAAATAGACCATATGAACAGAAAGATCACTAGTAGTAAAATTGAATTTGTACTTTAAAAAACTCTCAACAAACAAAAATTCAGGAACAAATCCATTCCTGGGAGAAGTCTACCAAACATATATAAAAGAACTAATATCTATACCTTCTCAAACACCTCCAAAAAACTGAGGAAGAGGGAACATTCCCAAATTAATTCTATGAGGCCATTGCTAATTACCCCGATACTAAAATAAGACAAAGACACTACCAAAAAAAAAAAAAATTACAGGTGAATATCTCCGATGAATAAAGATCCAAATATCCTCAAGAAAATATTAGCAAACCAAATTCAACAATATATAAAAAGGATCATACATAATGATCAAGTGAGATTTATTCCAGGGATGCAGGGATGGTTCAATATTTGCAAACCAATCAATAATGATACACCACATTAACAAAAGGAGGGAAAAAATCACATGATCATCTCAACAGACACACAAAAAGCATTTGACAAAATTCAACGTCCTTTGGTGACAAAAACTCTCATCAAAGTTGGTATAGAGGGAAAATATCTCAACATAATAAAGACCATTTGTGACAAATCCACAGCTAACCTCATACTTGATGATGAAAAGCTGAAAGCTTTTCCTCTAAAATCAGGAACAAAGGGGTTCCAAGACAGCAGAGGAGTAGGAGGATGTGGAGTTCCTCTCTCTCCATGGATGCATCAGGAATACATTTACAGATGCAACAATTCTCACAGAACACCAGCTATACACTAGCAGAAGACCTTGGACACCAGAAAGGACTATAAAGATCCCTGCATAACTGGGTAGGAAGAAAGAAAGGAGAAGGAGGAGGAGAGGAAGTGGGACAGCACCTGCATGCCAGTGGTGGGAGCTGAAGCAGGGGAGAAATTCCCTCATCCGGGGAAGCCCCCTCACCAATGAGGAAATCAGTTGGGAGAGAAGGGAAGCATTTGAGGCTGTCAGTGGAGGATGAAGCGACCGACCTGTGGCAGATGGGACAGAGTGAAAACTACAAAGACAGACCGTACCATGGCCCTAAGTGCCCCAGACTGGGATATGTGTCCAACAGTGCACATGGGGGCTGGGAGTTGGAGCATGGGGATTGGAGAGCAAACCCGGGGCAAGAACTGCTGTTGGCTGTGGGGAGATGGCCTGAGGGAACAGGAGGGAGGAAATGGCAACACAGAATGCCTATGGAGGAAAACCGGAATGCCATGGAAGCAAGGCGCTACTGCTGAGTCACAGGCAGGGGGTGGAGCAACCACTGTAGCCAGTCTCTCTCCACATGCCAGCGCCTAGCACCAGGCAATACAAAAGGCCCTGCCACGGCTGGCCCTCATGCGCCTGTCGCTGGGCACTACAAAAAACCCAGACAGGGCTAGCCCTTGCGCACCTGCCGCCAGGCGCTAAAAAAAGACTGGCCAGGGCTGGCCCTCACACGCATGCCACTGGGCACTAGAAAAAGGTTCCCACTAGGACCATATCTCTTGCGCCCATGGCTGCCAGCTTCCCCACGCACCTGGCGCCGCTGGGGCTTCCACTATCCAAGTAGCCGCGCCACCTCTGCACCCTGTCCTCACCAGGACAGACCCAACTGCTCCAGGGAAGCCTCGGGAGCAGACTCCTGTGGGTGGCCCACACACATAGATGGGGGTAAAAACACAGCTGAGCCCCAGGGGTGGGGCAACTAAAAAAGAGGAACGAAAATCTTTCCATCAGTTGCACAAGCGGCAAATTAAATCCCCGTAATCAGCTAAGTAGACCCTGTGCCTATGGAATATCTGAAAGGACAATGAGTATTCCCACAAATGAAAATGGTCTAGCACTGGCAGCTGTGGACTTTGGGGACAAGCACACACACGAGTGGGGCCAGATCAGAGTCTCAGCTGTCCCCACAGGGCCCACAGCAGGTCCAGAGACCAGCATAGAGGTATTGGACAGTCTCCTGAGGAGGCAGAGGTGGGCTGCAGCTCACGGCAAGGACAATAACAGCTGAGACCCCAGGAAAACATTATTATTACTATTAATTTTACTCAGTTTTGATTCATTCTGTTGTTAAATCTGTTGTTTTGGGTTTTTTTTTTCTTTTTCTTTGTTGTTGTTGCTGTTGGTTTTTTGGGTTTTTTTAAATTTTTACTTTTATTTAGTCTTGAGTTTTTTTTAACATACTTTCGATCTTTTTATGTTTCTATTTTTACTTTGCTTTTCTGTTGTTCTGTGCTTTTTCATTGGTTTTTAATATATTTTAAAAATTTTTTTGTATTTCCATTTTCCCTTTGCTATCCTGTCCTCTGGGTTTTGTACCCATTTCTTTTTTGTTTTTGAATCATTTTTGTCTGTTTTGTTTTCTTTGTTTTATTCTTCAGTTGGCACTCTGCTTTGATTTTTTTTGTTTTGTGTTTTTGTTAGTTTTGTTTTTAATTGTTCAATTTCGTTTTGGGATTCTTTGGCTGTTCTCTTGATTTTTGTTTTCTTTGGTTGTGTTTTTGTTTCTTCTGTGTGTGTTTGTGTGTGTGTGTGTTTCTTTGTTTTTGCTCATTTGATTTTGCTTTTACCATTTGGGGTTTTGTTTGTCTCTTTTTTTTCTTTAATCCGTGACAAGCTGCTTGTAGGATCTTGGCTCCCCGACCAAAAGTTGGGCCTGAGCCTCTGGGGGAGGAGAACAGAGTCCAGGATACTGGACTGCCGGAGAATTCCCAGTCCCAGAAAATATTAATCAGCAAAAGCTCTCACGGAGGTCTCTATCTGAATCCAAGACCCAGATCCACCCAACTGCCTGCAGCCCCCAGCGCTAGTTGCCTCACACCAAACAACAAGCAAAACAGGAACACATACTCACCCATCAGCAGACAGGCTGCCTAAAGTCATACTAAGCTCACAGACACCCCAAACACACCACATGACATGGCCCTTCCCAATAGATGGAAAGTACTCAACTCCACCCACCAGAATGCAGGCACCAGCCCTCCCACCAGGAAGCCTACACAAGCCACTGGACAAACCTCACCCACTGGGGGCAGAGACCAGAAGAAAGAGGAACTACGACCCTGCAGCCTGGGGAAAGGAGACCTCAAACACAGTAAGTTAAACAAAATAAGAAAACAGAGAAATATCTTGCAGATGAAGGAGCAAGGTAAAAACCCACAAGACCAAATAAATGAAGAGGAAATAGGCAATCTATCTGAAAAGAATTCAGAGTAATGATAGTAAAGCTGATCCAAAATCTCGGAAATAGAAAGGATCGAGAAGATGCAAGAAATGTTTAACAAGGACCTAGAAGAACTAAAAAACAAACAATCAGTGATGAACAACACAATAACTGAAATTAAAAATACACTAGAAGGAATCAATAGCAGAATAACTGAGGCAGAAGAATGGATAAGTGAGCTGAAAGACAGAATGGTGGAAATACAGCAAAAACTAACACACCATTGCAAAGCAATTATACTCCAATAAACATGCTAAAAACAAAAAAAAAATGGCGGAAATAACTGCCGCAAAGCAGAATAAAGAAAGAACAATGAAAAGAACGGAGGACAGTCTCAGAGACCACTGGGACAACACTTAGCACACCAGCACTCGAATTATAGGGGTCCCAGAATTAGAAGAGAAAGAGAAATGGTCTGAGAAAATATTTGAAGACATTATAGACAAAAACCTAACATGGGAAAGCAAACAGTCAATCAACTCCAGGAAACGCAAAGTCCCATACAAGATAAATCCAAGGAGAAACATGCCGAGTCACATATTAATCAAACTAACAAAAATTAACACAACGAAAAAATATTAAAAGCAGCAAGGGAAAAGGAACAAAAAATATACAAGGGAATTCCCATAAGGTTAACAGCTAATCTTTCAGCATAAACTCTGCAGGCCAGAAGGGAGAGGCAAGATATATTTAAATTGATGAAAGGGAAAAACAGACAACCAGTATTACTCTATCCAGTAAGGATCTAATTCAGATGCAACGGAGAAATCAAAATCCTTACAGACAAGCAAAAGTTAAGAGAATTCAGCACCACCAAACAAGCTTTATGACAAATGCTAAAGGAACTGCTCTAGGCAGGAAACACAAGAGAAGGAAAATATCTACAAAAACAAAGCCAAAACAATTAAAAATATGGTAATAAGAACATACATATTACTTTAAATGTAAATGGATTAAATCCACCAACCAAAAGACACTGACTGCCTGAATGGATACAAAAACAAGACCCTTATACATGTTGTCTACAAGAGACCCACTTCAGACATAAGGACACGTGCAGACTGAAAGTGAGGGGATAGAAAAAGATATTCCATGCAAATGGAAATCAAAAGAAAGCTGGAGTACCAATACTCATATCAAATAAAATAGACTTTAAAATAAAACTATTACAAGAGGTAAAGAAGGACACTACATAGTGATTCAGTGATCAAACCAAGAGGAAGACATAACAATTCTAACTATTTATGCACCCAACATAGAAGCACCTCAATATGTAATGCAAAGGCTAACAGCCATAAAACGGGAAATCAACAGTAACACAATAATAGTGGGGGACTTTACACTTACACCAATGGACAAATCATCCAGAAAGAAAATTAACAAGGACACACAAGCCTTAAATGACACATTAGACCAGATGGACTTAGTTGATATCTGCAGAACATTCGATCCAAAAGCAGAATAACGTTATTCTTAAGTGCACACGGAACATTCTCCAGGATATATCACATCTTGGGTCACATATCAAGCCTCAATAAATTTTAGAAAATTGAAATCATATCAAGCATCTTTTTGGACAACAATATGAGACTAGCTATCAATTACAGGGAAAAAAACTGTAAAAAACACAAACACACGGAAACTATACAATGTGCTACTAAATAACCAAGAGATCACTGAAAAAAATCAGAGGAAATCAAAAAATACCTTGAATCAAATGACAATGAAAGCACAAGGACATAAAATCTATGGGGTGCAGCAAAAGCAGCTCTAAGAGGGAAGTTTATAGCAATACAATCCTACCTCAAGAAACAAGAAAAATCTCAAATAAACAAACTAATCTTACACATAAATCAACTAGAAAAAGAAGAACAAGCAAAGCCCTAGGTTAATAGAAGGAAAGAAATCATAAAAAGCAGAGCAGAAATAAATGAAATAGAACAATGAAAACAACAGCAAAAATCAATGAAACTAAAAGCTGGTTCTTTGAGAAGATAAACAAAATTGATAAACCATTAGCCAAACTCATCAAGAAAAAAAGAGACAGGACTCAAATCAATAAAATTAGAAACGAAAAAGAGGTTACAACTATCACCACAGAAATACAAAATATTGTTAAGAGACTACTACAAGCAACTATATGCCAAAAAATGGACAACCTGGAAATAACAGACAAATTCTTAGAAAGGTACACCCTTCCAAAACTGAACCAGGAAGAAACAGAAAATATAAACAGACCAATCACAAGTACTGAAATTGAAACTGTGATTTAAAAACTCCCAAAAAACAAAAGATCAGGGCCAAATGGCTGCACAGGCGAATTCTAACAAAGATTTAGAGAAGAGCTAACACCTATCCTTTTGAAACTCTTCCAAAAAATTGCAGAGGGAAGAACACTCCCAAACTCATTCTACGAGGCCACCATCACCCTGATACCAAAACCAGACAAAGATATCACACAAAAAAGAAAATTACCGTTCAATACCACTGATGAACATAGATGTAAAAATCCTCAAAAAACTACTAGCAAACAGAATCCAGGAAGACATTAAAAGGATCATACACCATGATCAAGTGAGATTTATCCCAGGGATGCAAGGATTCTTCAATATACGCAAATCAATCACTGTGATACACCATGTTAACAAACTGAAGGATAAAAACCATATGATAATCTCAACAGATGCAGAAAAAACTTTAGACAAAATTCAACACGCATTTATGATAAAAACTCTCCAGAAAGTGGGATTAGAGAGAACCTACCTCAACATAATGAAGGCCATATATGACAAACCCACAGCAAACATTATTCTCAATGGTGAAAAACTGAAAGCATTTCCTCTAACATCAGTAACAAGAGTGCCCACTCTGACCACTATTATTCAACATAGTTTTGGAATTCCTAGCCACAGCAATCAGAGAAGAAAAAGAAATAAAAGGAATACAAACTGGAAATGAAGAAGTACAACTGTCATTGTTTGCAGATGACAGGATACTATACTTGGAAAATCCTAAAGATACCACCAGAAAACTGCTAGAGTTAATCAATGAAATTAGTAAAGGCAAAGAACACAAAATTAATATAGAAATCTCTTGCATTACTATATACTAACACTGAAAAATCAGAAAGAGAAATTAAGGAAAAAATCCCATTTACCACTGCAACAAAAAGAATAAAATACCTAGGAATAAACCTACCTGAGGTGGCAAAAGACCTGTATGCAGTAAAATATAGGACACTGATGAAAGAAATCAGAAATGACACAAACAAATGGAGAGATCCATGTTCTTGGACTGGAAGAGTCAACACTGTGAAAATAACTATACTACCCAGAGCAATCTACAGATTCAATGCAATTCCTATCAAATTACCAATGGCATTTTGAACAGAATTAGAGGAAAAATTTTACAATTTGTATGGAAACACAAAAGACCCCAAATAGCCAAAACAATCTTCAGAAAGAAAATGGAGCTGGAGGAATCAGGATCCCTGACTTCAGACTATACTACAAAGCTACAGTAATTAAGACAGTATGGTACTAGCACAAAAACAGAAATATAGATCAATGGAACAGAAAAGAAAGCCCAGAGATAAATCCACACACTTACGGCCACCTGATCTTTGACAAAGGAGACAAGAATATACAATGGAGAAAAGACAGTCTCTTCAATAAATGGTGCAGGGGAAACTGGACAGCAACATGTAAAAGAATGAAATTAGAACACTCCCTAACACCATACACAAAAATAAACTCAAAATGGATTAAAGACCTAAATGTAAGGCTAGACACTATAAAACTCTTAGAAGAAAACATAGGAAGAACACTTTTTGACATAAATCACAACAAGATCCTTTTTGACTCATCTCCTAGAGTAATGAAAATAAAAACAAAAATAAATAAATGGGACCTCATGAAACTTAAAAGCTTCTGCACAGCACGTGAAGCCATAAACAAGACGAAAAGACAACCCTCAGAATGGAGAAAATATTTGCAAACGAAGCAAGTGACAAAGGACTAATCTCCACAATATGCACACAGCTCATACGGCTAAATATCAAAAAAACAACCCAGTCCAAAACTGGGTCAAAGACCTAAATAGACATTTCTCCAAAGAAGACATACAGCTGGCCAACAAACACATGAAAAGATGCTCAACATCACTAATTATTAGAAAAATGCAAATCAAAACTACTATGAGGTATCACCTCACACCAGTCAGAATGGCCATTATCAAGAAATCTACAAACAATAAATGCTGGAGAGGGTGTGGAGAAAAGAGAACCCTCTTGCACTGTTGGTGAGAACATAAATTGATACAGCCACTTTGGAGAACAGTATGGAGGTTCCTTAAAAAACTAAAAATAAAACTACCATATGACCTGGCAATCCAACTACTGGACATATACCCTGAGAAAACCATAATTCAAAAGATATATGAACCACAATGTTCACTGCAGCACTATTAACAATAGCCAGGACATGGAAGCAACTTAAATGTCCATCGACAGATGAATGGATAAAGAAGATGTGGTGCATATATACTATGGAATATTACTCAGCCATAAAAAGGAACAAAATTGGGTCATTTTTATTAATGAGGATGATCCTAGAGTCTGTCATACAGAGTGAAGTAAGTCAGAAAAAGAAAAACAAATACTGTACATTAAGGCATATATATGGAATCTAGAAAAATGGTACTAAAGAACCTATTTCCAGGGCAGGAAAAGAAACATAGATGTAGAGAATGGACTTCTGGACATGTGGGGGAAGGGGAGAGTGGGACGAATTGAGAGTGGCACTGACCTATATACACTACCATGTGTAAAATAAATAGCTAGTGGGAAGCTGCTGTATAGCACAGGGAGCTCAGCTCGGTGCTCTGTGACGAACTAGATGAGTGGGATGGGGCGGGGGTTGGAAGGAGGCTCAAGAGGGAGGGAATGTATGTATACATATAGCTGATTCACTTTGTTCTGCAGCAGAAACTAACACAACATTGCAAAGCAATTATACTCCAATAAAAAAATTTTTCATTAAATCAAGTATAAAAAAATAAAATAGGGCTTCCCTGGTGGCACAGTGGTTGAGAATCTGCCTGCCAATGCAGGGGACACGGGTTCAAGCCCTGGTCTGGGAAGATCCCACATGCCGCGGAGCAACTGGGCCCGTCAGCCACAACTACTGAGCCTGCGCGTCTGCAGCCTGTGCTCCACAACAAGAGAGGCCACGATAGTGAGAGGCCCACACACTGCGATGAAGAGTGGCCCCCACTTGCCGCAACTAGAGAAAGCCCTCGCACAGAAACGAAGACCCAACACAGCTAAAAATAAATAAATAAATAAATAAATAAATAAATAAATAAATTTTTTAAAAACTTTAAAAAAAAAAGAATCCTGTTTTAAAAAAATAAATAATAAAATAAAATAAAATCAGGAACAAGACAATGTTGCCCACTCTCTCCACTTTCATTCAACACAGTATTGGAAGACCTACCCACATCAATCAGACAAGATTAAGAAATAAAAGGTGTCAAAATTGGAAAGGAAGAAGTAAAACTGACACTATTTGCCCATGACATGATACTATATATAGAAAAGCCTAAAGTCTTCACCAGAAAACTATTAAAACTAAGAAATAAGTTTTATAAAAGTTCAGAATACAGATTAGCATACCGAAATCTGTTGCTTTTCTATATACTAATGATGAATTATCAGAAAGAGAAGTCAAGAAAAAAAATCCCATTTACAATTGAATCAAAAAAGAATAAAATACCTCGGAATAAACTTAACCAAGGAGGTAAAGGACCTATACTCTGAAAATATAGGACAAAGATGAAGGAAATTAAAGATGATAAAAGAAATAGAAAGATATACCATGTTCACAAATTATTAGAATGCTATTATAATATCCATACTACCCAAAGCAATCCCTATCAAAATACCCAAGACATTTTTCAAAGATTTAGAATAAATAATCCTAAAATTTATATGGAACAACAAAAGACCCCAAATAGCCAAGACAATCTTGAGAAAAAAGAAAAAAGCTGGAGGTAAAACACTCCCTCACTTTAGACATTACTACAAAGCTATAGTAATCCAAACAGTATGGTACTGGCACAAAAACACACACATAGATCAATAGAACAGAATAGGCAGCTAAGAAATGAACGCACACACCAGTGGTTCAATTGATCTATGACAAAGGAGACAAGAATATACAACAGAGAAAAACAGTCTCTGCAGTAAGTGGTGCTAGGACAATGTACAACTATAGGTAAAAGAATGAAATTAGAACATTCTCTAATACCATATACAAAGAATAAACTCAAAATGGATTGACGACCTAAATGTAAGAACAGAAACCAGAAATCTCGAAGAAAACACAGGCAAAACACTCTTTCCAATAAATTGTAGCAGTATTTTTCTGGATCTATCACCTCAGGTAAAGGAAAAAAACCCAGAATAAACAAATGGAACCTAATTAAACTTAAAAGCTTTGACACTGCAAAGGAAACCATCAACAAAAGGAAAGACAACCTACTGAATGGGAGAAAATATTTGCAAATGATATTTCTGATAAGGGGTTAATATTCAAAATATATAAACAGCTCAAAGAACTCACTATCAAAAAAACAACCCAATTAAAAAAATGAGCAGAGACCTGAATAGACATTTTTCCAAAGAAAACATACATATGGCCAACAGGCACATAAAAAGATTCTCAACATCACTAATCATCAAGGAATTGCAAATCAAAACCACAATGAGGTACCACCTCACACCTGTCAGAATGGCCATCATCAAAAAGACCACAAATAACATGTTGGTGACATGGAGAAAAGAGAATCCTAGTACATTTCTAGTAGGAATGTAAATTGGTACAGCCACTATGGAAAACAATAAGAACTTTCCTCAAAAAACTAAAAATAGAACTACCATATGATCCAAAAATTCCACTCCTGAGGTACATATTCAAAGAAAATGAAAAGACTAATTCAAAAAGATATATGCACCCAATGTTCATAGCAGAATTATTCACAACAGCCAAGATATGGAAGCAACCTAAGTATCCACCAATAGATGAATGAATAAACAAGTTGTGATACACACACACACACACACACACACACACACACACAGAGGACTATTTCTCAACGATAAAAATAAATGAAATTCTGCCATTTGCAACAATATGGACGGACCTACAGGATTTTATGCTTAGTGAAATAAGCCAAATACTGTAGTTATTACTTATATGTGGAATAAAATGAATATATAAGAAAACAGACTCACAGATAGAACTAGTGGTCACCAGTGAGGAAAGGTAAGGTCAAGGGGATCAATAGAGGTAGGGGATTAAGATGTACAAACTACTATGTATAAAGTAAATAAAAATAAAAACTGTAACCATCATTTGAAGAAAGAAAATATGTGGATGTTTGAAAACTGGCTTGTCTCACTCATTAATCTAGATGATTTACTTCTGTACACAATAATCTGAATTCTTACCTAAGCAAAAACCAAAAATTACTACAGGTTATCATACATCAGGACTAAATCCAGGCATTTACAGAGCAAAATAAATTCATGGGTAAAAGAATAATACTGTACAATTTCAAATATACAAAAAAAAAAGAAGCACCTACAGTTTCCCAAGAAGTTTATAATCTCATAAGGGAAACAGGATAAGACTATTAAATTACAGTGCTTTATAGAAAACTACAAGTACTATATAGTAAAGGAACAAATAAAGTGCTATAGGAACATAAAGGAAGCAGAGATTTATTTCAATCAAGCAAAATAATAAGAATTTCATCATATATATCAAGTTAGGCCTTGAAGGATAAACAGGATGCAGTCATACAGGAATAGAGGGCATGTACTTAGAAAAATCCAGATGAACAAAAATTCAGAGACAGGAATTTGCAGAGAAATACAACAGAAATTAATTAAACTATTTTGGTTGAGATGCAGATCACCCAAAGGAAAGAGTCCAATCTAATATGTTTGGACTCTATTTGCAGGCAGCATTTTGTGGTCTTTAAAAAAGAGTAATAAATATAGCACCTTTCTTTTCAATCTAGGCTCTGAGCAAGTTAAGAAACATAAAAAAAGCATAAGAAATAAAAGACAAAAATTACCTTTATTGCTAATGAAGGCTAAATTGGAATTTTTCTTTCCGTGAACACCAAATGCATCTGTTAACTGAACCCCACAATGAGGCAGATTTTCCCAGGTGTAGAATGCACTGAACCAACCCCCCACTTCATATCATTCCCCACACAATCTCTGCAAGCAGTCTGTTCCATAAGCAGGAAAGGCAGGGTTAAGTCAAGTATGCCCAGTTTATCCTTTGCAAATTTTCTAATAGAAAATGTACTTCATATCCTCAAGGACAGAATGAGAAAGAAGGGTGGCATGAAACACCACTAGCAGAGCTTCATCCACGGAAAAGGAAATACTACAAACAGCAAAGACACATTCCCCTTAACTTCAATCACTGAAGATTTCTAAACAGAATAATACCATGACAAAAGCTGTACTTTGAAAAAGTTAGTCTGACATCAGTCGTAGGATGCTGAAAAACAAAAACGTTATTGCAACTGCCCAGGCAAGAGTAAATTAGGGCCTGAACCATAATAATATTTAATGTTAACCAGTTCTTAGTTCCAGGGGCTGTCTTCAGTTCACTTCATATATTAACTCAGCTCCAGTAAAGATGATATAAATGAGACAAAGAGGTGAAGACATACAACTAACAAATGGCATTTAAACTAGGAGTAGCAGCAGGAATGGAAAAGATGATATAGGTGCAAAAAAAAAGACAAAAACTACATAAGCAAATGAGCAAATCAACAGACACTGACTTACTTGAATCAGAGAAGTTTATATAAGAATTTGTAAGAAAATATTATATTAATTAGAAAAGCTGTAATTCAATGCTGGAAAGTTGGTAAGATAAGCATGACAAAGTACTATAGCTTCTTAGGAAAGGAAAGGTGGTTTTCTGTAACAGTATTTCTAAGAAAAACTAATCACTATCTCAATGTATTAAAGATACTCAAGAGTTTACTACATTCTGTTGTTTGATACAGAGAACAGACGAATCTGTGCAAAACCTAAGATCATAAGCCAGGGATACCCGAACATACCAGACCATTCATGCCCACAAACAGCAGAGCATGATTTCAGAAGCAAGCATGTAATCACAATGGGTAAAATCAACTTTCTGACTTCATGCAGCTCCTCCTTCTTGCTCTACTACCCACTGGTTACACCCCTTTGGTACTTTCCCCCTAACTTCCTCAGGTCTAACTCAGAGACAAAACAGAACTTAGTAAAGATATTCCAAAAACCTCCGGCCCCAAAGTTCCAAATGGGCAGCTACTTAACTATAAAGTCAATACAGTTTACCACACCAACATTTTCAGAATTAAAATCAAACTGGGGAAGAAACAAAAACACAAAACATTGATCATAGGACTTCATGATCACTCTTTCATATTTTTCATTTATTTGTGCCTCTGTGTTGCATTCAAATTCTTGAATTTGATAGTCTAAATTCTTAAAGACTATCTTCTTGTTCACTAATTCTGTCTTCAGCTGTATTGTTGTTTCACCATTTTACAAGTTTCTAATTTCAACTCTAATATTTTTCATTTCTAATATTGGCTCTTTCTCAAATCCACCTTCTTATTAATCTTTCAACCGTTATTCACATTTTTGATACCTACTATTACTATATAAGCTATTAAATATTCCAAAAGATAAAGGTTTTATGAGTCTGATTCTGTTGTTTATTGTTTCAGATGACTCTCATTCATGGACTATCATTACATTTTCATGTATAGTATGATTTTAGATTATGACCTTAAATGCCATAGAACTTGCTTCTGGGAGACCTGTGAGGCCTAAATTGACAGTGTCATCCTTTAGAAAGGACTGGTAGTTATTTCTGCCAATCATTTCAAGGCACTACCAACTCAAGAATGCTTTAAATTCTCACCTTGAAGATTTTCAGGTGTAAACCAAATTCTGTACTCAACCATATATGCCCTAGATTTATAAATATAATATAAATTTAAACTCATTTCCTACAAAAAAAATTTAAAAGAATATATCACATTTCATAGTTGTTCCCACTGATTTATTAAATACCACAAAAAATAATATCTTACAAGTAAAACTGCATTTACATAAATGTGTATCAGTTAAAGGCAAATCAAAAAGTTAAAGCATTTTAAATGTTCTTACCTGTTCAAGTGCTTGGGTTTTCTCTTGCTCTATTTTCCTTATAGTTTCCTTTTCAGCTTTGAGTGATAATGATGACACAGTTTTAACAGACATAAAATCAACAGTCATCCATTCATCCCTCTGTTAAGAAAAAGAAGTCACTTCAATCTAAATTGATTAGAACAACACTAAACACTTAGCAATAAATTAGAGATTCTGGAGGCACTCAAACCTGGATTAAATCCCACATGGCTGTATAACTTAAAGAAAGTTTCTTAGTCTCTCTAAGCCTTCTTCTCTCCCCTGTAAAAATGGGTTAAAATACCTACCTTTCAGGAATGTTTTAAGGAGTTAACAAGAAAACTGACTTAAGGCATCTAGCCCAATGCCAGATATACAACAGGCACTCAAACATAGTTCTTTTCACCTTTCTTTCCTCACTGTTGCTAACAGTGTAAATATAGCACTCTTCCTCAGGCATATGAACTATAACCCAAAATTTGTGAACTATTCAACTATAAGCATTGCTAAGAAAATTATGGCATGAAATGAAGGGAAAGAAAAACTGTGACTGAACTCTACTCGCTGTAGAAAAGTCAGATAGATGTAACAATACAAGACTTCAAGTACATAAGGGGAAAAGTGCCACTTCCTTATCAACAACCAGAAGTAGGAAACCCTCTGAGGGACTAAAATAGGGATAAATGCTAACTTTCCCACAGGAGAAGAAGGGGAGCCCAAAGGATCAGCAAACAGCATTATTGCTAAAATTACTCATAAAAGTATACTGTTTACAAAGTCTAGTTTTTCTTCTGAATAAATTACAATCATCTTTCATTTTACCATTCATCTACTCTTGTAAGTTGACGCTTCTTTGTTTAAAATCAGGCAGCTTACCTGAATAACTTGGTTGTCTTCTTTTTCTGACTTTTCATCTTTCACCTTCCAGGCCTTTTCCTTGCCAGTAGTATGGGAGGGAACAGCCTCAACCCACTCATCTTCAGAGCTCTAAGAATATTTAGCATATAATTAGAATTCTCAAATTTACATACTTCCACATAAAAACTCTGTGTGGTTCCACTCTTCCTCCTTTTCTCAACCCTTAAGTATCAACTTTGTTTGGGTTTCCAGTCTTTGCCAATTATACTTTTTAATCTCTAGACATTCCCCTTGGGACATTAAATCCTCTCTCATGACTTAAACTACCACAATTATACTGATATCTTTCTAATTTATCCACCCAAAGTTTCCGTGATTTAAACAACTGCCTACAATATTTAAATGCCATGCTGAACACAGTAAGAACAAAAAGTGAACCCAGCATCTACTTCCACAATACTTGATCCTTCTTCTATATATTTGAATTGAGCTACCTGGCATCACAAACCACCCACTTACTCGAGTCAGAAATCTCAGGATCATCTTACCCCTCCCATCTAAACCTACGACTGTCATTTCCAAAAGATTTCTCAACTACAGTGAACACCAAATGATTATCATGGGAGTTCACCTCCATCCCTGGCCACAGCTGACTGTTTCAGAGGTAGGCACCTGAACCAATTAATTTCAATCATAGTCACTCTCCAGGAATTTGAAATCAAGGCTAAATGGTTTACTCTATAACAAAGGAGAACTTGAAAGGCATTGGCAGAGACCATTTCTGTCATGAGGCACAGAATTCAGGAAAAATTTATCTATATAAAGAAAAGCAAAAATAGAACTTAGAGGGGAAAAAAAGGAAGATGGTAAGAAGATTCATAAAAGCATTCATGACTCTAGTTCGAGCTATTCCTAAACCCCAGGTGCATTCCTTTATGTCCTATCAGACTTTTGTGTTCTAATAATAAATCACTCCCTTTTTTGGTGCGGGGGGGGGGGGGGGGGGGGGGGGGGGGTGGTTAAACCAATTTAAGTTTCGTTTCTGCTACCTACAACCAAGAGTCACAACTAATATATATTCAGATCTGTTTATCTCTCACTTAGACAACTGGAAAAACCAAATTAGTCTCCAAAACCCCAGTCTTTCCTGCTCACTTTCATTCTCCAACCCCCACCCTAAATACCTTTAGAGTATTATAAAAGGCATATCCGACCACAGTACTCCTCTTCTTTGACTCCCTGTCATAAAGACTACTGTTATGCCTTTTTTTTCCTACCAATAGAACCCAATTTTATTTGGAGATGTAATGTGCCTCCCTTGCTGGAGAGTGAAACCTTAATCAAGTCTCCAATAAGGTGGAAATGAAAGTACTATGTAGGACTTTCTGGAAGTTACAAAAAAGAGAGCATCCTCATTCCTGTTATCTAGACTAAGAGGTACTTTTTAAAGACAATGGAGGAACAAAACTAGAAGATTTGGTCCCAGAGGACCACACTAAATTGCCTACTTGATTTCTTCCATATGAAAGAAAACTTAGAGATTGGTTCAAGATGGCAGAGTAGAAGGACGTGCGCTCACTCCCTCCTGCGAGAGCACCGGAATCACAACAGCTCAACAATCACTGACAGAACACTGGAACTCACCAAAAAAGATACCCCACATCCAAAGACAAAGAAGAAGGTGCAATGACATGGTAAGAGGGGCACGATCACAATAAAATCAAACCCCATAACCGCTAGGTGGGTGACTCAAAACTGGAGAACAATTATACCACAGAAGTCCACCGACTGGAGTGAAGGTCCTGAGCCCCACGTCAGGCTTCCCAACCCGGGGGTACGGCAACAGGAGGAATTCCCAGAGAATCAGACTTTGAAGGCTAGCGGGATTTGATTGCAGGACTTCAACAGGACTGAGGGAAATAGAGATTCCACTCTTGGAGGGCACACACAAAGTACTGTGTGCATAATGACCCATGGGGAAGGAGCATCGGTCTAGACTGAACTAGACCTACCCGCTAGTGTTGGAGGGTCTCCTGCAGAGGCAGGGGGCAGCTGTGGCTCACTGCAGGAACAAGGACACTGGCAGTAGAAGTTCTGGGAAGTACTCCTTGGCATGAGCCCTCCCAGATTCCAACATTAGCCCCACCAAAGAGCCTGTACTGCAGGGTTGGGTCACCTCAGGCCAAACAACCAACGGGGAGGGAACTCAGCCCCACCCATCAGCAGAAAAGAGGATTAAAGTTTTACTGAGCTCTGCCTACCAGAGCAACACCCAGATCTACCCACCACCAGTCCCTCCCATCAGGAAACGCACAAGCCTCTTAGACTCACCCACCAGAGGGCAGACCGCAGAAGAAGAACCACAATCCTGCAGCCTGTGGAATGAAAACCACATTCACAGAAAGATGGACAAAATAAAAAGGCAGAGGACTATGTACCAAATGAAGGAACAAGATAAAACCCCAGAAAAACAACTAAATGAAGTGGAGATAGGCAACCTTCCAGAAAAAGAATTCACAATAATGATAGTGAAGATGATCCAGGACCTCAGAAAAAGAATGGAGGCAAAGATCGAGAAGATGCAAAAAATGTTTAACAAAGACCTAGAAGAATTAAAGAAAAAACATCTAGAAGAATTAAAAAACAAACACAGATATGAACAATACAATGACTGAAATGAAAAATACACTAGAAGGAATCAACAGCAGAATAACTGAGGCAGAAGAACAGAAAAGTGACCTGGAAGACAGAATGGTGGAATTCACTGCCGCAGAACAAAATAAAGAAAAAAGAATGAAAAGAAATGAAGAGAGCCTAAGAGACCTCTGGGACAACATTAAACAAACCAACATTCGCATTATAGGGGTCCCAGAAGGAGAGGAGAGAAAGGACCCGAGAAAATATTTGAAGAGATTATAGTCGAAAACTTCCCTAACACAGGAAAGAAAATAGCCACCCAAGTCCAGGAAGCGCAGAAAGTCCTAGGCAGGAGAAACCCAAGGAGAAACTCGCCGAGACACATGGTAATCAAACTGACAAAACTTAAAGACAAAGTAAACTTATTAAAAGCAAGAAGACAAAAATGACAAACAACATACAAGGGAACTCCCATAAGGTTAACAGCTGATTTCTCAACAGAAACTACAAGGCAGAGGGGAGTGGCACGATATATTTAAAGTGATGAAAGGGAACAACCTACAAGCAACATTACCCAGCAACGATCTCATTCATATTCGACAGAGAAATCAAAAGCTTTACAGACAAGCAAAAGCTAACAGAATTCAGCACCACCAAACTAGCTCTACAACAAATGCTAAAGGAACTTCTCTAAGGGGGAAACACAACAGAAGAAAAGGACCTACAAAAACAAACCGAAAACAATTAAGAAAATGGTCATAGGAACATACATATCGATAATTACCTTAAACATGAATGAATTAAATGCTCCGGCCAAAAGACACAGGCTCACTGAATGGATACAAAAACAAGACCCATACATATGCTGTCTACAAGAGACCCACTTCAGAACTAGAGACACATACAGACTGAAAGTGAGGGGATGGAAAAAGATATTCCATGCAAATGAAAATCAAAAGAAAACTGGAGTAGCAATACTCAAATCAGATAAACTAGACTTTAAAATAAAAAATGTTACAAGAGACAAGGAAGGACACTACAAAATGATCAAGGGATCAATCCAAGAAGATATAACAATTATAAACATATATGCACCCACCATAAGAGTACCTCAATACATACGGCAAATGCTAACAGCTATAAAAGAGGAAATCGACAGTAACATAATAATAGTGGGGGATTTTAACACCTCACTTACACCAATGGACAGAACACCCAGACAGAGTATTAATAAGGAAATACAAACTTTAAATGGCAAAATAGACCAGTTCGATTTAATTAATATTTATAGGACATTCCATCCGAAAAAAGATTACACTTTCTTCTCAACTGCACATGGAACATTCCCGAGGATAGATCACATCTCGGGTCACAAATCAAGCCTCAGTAAATTTAAGAAAATTGAAACCATATCAAGCATCTTTTCCAACCACAATGCTATGAGATTAGAAATAAATTACAGGGAAAAAAACATAAAAAACACAAACACGTGCAGGCTAAACAATACATTATTAAATAACGAAGAGATCACTGAAGAAATCAAAGAGGAAATCAAAAAATACCTAGAGACAAATGACAATGAAAACACGACGATCCAAAACCTATGGGATGCAGCAAAAGCAGTTCTAAGAGGGAAGTTTATACCTATACAAGCCTACCTCAAGAAACAAGAAAAATCTCAAATAAACAATCTAACCTTACACCTAAAGGAACTAGAGAAAGAAGAACAAACAAAACCCAAAGTTAGCAGAAGGAGAGAAGTCATAAAGATCAGAGCCAAGATAAAAGAAATAAAAACAAAGAAAACAATAGCAAAGATCAATAAAACTAAAAGCTGGTTCTTTGAGAAGATAAACAAAATTGATCAACCGTTAGCCAGACTCATCAAGAAAAAGAGGGAGAGGACTCAAATCAATAATATTAGAAATGAAAAAGGAGAAGTTACAACAGACACCGCAGAAATACTAAGCATGCTAAGAGACTACTACAAGCAACCCTATGCCAATAAAACGGACAACCTGGAAGAAACGGACAAATTCTTAGAGAGGTATAACCTTCCAAGACTGAACCAGGAAGAAACAGAAAATATGAACAATCACAAGTAATGAAATTGAAACTGTGATTAAAAATCTTCCAACACACAGAAGTCCAGGACCAGATGGCTTCACAGGTGAATTCTATCAAACATTTAGAGACGAGCTAACACCCATCCTTCTCAAACTCTTCCAAAAAATTGCAGAGGAACGAACACTCCCAAACTCACTCTACGAGACCACCATCACCCTGATACCAAAACTAAAGATACTACAAAAAAAGAAAATTACAGACCAATATCACTGATGCAAATGCAAAAACGCTTAAAAAAATGCTAGCAAATAGAATCCAACAACACATTAAAAGGATCATACACCATGATTAATTGGGATTTATCACAGGGATGCAAAGATTCTTCAATATATGCAAATCAATCATTGTGATACACCATACTAACAAATTGAAGAATAAAAACCCTATGATCATCTCAATAGATGCAGAAAAAGCTTTTGACAAAACTCAACACCCATTTATGATAAAAACTCTCCAAAAAGTGGGCATAGAGGAAAACTACCTCAACATAATAAAGGCCATATATGACAAACCCACAGCAAACGTCATTCTCAATGGTGAAAAACTGAAAGCATTTCCTCTAAGATCAGGACCAAGACAAGGATGTCCACTCTCGCCACACTTATTCAACATAGTTTTGGAAGTCCTAGCCACGGCAATCAGAGAAGAAAAAGAAATAAAAGGAATACAAAGTGGAAAAGAAGAAGTAAAACTGTCACTGTTTACAGATGACATGATACTATACATAGAAAATCCTAAAGATGCCACCAGAAAACTACTAGAACTCATCAATAAATTTGGTAAAGTTGCAGGATACAAAATTAATGCACAGAAATCTCTTGCATTCCTATACACTAATAACGAAAGATCAGAAAGAGAAATTGAGGAAGCAATCCCATTCACCACTGCAACAAAAAGAATAAAATACCTAGGAATAAACCTACTTAAGGAGGTAAGAGACCTGTCCTCAGAAAACTATAAGACACTGATGAAAGAAATCAAAGATGACACAGACAGAGAGATATACCATGTTCTTGGACTGGAAAAATCAATACTGTGAAAATGACTATACTACCCAAAGCAATCCAGATTCCGTGCAATCCTATCAAATTACCAATGGCATTTTTTACAGAACTAGAACAAAAAAAATCTTAAAATTTGTATGGAGACACAAAAGACCCCAAATAGCAAAAGCAATCTCGAGGTAAAAAAAGGGAGCTGGAGGAATCAGACTCCCTGACTTCAGACTACACTACAAAGCTACAGTAATCAAGACAATATGGTACTGGCACAAAAACAGAAATTTAGATCAATGGAACAAGATAGAAAGCCCAGAGATAAACCCATGCACCTATGGTCAACTAACCTATGACAAAAGAGGCAAAGATATACAATGGAGAAAAGACAGTCTCTTCAATAAGTGGTGCTGGGAAAACTGGACAGCTACATGTAAAAGAACGAAATTAGAACACTCCCTAACACCATACACAAAAATAAACTCCAAATGGATTAAAGACCTAAATGTAAGACTGGATACTATAAAACTCTTACAGGAAAACATAAGAAGAACACTCTTTGACATAAATCACAGCAAGATCTTTTCTAACCCACCTCCTAGAATAATGAAAATAAAAACAAAAATAAACAAATGGGACCTAATTAAACTTACAATCTTTTGCACAGCTAAGGAAACCATAAACCAGAGGAAAAGGCAACAATCAGAATGGGAGAAGTATTTGCAAATGAAGCAACTGACAAAGGATTAATCTCCAAAATATGAAAACAACTCATGCAGCTCAATACTAAAAAAACAAGCCAATCAAAAAATGCGCAGAAGACCTAAATAGACATTTTTCCAAAGACATACAGATGGCCAAGAGGCACATGAAAATCTGCTCAACATCACTAATTATTAGAGAAATGCAAATTAAAACTACAATGAGGTATCATCTCACACCAGTTAGAATAGGCATCATCAGAAAATCTACAAACAACAAATGCTGGAGAGGGTGTGGAGAAAAGGGAATGCTCTTGCACTGTTGGTGGGAAGGTAAAATGATACAGCCACTATGGAGAACAGTATGGAGGTTCCTTAAAAAACTAAAAATAGAATTACCATATGACCCAGCAATCCCACTACTGGGCATATACCCGGAGAAAACCATAATTCAAAAAGACACATGCACCCCAATGTTCACTGCAGCACTATTTACAATAGCCAGGTTATGGAAGCAACCTAAATGCCCATCGACAGACGAACAGATAGAGAAGATGTGGTACATATCTACAATGGAATGGAATATTACTCAGCCATAAAAAGGAATGAAATTGGGTCATCTGTAGAGACATGGATGGACCTAGAGACTGTCATACAAAGTGAAGTAAGTCAGAAAGAGAAAAACAAATATTCTATATTTATGCATATATTTAGAACCTATAGAAATGGTACAGATGAACAGGTTTCCAAGGCAGAAATAAAGACACAGATGTAGAGAACAAATGTATGGATACCAAATGGGGGGGCATGGGGGATAAATTGGGAGATTGGGATTGACATATATACACTAATATGTATAAAATAGATAACTAATAAGAACCTGCTGTATAAAAAAATAAAAATAAAATTCAGAAAAAGAAAAAAGAAAAGTTAACTATTTTAATATTCTATGTATTTTATATTAACCAATGGCTATTCTGGGGTTCTCTAATAACACAAATGAACCTAATTTGATGATATACTCCCTACTGAATAATTCAAACTTCTTGGTTTACAAAGTCCTATCAACTCTTACAATTTCATCTCCATTCACTCTCCTCTTGTTTTATAATCTAATATTAAGTTGCTTATAGCTGTATTTACCTACGTATATACATAAACACACACACACACACACACAGACACTTTTATATCATGTTATCTCCTACTTCCACGCCTTGCTCTCACAATTCCTTGTGCACACACACCTCTATATGCCAGGGTGATTCTTACTCATCCTTTAAGTCTCAACTCAAGCATCATTTCCTCAAAACCTGCATATGAAATCCTCCTTCCCTTAATACCTTGAAGTGCCTTGGCATCATGAGATTACATACTGGAAGTATGTGTCTGTTTAACTATAAAATGAGTTCCCCAAAAGTCTGAACTCTATATATTTGTATTCCCCATGTATATAAAAATGTCTGGCAAAGAGTTGGCATTCAATAAATGTGCATTAAAATTAACTCAATCCACCCTTGCAAAAGCCCAAGTCAGAAACTTTAAGCAGCAGCCTGCATTAAATACTAGGTAATGAATGAAAGAAGCATATGTGATACAGCTGGTACTCATTATTCATTTACTCAACGTCAACTGGACCATTCTGTACAACTCTCCTGCCTCCATTCCCTTTCTATTAATTTTGTTGCTAATTTTCACTATTATTCACTCACCTCACCACTTCAGCATGACTTATGTTCCCCTCTCCCCATACTATGACCTAAGTTCTCCTGCTGTTTCAATCCTCCATCCTACCTTGAAGAACTCATAAACCATCAACGTGCCTCTTGACCTAAGACAGCTCCCAGGACTCTTCTTCTCATGTGAAGCCATCATAATTAACCACACTCCTAATCCCATCTAACAGTCAAAACCTAAATACAGAACCAAGACAGAAAAGTGCCACCAATAAAAACATATGTAAATGTACATATTTTATATATATATATGAAATATTACATACGTATATATAAAATACATATACTTATATTTGCATAATACACATAAAACGTATACACTTTATATTTAAAATATAAAGTACCTACATAAATACATATATTTCTCAAAGATACTTGAAGACTTCTGCACTGGCCATGAAAAAATAAATGCTACATCAGACTAGAAAAATATACAGAAATGGAAATAAAATAAAAAATATAAGAAACAACTGTTTTTAGACATTGAATCTCAGTTGTGCAGGACTATGATCCCTGAGAAAAGGCAAACAAATGAGGTGAGCGCTACAATTACACTCTACTGCTTTTTGCCTAGTGGCACTTTCTAGACCATGGCACAAGGCAGGGTAACTCAAGCCCAATATGACAATCTCACTGAGACAGGAAAACAGAATTTTTACTTTGTGATGGCTGAGATACAGCATCCATGAAAAGGGAGCTACACAGAGAAAGAACTCCAGAAAACTATACAAGAGACCCCTGTAGTCTTTAACTGAATACCAAACTGAACATTCTTAGGATGCAAGTCCACAAGGATAGACAAAGAATAATTACCATGGAAGGAACAATTATTAGGTGCTATGAGCGGAGAAATCCCCAGAGCTCACAAAGGGCTAGAAGACATTCTAGTTCCCACCAACCAGAATAGAGAAATCTCCTTGAATGCCGAGGGCAATCAGCAGAGAAACCACAAAGGGCACGCCTTAGCATATCTTAGTAGTAATGGCTACTCTAGATGCACACAAACATAACTTAAACACCAGCCTTTGAAAAGTATTAAGCTAATACACAAGTAACCTACTCCCCACCAAAAGAAAACTCAAGATCCTTTAAAGGAAGACAACAAATCCAGTAGTCACAATATAACTTTCACAAGGTTCAGCATCTAATTAGAAATTACTAGACATTCAAAGCAGGAAAATGTGACCCAAAGACAAGAAAAGAAATCAGTTAATCAAAACAGAACAAGAAATAAAGAGATAATGACATAGCAAACTAGGATTTTGACACCGCTATTATAAATATGCCCAAGGAAAGGAAAGCATGAACAAATAGGAGTCACAATGAAGATATAAAAAAGACCCAAATGAAATGTCTAATGATGAAAAATAACTGAAATGAAAACTTTAATGACTGGGGATAACAGCCAACTAGATGCTACAAAAGAAAAGCATTTGAACCTAAAATGCATTTGAACCTAAAATGCATTTGAACCTAAAATGCAGCAGTAAAATCTATCCAAACTAAAGAACAGAAAAGGCTAGAACAAAAGTAAATAAAGGCTCAGTGACTTGTGGGACAGAATTAAAGATACTAGCAGAATAAGAGGGGACACAAAAAACATTTCACGAAATAATGGCCAGAAAGTTTCAAATTTGATGGCAACTATGAACTCATAAATCAGAAAAGCACAATGAACCCAAGGCAGGATAAAGACAAAGAAAACAATATCAAACATATCATAATTGATTTGCTAAAAAAAGTGGTAAAGAAAAAATTTTAAAAGCATTCAGAGCAGAAGGAAATATCATATATAGAGAGAAAGGGATAAACATGACTGCAAATTTCTCTCATTAGGAACAATGTAGGGCAAAAGACAATGGAATGACATCTTAAAGTACAGGGAA
Organism: Balaenoptera musculus; assembly: GCF_009873245.2. Taxonomy (NCBI): domain Eukaryota; kingdom Metazoa; phylum Chordata; class Mammalia; order Artiodactyla; family Balaenopteridae; genus Balaenoptera; species Balaenoptera musculus. The sequence continues at coordinate 26,281,146 of NC_045792.1, forward strand.
AGAACTATAAACTTAAAATTACCTGTCTAGGAAAAAAACTTTAAAAATGAAGACTAAACAAAACAAATTTTCAGACAAACAATAACTTAGAGAAATGTCACAAAATAAGCCCCAGTAAAATTAAGAAAACTGCAACCATATCAAGCATCTTTGCCAATGCTGTGAGACTAGAAACCAAGTACAAGAAAAAAACTGCAAAAATACACAAACATATGGAGGCTAAAGAATTTGCTACTAAAAACCCAATGGATCACTGAAGAAATCAAAGAGGAAATAATACATAGAGACAAATAACACTGAAAACATGATGATCCAAAACATGTGGGATGAGAAAAAGCAGTTAACAGGGAACTTTACAGTGATACAAGCTTATGTCAGGAAGCAAGAAAAAACTCAAATAAAGAACCTAACTTACCCCTGAAGAAACAAGCAAAAGAAGAAACAAAACTCAAAGTTAGTAGAAGGAAAGAAACCATCAAAATCAGAGCAGAAATAAATGAAACAGAGACTAAAAGAACAACAGAAAAGATCAATGAAACTAAAAGCTTGTTCTCTGAAAAGATAAACAAAACCAATAAACCTTTAGCCAGATTCATCAGAGAAAAAGAGAAATGGTCCAATGAGAAATGAAAAAGTATAAGTCACAACACCACAGAAATACAAAAGATCAAAAGAGACTACTAAGAACATACTATATGCCAATAAAATGAAAAACCTAGAAGAAATAGACAAATTCTTGGAAAGATACAATCTCCCAAGATTGAACCAAGAAGAAAGAGAAAAGTATGAATACATCAATTATCAGTAATGAAACTGAATCAGTAATTAAAAAAAAAAAAACTCCAAACAGACAAAAGTCCAGGACCAGATGGCTTCACAAGTGAATTCTATCAAACGTTTAGAGAAGAGTTAACAGCTATCCTTCTCAAACTATTCCAAAAAAATTGCAGAGGAAGGAACATTTCCAAACTCATTCTCTGAGGCCAGAACCACCCTGATACTAAAACCAGACAAACATACCGAGAAAAAAAAATTACCGGCCAATATCACTGCTGAAGATAGATGCAAAAATCCTCAACAGGATATAAGCAAATTGAATCCAACAATACATTAAAAGGATCATTCACCTTTGTCAAGTAGGATTTATCCCAGGGATGCCAGGATTTTTCATTACTCACAAATCAATCAATGTGATACACCACATTAACAAATTGAAGAATTAAAACCATATAACCATCTCAATAGATGCAGAAAAACCTTACATTAAAGTTCAACATCCATTTATGATAAAAACTCTCCAGAAAGTGGGCATAATAAAGGCCATACATGACAAATCCACAGCTAACATCATGCTCAATTTCCTCTAAGATCAGGAACAAAACAAGGATGTCCACTCTTGCCACTTTTATTCAACATAGTTTTAGAAGTCCTAGCCACAATTGGACAAGAAAAAGAAATAAAAGGAGTCCTAATTGGAACAGAAAAAGTAAAACTGTCATTATCTAGAAATGACATGACACTATACATAGAAAATCCTAAAAGCACTACCAGAAAACTACTAGAGCTTATCTATGAATTCAGTAAAGTTGCAGGATACAATATTAATATACAGAAATTTGTTGCATCTCTATACACTAACAGTGAACTATCAGAAAGAGAATGTAAGAAACAATCCCATTTACCACCACATCAAAAAGAATAAAATATCTAGGAATAAGCCTACCTAACAAGGTAAAAGACCTGTACTCGGAAAAATATAAGACACTGATGAAAGAAACTGAAGAAGACACAAACAGAAAGATATACCTGTGTTCTTGGATTGAAAGAATTAACATTGTTTTAATGACCATACTACCCAAGGCAATCTACAGATTCACTGCAATCCCTATCAAATTACCAATGGCGTTTTTCACAGAACTAGAACAAATAATTTTAAAACTTGTATGGAAACACAAAAGGCACTGAATAGCTAAAGCTATCTTGAAAAAGAAGAACAGAGCTGGAGGAATCATGCTCCCATACTTCAGATTATACTACAAAGCTACAGTAAGTAATCAAAACAGTATGGTACTGGCACCAAAAAAAAAAGATACATAGGTCAATGGAACAGGATAGAGAGCCCAGAAATAAACCCACACACCTATGGTCAATTAATCTAAGACAAAGGAGGCAAAAATATACAATGGAGAAAAGACAGTCCCTTCAATAAGTGGTGCTAGGAAAACTGGACAGCTACATGTAAAAGAATGAAATTAGAACATCCTCTAACACCATATACAAAAATAAACTCAAAATGGATTAAAGACCTAAATGTAAGACCTATACTATAAAACTCCTAAAAGAAAACATAGGCAGAACACTCTCTGACATATATCACAGCAATATATTTTTGGATCCGTCTCTTAAAGCAAAGGAAACAGAAGCAAAAGTAAATAAATGGGACCTAATTAAACTTAAAATCTTTGGCACAGCAAAGGAAACAACTGACAAAACGAAAAGACAACCTACTGAATGGGAGAAAATATTTGCAAATGATATGACTGATAAGGGGTTAATACCCCACATATATAAACAGCTCATACAACTCATAATCAAGAAAACAAATAACCCATTTAAAAAATAGGCAGAAGAACTGAACAGACATTTTTCCAAAGAGGAAATGAAGATGGCTGATGGGCGAAAAGACACTCAACATCGTTAATCGTCAGGGAAATGCAAATCAAAACCACAATGAGATATCACCTCACACCTGTCAGAATGGCTATCATCAAAAAGAATGCAAATGACAAATGACAAGGATGTGAAGAAAGGGAACCATGCTACACTGTTGGTGAGAATGTAAACTGGTGCAGCCACTGTGGAAAACAGTATGGAGGTTTCTCAAAAAACTAAAAATACAACCACCATATGATCTAGCAATTCCACTCCCAAGTATATACTCCCAAAAAACAAAAACACTAATTCAAAAAGATACATGAACCCTAATGTTCAGGGCAGCATTATTTACAATCGCCAAGGTATGGAAGCAACCTAAATGTCCACCAACAGATGAATGGATAAAGATATGGCATATATATACAATAGAACAGAATACTACTCAGCCATAAAAAAAAAATGAAGTTTTGCCATTTGCAGCAACATGGACAGACCTGGAGGGCATTATGCTAAGTGAAGTAGTAAGTGAGACAAAGAAAAACAAATACTACAAAGTATCACTTATATGTGGTATCTATAAATAAAACAAACTAGTGAATAAAACAAAAAGGAAGCAGACTCACAGATATAGAGGGTAAACTAGTGGTTACCAGTGGGGAGAGAGAAGGGGAAAGGGGCAATATAGGCACAGGGGATTAAAATTAAAGGTTATTATGGGATTATATTAAATCATGTCTGTGAAACTTTTGAAAAGTATAAGGCACTACAGAATTTTTAAAATCTTTCATTAAACTAAAAAAAAAATAGAATGAATCAATGAATGAATAAACAAATAAGAACACTAAAATAAAACCAATTAATCCAAATGAAGCTAGGAAAAAGAAGAGAAAAAATAATAAAAAATAAATGGGACAAATAGAAAACGGAAAGCAAGATGGCAGACAAACTCAAACATACCTGTAATTACATTAAACATAAATAATCTAAACCAGCACTATCTAATAGGATCTTTCTATACCTACACCGCCCAATATGGTAGCCACTAACCTAGCCATATGTGTCTACAAACACTTTAAAAATTTGGCTAGTGAGACTGAAGAAGTGAACTTTCAACCTGATATAACTTCAGTAAATTTTAACCAAAAATGTTAAAGTCAATATGGCTGTCATATTATATAGTGGAGAAAATCCTCTAATTTAAAAGGAAGAAACTGATAAGCTAGATAAAAAAGCAAGCCCCAAACACAGACTGTCCACAAGAAATACACTTTCAATATAAAATAAACAGATACTTTAAAACCAAAAGAATAAAAAAAAATACACCATGAAAACAAAAAGTCAGAAAACTGAAAAGGCTTTATTACTATGAGACAAAAGTAGACCTTAAAGAAGAATATTACCAGAGATAAAGAGGAACATTTCATGATATAATCATCAATTCATCAAGGAGATACAAAAATCCTAAATGTGTATGTATCTAACAAGACTTCAAAATACATGTGGCAAAAACTGACAAAACTGAAAGAAAAAGACAAATCCACAACACAGAGATTTTACTGCTGCTCTCTCAGTAACTGACAGAAGAGGAAAATAGAAAATCAGTAAGAATACAGATGACTTAACACTATAAATAAGCTTTCCCATGTTGACATTCATAGAACACTACAACTAACAACAGCTGAATATACATTCATTTCAATTATATAAGGAATTTTCACCAAGATAGAGCATAGGCTAGGCCATAAAATTAGTCTCTATGATTTTTTTTTAAACTAAATTATACAGAGTATGTTTTATGACAACAACAGAATTAAATTTGAAGTCAAAAACAAAACTAGTTAAATCCACAAATACCTGGAAAATTTTAAACCCATATATAGTCTGTAAGTTTAAAAAAAGTAACAAAATCAATTAGAAAATATTTTGAAAAGATGACAATGAAAACATAACACATCAAAATTAGTTAGATGGAGATACAACAGTACTAGGAGAAAAAATTGTAGATTAAATACTCATTAGAAAATAAGAAATATTTAGAATCAAAGACCTACACACCCGCTTCAGGAAGCTAGAAAAAGAAGAGCAAATTAAATACAAAATAGATAATAGGAAAGAAACAGTAAAACGACAGTGGAAATCAATAAAATAGAAAATACACAACTAGAAAATTAATGAAACTAAAAGGCAATTCTTTGAAAAGATTAATAAAATTGATAAACCTAAAACTATTCTAACCAAGGAAACAAAGAGAAAATAGAAATAGCCAAAATCAGGAATGAAAGAAGGGACATAACTACAGACTCGACAGACATTAAAAGGACAATAAAGGAATATTATAATACTATGACAATAAATTCAACAATTTAGATGAAATAAACAAATTCCTTGCAAACCTTAATTCCAAAACTAACTCAGGAATAAACAGAAAACATTTAAAACAGATATTAAAGAAATTAAATTTGTGCTTTAAGCATCCCACAAAGAAAACTCCAGGCCCAAACAGTTTGACTAGTGAGTTTTAACAATCCATTAAGGAAGAAATCACACCAATCCTGCACAAACTCTTCTACAAATGGAAGAACAGGGAATATTTCCTAATTCATACGTGAGGCCAGCATTACCCTTACAACAAAACCCAATACCCCTCATAAACACAGATGCAAAAATTCTCAACTAATTGTGAGCAAATTACATCAGAAAAAATATATATAAAATAAAATGCACTTGTAAGTATATATAAATAAAATATTTTATAATTAAATAAACAAAAATAACCAAATAGAGTGTATCCCAGAAATTCAGGTTGCTGTAACATTCAAAAATCAACCAATGTAATTCTCCATATTAACGGAATAAAAGAGAAAAATCATATAATTACATAAATAGATGCAGAAAAAGTATCTGACAAAATCCAATGCTTATTCAAGACACCAACTCTCAGAAAAAAATAAAAATAGAGGAGAATTTACTCAGTCTAAAAGGGCATACATGAAAAGCCCACAGCTAACATCATGCTTAAAGGTGAAAGATAAATGCTTTCCACTTAAGATAAAGAACAGGTAAGGATGTCCACTCTCACCACTTCTATTCAACACTATATTGAAGTCCTAGCTAGTGAAATAAAATAACAAAAAATTAACAAATGGGATAAAACGCCTAGAGATCGGAAAGAAAAAAGTGTCTTTATTCACACATAACATAATCATGTACTGAGAAATCAACCAAAAAAAGCTAACGCTAGTACTTGTGAATTTAGCAAGGTGACAAGATACAGGTAAATATACAAAAATCCACTGTAAATGTATATGCTAGCTGCAAACACACAAAAATTAAAATTTATTTTTTTAATTCCATTTCCAACAGCACCCCAAGAAAATAAAATATAAAAAATATAACAAAAGATGATAGTAAGACCTCTACACTGAAAATTCCAGAACACTGTGAGAGAAATTAAAGAAGACTTAAAGAGATGGAGAGATATACCACATGCATGATGGGTTGGAAGACTCTCTATTTTAAGATATTAATTCCCCCAAAATTGATCTATTGATGCAAAACAATTCCAATCAAAATATCAGTAGATATTTTTGTTGAAAGTGATAGGCTGATTCTAAATTTTATTTTAAAAATGCAAAGAACTTAGAGTAGCAAACAATTTTCAAAAAGGACAAAATCATAGAACTTACACTACCTTATTCCAAGACTGACCCTAAAATTGCAGTAATTACAACAGTTTATTTACTGGTCAAGGAGAGACATGCAAGCCAAGGGAACAGAACAGAGTCTAGAAATTAACCCACAAATATATATGCTCAATTGTATTTAAAACAAAGGAGCCTAAGTAATTCAACAGAGAAAGGTTAGCCTTCTCAACAAATTATGCTGGAACAAGTGGAAATCCACATGGAAAAACTGAACTTTGACACTTACTACATACCATAAGCAAAAATTAACTCAAAGTGAATCGCTGATAAACAAAAAAGCCAAAGCTACAAAACTTCTTGAAAAAAACACAGGAGAAAATCTTCACAACCTTGAGATGTGCAAAAATTAGGACACCAAAAGCAGTAACTAAGAAAAATTAATGATAAAAGAAAATAATTAATAAATTGGACTTCATAAAAGAAAACAGAATGGCCAATAAAGACTTCAAGTAATGCTCTACATCACTGGTGTTCAGGGAAATATCACATGAAATATTACTACACAAAGTAGGATGGCCAAAAAAGTACAAAGCCTGAAAATTCCAAGTGCTTGCAAAGATGTAGAATAACTGGAATTCTCAAATACTGCTGGTAGGAGTGTAAAATGGTCCAAACACTTTGGAAAACGATGGCATTTTTCCAAGAGAAAAACATGTCCACCAAATGACTTGTACACAAACATTCACAGTAGCTTTATTCATACTAGCGCAAACTAAAAAACCACCCAAATGACTTTGAACAGATAAGACAGATAAGCAAATTATGGTACATTCATACACTGGAATATAGCAATAAAGAGAAAGGAAATACTGCTACATGCAATTACGTGACTTGCAAAAACATTACGTAAAGCCAAAGAAGCCCGACACAAAAAGGATCATATTACAGTTGACCCTTGAACAATGTGGGGGTTAGGGGTGCTGATCCTCTGTGCAGTGGAAAATCCACATGTAACTTTACAGTTGGCCATCCATATCTATGGTTCCACATCCACAGATCCAACCAACCAACCATAGATTGTGTAGAACTAGTACATATTTCTCGAAAAAGATCCATGTACAAATGGACCTGTGCAGTCCAAACCCGTGTTGTTCAAGGGTCAACCATATATGAATATTCATATGAAATTCTAGAACAGCGAAAATTAATCTATAGTGTGCTAAAGCAGATCTATGGCTGTCCAATCCCAGAGTGCAGGCAGAGGGAGGGTGAGGAGGAATTGATTGCAAAGAGCCACGAAGAACTTTATGGGGAATGGAAATGCTATCTTAACTGACAGAGTTAAAAAGGGATATTCATTAAATAGTACAATTAATATAGGATTATTTTATTATATGTAAATTATACCTCAGTAAAGCTCATTTTAAAAGTTAAAAGAAAAAAAAATAGAGACCTTGACAGTCAAGATATGCTTTCCAGCCTCACATGGATCCTCAATGGTTCCCAGCAATTCATTTCCTTCTTTTATTACCTAAGCAAAGTTGTTTCAAATCTATACTATTTCCTCAATCCCTCCATCCTACTTCTACTCCCAAGTTGTCATCTCAGATGATGATTTTACCTTCTACTTCACAAAGGAAACAGAGAACATCAAGCAGAAACACCATCAATAATCTGCTCTCCTTCTTATTTATCTGCTACCTCCTCCTTATTTATCTGTATTTGTATACATCTTTACTACTTCCCTTCTAGCTCAGAAGAAAAGGTGATCCTACTTCCCAACTAAGCTTACCCCCTCCCCTGGAAGCTTGCTCACCCAAACCTAGCATTCTCCTCAGTAATATTTATCCCTCTCTTCCTAAAAACATTTTCTCAAAAAGACCTCCCAACCAACCTGATTCCCCTAGCTATCATTCTGTCTTTCCTACCCTTCACTGTCAGTATAAGTTTCTCTGCTCTTCTTCAGTCAACCTCAATGTGATGTGGGCACTGAGCATTCATTCAAACTACTCTCTCTAAGGTATATGTTATACAACTTAATAGGTATGTATAAATGTACATGCTATATGTTGCAACAAAAAGACTTACGTATGTTGCAGAGAAGAACAGCAATAGCAACAAGAACAACAAAGAACAGGACAGTGTGTCTCTAATAAAGGGAAGCAAGTGCCCTTAATCAAATAACATAAATGTTTAGTTGTCCTGGCAGATATATCCCCATGGGATGAGGATTCTTAAGCTGTGATCCTTATGTAAACTCCTGGGAGTTTTACAAACTCCCCTGAAATAAACAATTTTGTATATAAATTTCTTTTTGAAGAAAAGATCACTTTTATCAGATTCTCAATGGGGTCAGCAACTCAATCCCACAATTGTGGAAAAAGTGCCTCTATCTTCTTTTCACATTAAGATTTTCTAACTCCCTTTACGCTGAGTTGTATTCCAAAAAAATTTTTTTTCTATATAATATTCCTACCATTACAAAATATGCTGGAGAGTCAATAAAACTATCCAGGTGTATTTCTCACTATGAATTAAGATACTGCATTCTCAAATAAGATAGGCTTTCATGAGCCAATTATCATCTCAGGGTATACTGCCAAAAATTTAATTTCTGAAACTACAAGAAGGCCAGATTGTCAAACATGATGATTCAACTGAGAGTATAACCCTCTGAAGATCATACCTATGAGTCCAATTATCCCTAAACATCTCTAGCTCATCACTCACTAAGCACAACATACCTTTCTCTTCCTGAAAATAAGCATGAGGGTTTGGCCTGCTTTCCTATCCTCTGTGAGTCCTCTCATCCCAGACCTGGCTAGAGACACAGCAGACCCAGCATTCTATTCCTTTTTGTCCCAAAGATAAATATATAAATACAACCTATTTTAAAGACTTAAATGTTAATTTCTATGAAAAGCAAACAGAGGTAACAGACTCTGAAATATCTTGGCACTCTTTTCCCTTATTTTACAGTACTACTTTTTCCTGCTTCTCCTTCTAATTTTCCAACTACTTCTACTTAATATCCTTTACTTTCTGTCTGGCTCCTCAGTATTGGTATTCTTCTTTCTTTTCAATTACCCTAGGCAATTCATACATTCTAATGGCTTCAATGAGCAATGATTCTCAAAATGTATCTCCATCCTCTTACCTTTATCTATAACCTAAGATCTGTATTTCTACCATTTCTTAGATATCTCCAAATAGATGTCTCCCAGGCATTTTCATATCCTAACTAATAATATTATCTAAGTTCTCATATATATTTTAGGTTCCCATATGTTGTTCCTGTAAATAAAATTTTCTCAAGTAGCTGCTTTGGTTAGTTTTAGTACATACTTACTGATGAACTGTCAGTTGACTCATTGTTTTTTTCACACTTTTGTTTCTTGCTCTTTTTTTTCTTCTCTTTTTTTACTTTTCTTGAATGCTTGTCTTTTTTCTTCTTTTTCTTCACACAGTGTTCCTAAAAATAATCATGTTAAAGAGGTAAGAATTTAGTTTAGCTTACTTTAAAAGGAAGTATTTTGAGGGAAAGAAAGCTCTATATTCTAAAAACCTTTAAATCTTTCATGAAAGGAGACAAGGAATATGACTAAATAAATAATTTCTTCTAAGAAACTTTGCCATACTTCTATAATATACGCATTACTAATAAATCATATAGCTAAAATTTCTTAGAAAAATATAAGGGAATTTTTATTTGTAGATACACTGACAGACAAATATAATCAAATAAACACATACATGCACAGACATACGTGTGTGTGTATCTCCTTCAATGGGCCCAAAAGAATTTATAGAAGATTACTAGCCACATAACATATAACAAGATAGCATAAACTGTGGGAAGAGAAAACAAGGATTGAGACAACCCTCCTAAAAAAAAAGAAAAAGAAACAAAAGCATGACATTAAGCTTAAAACACATAACTTTTTAGATCCATAAACTTGCCACAAGTGGGCTAGAAATTTGAAGCTAAGCTTTCTACCAGCCAACTCAACTAACAAAATCTTTCCAATGTCATAATGTCCAAAATATTAAAATATATTACTTTGGCCAGAGAGAGAAAATATTCAGTAATGCCAACTATGTGATATTCATTCTGTAACTTGCAAAAATAGTCTATAAAGTTACTCCTCCAATATTAACTTGAATAAGTACAAAAAGAAAAAAAAAAGACAGATAAGCTTACATCAGGTAAGCCTGTTAGTATTCACCTGTGAGATCTGTTCAACTCGCTTATTCACATCAGGTAGCATCCATGTTTCCTTCTCCCGAAGTCGTTTAAGTTCTTTATGCCTTTCTTCCTTTTCAAAATTGGCTTTAGCCTAAAACAGTGAAAAAAGAAAAATTAACAATTGATCCACTTGCCTTTCACAAAAAAGCAAAACAAAAACTTCTCCCACTTTCATATAAGGCTTACCAGGAATTTGCTTCCACCAAAGTGTAAGAAAGACTTAAACAAACAAACTCTCCTTCCACATTACCAATTGCATTACCAATTACCAGTCTCTAGTGAAATGAGCCACCAATCAAAGACAGAATCCAAGGACCTACTGTAGACCCTTCCCTCTCCCTAAGCTCCCTACCTCAAATATGACTTGAATCTCTTTTCCCTTCACTATCCCACTGATACTGCCTGATACTTTTGTTACTGTTTGGGGACTGACCTCCACACCTTCAGTCTGCAGTCCCCATACCCCTCTACCCACACCCCCAAAATGCTTCAGGAAGAATCACCTTTCTAAAAACAAATGATTATATTGCTAATTTTTATTCATCTTTCAACAACAGTCAAATAAAGTAAGATCTTTCTAGGAAGTTGTTCCTGCCTTTTCATTCTCCCCCCAAATTTCAAAGCTGGGGTTGGTCCTTCTCAAACCTCCGTACGTAGCTCTACTATACAATTTATCACAAACCCTACTCTCTCCAAAAACTGCCTGAAATATCAGAGACAAGGATGAAGGATATTTATTATACACATATATTACATATGCTGAAATCAGGGAACAATACCAACCTTTCACCTAAGACTTATTGCCCTCTCTTCCCCTGTAAATCTGGCTGTAGTCGTTACACCTTCTCCTTCCTGTCTGCTATATCGGCTCTTTCTCATCTGCATTTAAACTCGTTTTAAACTGTCCCAGCTTAAAACAAAAACCATCACTTGTTTCATCTTACATTGCTCTCCAACATACAACTTTTCCCCTTCATTGCCACACTTCTTACATCTTGTCAGATAATTCAATAGTACAGTTTACTTCCTGCATTCTTTATGTTACCTCTACCCCATCTCAATCTTAATGAGAAATAGAATGCTTCTCAACCTTTTTCGAAGGGCTGAATTCTCTGGGTCTCTTGTCTCAATCCTTATTTGCATCAGTAAGGGTTTACAATAAGCCAATAACTGATATAAATAGTTTAAAAGGAGAATGAAATGGTCTACTCTGACAAGGCTTACATGTGTTCCTGAGAACGGAAAATTTCATTTCAGATATAGCAAGAGCGAGAACTGAGGCTATAAAAAACGCATAGAGAGTCGTTGTAAGTGGCAGAGTTCTTCGAAAGTGCGCAGCTCAGGTGATCAGGTGATAGAAATGTCAAGAATGGATGATTTAAAAGATAAGGAAATTCAGAGGAAATAAACAAGTCTTACTGAAAAGAATATGAGCAACTGGAGCCTGCCAGAGCATCTAGGAGGCAGAAGATACCCAAGAATTTGCGGGCATTCCAAAGGGAGGCATCTACCCCCACACAACCAGGTAAGGTGAGATACTAAGGCTGCGGGGAGGCAGGAGAACCAGAGGCCTGGCTCCCTGAAAGCCTCCACTCTCTCAATTCTAGATGGTTCCCGAAACCCCCAAACTGAGGTACCTGTCGCAACACCTCGGTCCTGGCAATCCGGGTCTGTTCTTTACGCTCGTCGACGCTCCTCGCACTTTCAAAGCCACCACCGGCAGCCGCCATAGTGGTTGTCGTAAAGTTGGGAAGCCGTCACAAAAATCTCAGTTTACGACTGTCGTAATTTACTAAACAAACCGGGACTTCCGACTAGGAGGAGGAGGGGCGCTGTCCACCAACAGAGCATGCGCAGATTTGACTGTCGCTTGCTATTCGGGTGAATTGTCTAACCCGTGGTTTTACAGGAAGCAGGAAGATTTAGCTGGGGAGTTGCCCTCTTTCGTATATTGAGATTGCGCTGAGCAGGACTGGTGTCAGTGTACATGTGTTACGCGTTTTGCAAGGTTCTGACGGCATTTTCAGCTATCTCCTCTTAAAATCCCCGCAGTAAGTTAGACGCTCAGGGAGGTTAAATCCGCACCTCTCCAAGATTTCCACCAAAGCGCCCTTCCCGCCAAAGAGGTTTCCCCGTGCCGGAGGAATGGAACGAAGGAAGGCTGGCCAGAAAGGCAATGCAAGGTAGCAGGAGGGCAAAATTGCTTTGAAGAGTCAGTATTTTGCTTCGGTGGACTTTTTTTAAGTACAGTATAGGAAAAAGTCATGTGAATTTTGCATTGCACTTCATAATTTATACGTGCTTATTTAAAGTGTAACGTTTTTTCTGACTGACATATTATTTGTTCATACTTACTCAAGCATTTTTCATTACAGTGTGCAATTACCTATTTATTTGTGTGATTTGTTCTTGTTTTATGTTTGTGTCTGTGCTACAATAAAAATAGGAGTGAGGGGTTTTCTTCCCTCTCCTGAGAACAAGGAAAATAAAGGGAACAGTGAACAGACTAGAGAAGAAACATAACCTGGCCTGAAAGAGTTAATCACCCCTTATTTTATTTTAACTGTTACTAATCTGTAGTGTGTAACTAGATTTGTACTTCACAAAGCTAACCTATCACTCCCTAACTTTGTGTAAATTACATCCTCCTCCTGGTGTTTACCTCTTCTGTGCTCCCTTGTAACAAATCACCCCCTGTAGCTTTTGCGCTTCAGAAAGAAGGTCGCCGGCCTATAAACCAGAGACAAAAGGACCCAATTACCAGGCTGCCTAATGCCAGCTATGACTGTTTTGAAAAAATGCAAGGAGAAAAAGAATGCAAGGGGGGCACAGTTCTTGAGGAGCTAACCTGCCATGTCTTCCCTTCTGCCTGGCAGAGGAATAAAGCCATCTCTCTTATACTCCAAAATCTCTGTCTCTGTATTCTGTTCAGCATCTGTGCACAGAGAGCCAAGGTTTTTTGGCAACATCTCCCAAACATAAAACTTTAAGTTCCATGAAGAATAAGATATTCTAAAGTATTAATCAAGTGCTTTGAGACTATAAAACACCGAGCTTATATATAATCACAAAGATAAAGAAGAAAGTTGGAGAATAATAACAAACTAGATACTTTAAAAACATTAAAAATAGTTAACATAAACCAGATTGAAGTATGTCGACTAAAAATTATTCACAGCCTAAAAGTTGAGAGTTATGTTTTATTCGGCGGGAATTTTTAGGACTTAAAGCCTAGGAGGCAGCATCTCAAGTAACCCGGAGAGAACTGCTCCGAGGAGGCGAAGGGGGAGCCCGGATATATAGGAGTTTTGCAACAAGGGGCAGGTAGTCTGAAAGTCAAAAGATTATTAATTAAAGAAAACCGCATATGTCAAGTTAAGGAATTTAATGCTTTTCTATACATGGGAAGATGCAAGAGTCTGGGCTCACTGAAATCGTTCCTTTGATATGCACCTCAGCTATCTGGGGCCCATATCTTGTGTTTTCATATCCTGTTTCCTCAGGGCTCTCTGTGGGGAGTGGCTATAGTTTGATGGCTGCTAGATAGCAGGTATTCTTTTCCTTCCTGAGTTCCCTCAGGATTCAGCAGCTCACCATAGGCTGTGGCTGTAATCACTGATGACTGTGACATCCTTTTTTACTGATATGGCAGGCAATATTCCATTTATCAGGTAAATATGCTTCGTTTTCAGGTTTCATAAAACTGAATTTGTGTTTCCAAGAAGCTTTCCCAGGAGTTTCTATTTCACCTATCTGTGAAAATCTTAACTTCAAACATGTGGTGTTTACTTGTTTGATATTCAAAATAGATGTATTCATTGTATTTTTGTTACAGAAAAGTGAATTTTAATTTATGAATTGACCTTGAAATATTTAACCCACTGTGACTTTGAGACAGGCTAGGACCTGGGACACTTTGCTGCAGTGTTTGCGCCTGGACAAACGTCTCCTCCAGCAACAGAATACAAAGAAACTACATGGGACTGAAAATAACTGTGTGCATGCACAGTTGGGGCAAATTATGGACAACGAGATACAAAAAGACTAAAAACCCAACTGCCACTTCTGAAGAGCCAGGAACAAAAACAGGAGGCAAAAGTAGAGTACCAGTAGCAAAAAGTAGGGTACCAGTAGCAAAAGCAGGGTAATGAGCATGACCCCTGCACACAACACCACCAAAAGGGTGGGCAAACCACCTAAGCCACCCCTTGGGCCCGACCCCTGGACCCACCCCTACCCTCACCCCATAGATGGAAACAGCTCGCCCCCGACTCAGCAAGCAAACATGGGAACCTGTTACTTCTTTTTGCCCCCTCCTGCTGCAGGAGCCCCAATAAAGCCTTGCCTGAATTTGTCTGGCCTTTTATCAATTTCTATTAATTAAAGAAGGCCAAGAACCCTGGTCAGTAACAGACTTTGTGGCACCCAGTGTGGGGCAGTTGTCCCCTTCCTGGGAGAGAATCTGGGCACCTCTGGGGCCACTGAATGCAGCTTTCCCGTGGGTGTCAAGCGGCCACCTGAACCTCTTGTTTGGGTGTCACCAAGTTTGGTAAGTCTGCCTTCCTGGCCCCTGAAGACCTCAGTACCCTGATTCAGGCAGTGCTTTCCCTCTCCCTTTTATCCCTTTCCCTCTCCTGGTATCTCTCTACTTCTCCTTTCTCTGTCCTCTCCTACTTCTCTGTCCTATCAATCCAAGAGAGTGGACGTCAGGCAGCTACAGCATCATTCCTCTTGGAAATGAGACAGGCTGGGACCTGGGACCTGGGACACTTTGCTGCAGTGCTTGCACCTGGACAAACACCTCCTCAAGCAACAAAATAAACAAAAGGGTGGGCAAACCACCCAAGCCACCTCTCCAGCCCAACCCCTGGACCCACCCCTACCCTCACCCCACATGAGGAACCAGCTTGCCTCCCTCCTCAGTGAGCAAGCAAGAGAAACTGTTACTTGTTTTTTGCCCCCTCATGCTGGAGCAGGAGCCCCCAAAAATCCTTGTCTGAATTTCTTGTCTAGCCTCATCAATATCTATTGATTAAGGAAGGCCAAGAACCCTCGTTGGTAACAACTTGACTGATTTTTGTCATAATTAACCCAAATATCACTCCACTCTTTCAGATTCTCTTGGGATTCAGAAAAGCATCTGTTTACCCCTTGCATCAGTTGTGGGGTCAAAAAATTGGTGATAATAGCAGAAAAATGCAAAATTATATAACAAGAAACTTTTAAATGCTATTTAAGGCACAGAAGAGACTAGAACAAATGAAGAGGCATACCATGTACTTGAAGAAGCCTCAACATCATAAATCAATTGTCCATAAATTACTTTGTGAATACAATAACCAATAAAATTACCAACAAAAAATGCTGGCATCAGGGAGGGGAACTAGACAGGTTGATAAAGAAAAATAAGGTAAAGCAAGTTGTTTTTACTAGTTTGCATTTGGCCACATCAATAGAAATCCATGGTTTAATCAAACAAAGGGTAATGTAATAAGGAGCCTAAAGGTAGCTGGTCCAGGAACCATGTTGTTTCTCCTTTTCTGATTTGTAACACTTAGTCTGTAACTTATGTCTTTATAGTCACAAGGAGTGTGTTCCATTCTTTCACATCTGTACATTGCATCTATTAAAACATAGGAATAAGGGGGAAGAATAAAGGGTAAGAACTGTATGACACCTAAGCCTACCCCATTTTTATTAGAAAAATTATGACTTTCCTAAAGCCTAGTCCATTT
This sequence comes from Balaenoptera musculus, assembly GCF_009873245.2. Classification (NCBI taxonomy): domain Eukaryota; kingdom Metazoa; phylum Chordata; class Mammalia; order Artiodactyla; family Balaenopteridae; genus Balaenoptera; species Balaenoptera musculus. Next base: position 26,297,426 of record NC_045792.1, read on the forward strand.
TCTTCTGTTTAAATCTTATGAACCAGAAGTAGGTTACATGACCACAACTAACCGTGGAAGAGTCAAGATTCCAGAACAGTTTTGTTATAGAATGACACTCAGATTTGTCTGAGGTTTCTTTGTGGTTAGACTTAGGTTAGGCATCTTGGACAGAACTATCACAGAAGTATGACTGTGTTCTCATTGTATCCTATCAGGTAACACACAATTTCCATTTGTTCTATTACTAGTGATGTTAACCCTGATCATTTAAATAAAGTGACTTCTGCCAAACTTCTCTACTATAAAGTTACTCCTTTTCCCTTTGTAATTAATAAGTATTTTTCAGACAGTTCTTTGAAACTACATGATCAGGTCACCCCAAATGGCTGTTTTCTTGCTCTCTGTACGTCCCCTGTTCAACCAGTCCCTGCCTCACCTACACCCTACTCACCCTACTTCCCTCTTAATCTTAGATCCTAATCATTAAATGCCTACATACTTACCCGCACCCTAGCTAGTGATTATTCTAATCTTTAGATCAGAACTATTTCCACTATGATAGTTTATCAAAGGGGTGGTGAGGGGTGTGCTCCTCTTCTGGTTTCCCTGGTAATCAATGAGCCAAGCTGAGGTCAATTCCCCCTATAACTGATAACTCCTTCTTCCCCAGGTAGCAAAGTTTGCTGCCATATACTGTCTGCCATCTGCCATCCAAGACGCTTTTGCTTTTGTAAGATCCTCTATCCGTTAAACCATTGATGTCTTTGTCACTGACTTCAGGCTCTTTCTTTGGTCTTGAGGCTGGGCAATTACAAGACTTGCAGGCCTGCAGGGGGCAGCCCAATAGAAACTATGCTAATTTATTATCAAACTTCCAAATTATGCATTTTTATTAGTATAGACTCATGATTTCTATCTCTATTCAGTAGATTCATATTTTTATTCAGTGGGATAATAATACATTATTATCAGAATTTATTTTGATGCCCCAGTTTGGCCAGTGAGAGCCCCAAGCTGGTTTTTGTGACCTTTCCACATACCTCCATTTTCTTTGAGTGTTTCCTTACTTTCTAGTATAAGAAGATGACCTAGGCTCATCATGTCCTTTCTCTGCCTACGCCTTGAAATCAGCCAATTCTCCAAGAATCCCTTGTATATTTTAAAGTGATATTTAGATACTATCAAATTTTTAAAATCCAGATTTAGGTAAGGAAAGACTTTATTCACAAAGACTACTACAATGTAGGAAGGGGGGCCATAGCAGCAGTAAGAACATTCTGAAACTACAATCTATAAGGGTCTTGAAGATCAGGCAGAAAGGGTTTTTCTTTCATAAAGAGGAATCAAGAAGGTTAGAATGAACTGGGTTTAGGGGAGTGGAGTGAGCAGGTGGCACAACAGACAGTTGATAAGAGAATGTTTTTCCCTGAGGTCCACCTATACTCATGGGGTCTTTAAGGCTCCCTAGCAACCCCTAAGGGGTTGTTCCATGTTCCAGTGCTTGCTGAAGGGTGGCTAAAAATCCAGGAGCCTGTGGAGAAGGGAGAAGCCTAACTGAAATTTAGTCAAGTCAATTTAGTGGATATTTTGTCCAGATGATAAGTGGGAACAAACAGTTCAGCTAATTATTTTTGTTTTTCAAAGAATCTTTGTTGGGCCTTGTCATGGTAAACAAGGAGGCAATCAGCAAGTTTTATCTAAGTCATATGGGGAGAGGTGATTCTTTACAGCAAGCCATTTCCCAGAGCACAAAAGGACAGGGAAATTCCTACCCTTGACTGTTAAAAACAACAGACATTGTTTTCAGGGGCACAAGGATCAAGTAAAGTTCAAAATTTTCAAAGCCAAGATCTAGACACTAGGTATGCTCATTAACATTGGGGTGTTGCAGCTCGCAGGTTCTCTCAATAGAGGGAGACAGATATATCAATACAAAGATACAGATACACATAAATGCCTATATTTCTCTATCTATATCTATTGAAAACATGAGTTCATACAGATACCTCCAATTCCAAATTAACACCACACAGTTCATTCTAGTTTTCTTCATTTCCATATTCATAACTCCATTCTCCAACAGAGATAAACCTAATTCCCATTATCCTTACTATATTAACTTATTTGATCAATTATCCAGCATGTAACCAATATCTGTGGCTGTAACCACCTCCCTGCCTCACTCCACTGAAGGCCTGACATCCAGTGCTGGGTTACGCATTCTGGTTCTAACACCCTAAACCAGGCCACCTTCCCACATAGATAGACTCCTCACCCTGTTTGGGTCCATGTTCCAGGTGCCTCTTGTGCCACATGAGCACGCTTCTCAACCCATCTGGGCTCCACCCCATTCACCCAGACAGATGCATACCTTGTTTAGCCTGCCAAGTGACTTTGGGACTAAACTCATCAGAAAGGGAATAAAAAGGAAAGGAATGGGAAGAGGAAGATGACCTAATTCTCTTTTAATCTTTAAAAATTCTCACTCAACCCACCTTTTATTTTCATACTGTTTATTATTTAGAGAAACTGGGCACTTTTTCTTTTTTTTCTTTTTTCTTTTTATTGAAGTATAGTTTATTTACAATGTTATGCCAATCTCTGCTGTACAGCAAAGTGACTCAGTTATACACATATATACATTATTTTTTTAAATTCTTTTCCATTATGGTTTATCACAGAATATTGAATATAGTTCCCTGTGCTATACATTAGGACCTTGTTGTTTATCCATTCTAAATGTAATAGTTTGCATCTACCAATCCCAAACTCCCAGTCCATCCCTCTCCCTCCCCCCTCCCCTTTGGCAACCACAAGTCTGTTCTCTATGTCTATGATTCTGTTTCTCTTTTGTAGACAAGTTCATTTGTGCTGTTTTAGATTCCACATATAAGTGATATCATATGGTATTTGTCTTTCTCTTTGGGACTTACTTTACTTAGTATGATAATCTCTAGTTTCATCCATGTTGCTGCAAATAGCATTATTTTGTTCCTTTTTATAGCTGAGTAGTATTCCATTGTATATGTGTAACATATCTTCTTTATCCATTCATCTGTCAATGGGCATTTAGTTTGTTTCCATGTTTTGGCTATTGTGAACGGTGCTGATATGAACATAGGGGTGGATGTATCTTTTTGAATTACAGTTTTGTCCAGTTTTATTCCCAGGAGTGGGATTGCTGGATCATATGTTAATTCTATTTTTAGTTTTCTGGGGAAGCTTCATACTGTTTTCCACAGTGGCTGCACTGATTTACATTCCCACTAACAGTGTAAAAGGGTTCCCTTTTCTCCACATCCTTGCCAACATTTGTTATTTGTAGATTTTTTTAATGATAGCCATTCTGACCAGTGTGAGGTGGTACCTCATTGTAGTTTTGATTTGTATTGCTCTAATAATTAGTGATGTTGAGCATCTTTTCATGTGCCTACTGGTCATCTGTATGTCTTTGGAGAAATGTCCACTAAGGTCTTCTGCCCATTTTTCGACTGCATTGTTTGTTTTTTTGTTGCTGAGTTGTATGAGTTGTTTGTATATTTTGGAGATTAAGCCCTTGTCTGTCACATCATTTGCGAATATAGTCTCCCATTCCATAGGTTGTCTTTTCATTTTTTTGTGGTTTCCTTTGCTGTGCAAAAGCTTGTAAGCTTAATTAGGTCACATTTGTTTGGTTTTTTTTTTTCATTTCTATTGCCTTGGGAGATTGACCTAAGAAAACGTTGGTACAATTTATGTCAGAGAATGTTTTGCCTATGCTCTCCTCTAGGAGTTTTATGGTGTCATGTCTTATGTTTAAGTCTTCAAGCCATTTTGCGTTTATTTTTGTGCATGGTGTGAGGGTGTGTTCTAACTTCATTGGCTTACATGCAGCTGTCCAACTTTCCCAGCACGACTTGCTGAAGAGACTCTCTTTTTCCCATTTTATATCGTTGCCTCCTTTGTCAAAGATTAATTGACCATAAGAGTGTGGGTTTATTTCTGGGCTCTCTATTCTGTTCCATTGATCCATATGCCTTTTTTGAACCAATACTACACTGTCATGATTACTGTAGCTTTGTAGTATTGTCTAAAGTCTGGGAGAGTTATGCCTCCTGCTTTTTTTGTTTTTCCTCAGGATTGTTCTAGCAATTCTGGGTCTTTTATGGTTCCATATAATTTTTGGATTATTTGTTCTAGTTCTGTGAAAAATGTCACGGGTAATTTGATAGGAATCACATTAAATCTGTAGATTGATTTGGGTAGTATTGCCATTTTAATAATATTAATTCTTCCAATCCAAGAGCATGGAATATCTTTCTATTTCTTTGAGTCCTCTTTTATTTCCTTTACTAATGTTTTATAGTTCTCAGTGTATAAGTCTTTCACCTCCTTGGTCAGGTTTATTCCTAGGTTTTCTTTCTTTTTTTTTTTTTTTTTGGTGCGATCTTAAAAGGTATTGATTTTTACATTCCCGTTCTGATATTTCATTGTTAATGTAAATGAATGCAACCAATTTCTGAATGTTAATCTTGTATCCTGCTACTTTGCTGAATTCATTTATTAAATCTAGTAGTTTTTGTGTGGACTCCTTAGGGTTTTCTATATATAGTATCATGTCACCTGCATATAATGATAATTTTACCTCTTCCCTTCCAATTTGGATAACTTTTATTTCTTTTTCTTGTCTGACTGATGTAGATAGGACTTCCAATACTATGTTGAAGAGAAGTGGTGAGAGTGGGCATTCTTGTCTTGTTCCAAATTTTATTGGAAAGGCTTTCAGATTTTTACCATTGAGTATTACACTGGCTGTGAGTTTGTCATAAATGGCTTCTTTTATGTTGAGATATGTTCCCTCCATTCCCACTTTGGTAAGAGTTTTTATTGTGACTGGATGTTGAATTTTGTCAAATGTTTTTTCTGCGTTTATTGAGATGATCGTGTGGTTTTTGTCTTTTCTTTTGTTAATGTGGTGTATTACATTGATTGAGTTTTGTATGTTGAACCATCCTTGTGAAACTGGGTTGAATCCTACTTGGTCATGGTGTATGATCTTTTTTATGTGTCGTTGGATTCGGTTTGCTAGTATTTTGTTGAGAATTTTTGCATCTATATTCATCAAATATATTGGCCTGTAATTTTCTTTTTTGTTAATGTCTTTGTCTGGTTTTGGTATCAGGGTGAATGTGGCTTCATAGAATGACTATGGGAGTCTTCCCTCCTCTTCAATCTTTTGGAAGAGTTTGAGAAGAATCGCTATAAGTTCTTCTTTGTATGTTTGGTAGAATTCGCCTGTGAAGCCATCTGGTCATGGACTTTTGTTTGGAGGAAGTTTTTTTTTTTTTAATAGATTCTATTTCACTTCTAGTGATCAGTCTGTTCAAATTACCTATTTCTTCTTGATTCAATTTTGGTGGGCTGTATGTTTCTAGAAAGTTGTCCATCTCTTCTAGGTTGTCAAATTTGTTGGCATATAATTGTTCATAGTATTCTCCTATGGTTCTTTTTGTATTTCTGCAGTATCAGTTGAGATTTCTCCTTTTTCATTTCTTATTTTGTTTATTTGGATTCTCTCTCTTTTCTTCTTGGTGAGCCTGGACAGAGGTTTATCAATTTTGTTTACCCTTTCAAAGAATCAGCTCTTGGCTTTGTTGATTTTTTTCTATTGTTTTTTAAATTTCTATTTTATTTATTTCCTCTCTGATCTTTATTATGTCCTTCCTTCTGCTGACTTCAGGTTTTGTTTGTTCTTTTTCTAATTGTTTAGGTGGTAGGTTAGGTTGTTTAGTTGAAATTTTTCTTGTTTTTTGATGAAAGCCTGTATTGCTATGAACTTCCCTCTAAAAACTGCTTTTGTTGTGTTCCATAGATTTTGTATGGTTGCGTTTTCATTGTCATTTGTCTCAAGGTATTTTTAAATTTCCGTTTTGATTTCCACATTGACCCATTGGTTTTTCTGTAGCATGTTATTTAGTCTCCATGTAATCGTTTTTTTCTCATTTCTTTTCCTGTGGTTGATTTCTAGGTTCATGCCATTGTGGTCAGAGAAGATGCTTGAAATAATTTCTATACTCTTAAATTTGTTGAGGTTAGTTTTGTGCCCTAGGATGTGGTCAGTCCTAGAGAATGTTCCATGTACACTTGAAAAGAATGTATATTATGGCGTGTTTTTTTTTTGGATGTAGTGTCCTGAAAGTATCAATTAAGTCTAACTGTTCTATTGTATCATTTAGAACCTCTGTTGCCTTATTGACTCTCTGTCTGGAAGATCTGTCCATTCATGTGAGTGGGGTGTTAAAGTCTCCTACTATTATTGTATTCCTATTGATTTCTCCCTTTTGTCTGTTAGTATTTGTTTTTATGTATTTGGGTGCTCCTATATTAGGTGCACATATGTTGATGAGTGTAAAATCCTCTTCTTGTATTGATCCTTTTATCATTATATAGTGTCCTTCTTTATCTTTCTTTATAGACTTTGCTTTAAAGTCTATTTTGTCTGATGTGAGTATTGCAACTCCCACTTTCTTGTCATTTCTGTTTGCATGAAATATCTTTTTCCATCCCCTCACTTTCAATCTATGTGTGTCCTTTGCCTTAAGGTGGGTCTCTTGTAGGCAGCATATTGTAGGCTCTTGTTTTTTTTTATCCAGTCTGCCACTCTATGTCTTTTGATTGGAGCATTAAGTCCATTGACATTTAAGGTAATTATTGACTCATATGTATTTATTGTCATTTCAAACTGTGTTTCCCAGTTGATTCTTTTTTTCTTCTTAGTTCCTTTCTTTTTCTTTCTGTTTTTCTTTTTGTGGTTTAATGATTTCCTGTTAAAAAGAAGAATGTTCTCTTCTTTTAGGTTTTTGTGAATCTACTGTATGCTTTCGATTTATGGTTGCCCTGTTTTTCAAGTATGTTAACCTCTTCCTATATCTGCTTGCTTTAGACTGATAGTCATATAATCTCAAACATATTCTTAAAAAAAAGAGAAAGAATATGCATTTTCTTACTCGCCTTCCCCACATTTTATGATTTTGATGTCCCTTTTTACATCTTCATATTTATCCTTTTGCTGTTGCTTGTGTTTATCATTGCTTTCACAAATAGTTTTTTTTTCATTTTTGATCTGTATACTGGCTAATTTAAGTGATTTGCTTTCCAATTGTTATTTCCTCCTTCCTATTTTTTCTTGCTTCTTTTCTATTTAGAAATGACTTTTCAATATTTCTTTTAGGATAGATGTAATATTGCTGTATTCTTTTAGTTTTTCTTGTCTGAGAAATTCTTTATTTCTCCTCCTATTCTAAATGATAATCTTCTGGATAGAGTATTCTAGGTTGCAGATTTTTCTCTTTCAAGACTTTGAATACATTTTGCCACTCCCTTCTGGCCTGCAGTGTTTTGGTAGAGAAATTAGCTGGTAGCCTTATGGGGGTTCCCTTGTAAAGAACTCTTTGTTTTTCTCTTGCTGCCTTTAGAACCCTCTCTTTATCAACTTTTGCCACTTTTATTATAATATGTCTTGGTGTATATTCTCTTTGGGTTCATCTTGTTTGGGACTCTCTGTGCTTCCTGTATCTGAATATCTGTTTCCTTCTTTAGGTTTAGGGAAATTTTCAGCCATAATTTCTTCAAATACATTTTCAATCCCCTTTTCTCTTTCTTCTCCTTCAGCAAACCCTATTATGAGTAGATTGGCTCATTTTATATTATCCCATAGGTCTTATATTGCTTTCATTTTTTAATTTTGCTTTCTGTCTGCTTTTCTGATTGCTTTCATTGCTTTCATTTTTTTATTTTGCTTTCTGTCTGCTTATATTGCTTTCATTTTTTTATTTTGCTTTCTGTCTGCTTTTCTGATTGGGTAATTTCCATTATTCTACCTTCCAGATTACTTATTCTTTCTCCTTCATTATTCATTCTGCTATTCATTGCCTTTAACTCAGCTTTTGTCTTGACAAATGAATTTTCTAATTTTTCTTGGCTCCTCCTTATAGTTTCTAGTTCCTTTTTACAGTAATCTGCATTTCTGTTCACAGATTTTCTTAATTCCTTCAGTATTTTCATTACCTCCTTTTTGAACTCAATGTCTGTTAAACTGAAGAGGTCTGTTTCATTTTTTGTTCCTTCAGGGGAATTTTCTTGATCTTTTAACTGAGTGTGGTTCCTCTGCTTCTTTGTTTTGCTTATATTTCCCTTAGTCTGGTGTTTAGGAGAAACAGTTATCTATTATAGTTTTGGAGAGCTATTTATAAGCAGGAGCATCCCTGTGTAGCTTGTGTGGGTTTAATATATTTTTGGTGTAAGGGCTGTTTTTGGTTTGGATGTTTGCTGTCTCTTTCCTCAGTGTGTGCTGGCTCTTGTCCCCTTGATAGGGGCTGTGCAGGTGTGCAGGTGCACAGGTGCATGACTCATGCAGGGTCCTAGGCATCCAGGGACAGAGGTTAGCTCCAGGTCACAGGTCCCTCCACAGCAGCAGCAGCAGGTCATGCCCCCCTGGGGAAGTTGGCCCCAGATCACAGTACCCTAGGTGGCAGCAGCAGCGGTGGCCAGTTTTGTGCCCCAGGGGAGATGGGGCAGTGGTTGGCACTGGGTTGTAGGGCCCTCAGTAGCAGCAATGGTCCATGCACGCTCCTGGGGATGTTAGCCCCTGATCACGGGACCCTAAGCAGTGGTGGGCTGCACAGACTCCAGGTAAGGTGGGGGCAATGACATACACCCACAGGATCCTCAGTGGTGGCAGCAGCTGCAGAGGTCCACACCCGCCTTTGGAGTCCAAGATGGCAGCCGTGGCTTGTGCCTGCCCCTGGAGCTCATGTAGGTGGTGCCCTGTTACCTGTGAGCACAGGGAGAAACAAGATCCTATGACATGGGCCCTTTTTATTTTAAAATACCGCACATTCTGTGTTTAGCTTATTGCATATTATTTTAAAATTTATTTTAAGATGATTCCTTAAACTAGTGGTTAGATTTAGAGATTTGATTAGATTCAAGATCAAGTTTGTTTTTTTACAAAAATACTTGTCTCTACTTCCTATAGTATCACATCTTGAAGCACATTATAGTTGTTTCACTTTTCATAGAGGTAAGATTGATAAGTGGACTCAAGTATTGTCACCATGAATTCATCCATTACCAGGGTCCCCGTCTATTTAACAGTTTTAGTATCTGCTGATGATCATTGTCAAGACTTATTATTTTACTAGTGCTTATAAAAAGGTGATGTCAAATATTATTATTCCTGTACAATCAGTAGATGAAGTTCTTTTATAAAGAAATTTCCCTCATGACAAAGATGGCAGAGTAGGAAGACCTTGAGCTTATGTCCTCCCACAGGCAAAACAGAGTTACAATTATTTACAGAGCAACTATTGATGAGAAAGACCAAATTTGGCAAAAACTATCTTCTACTACTTAAGATACAAAGAAGGAACAACAATGAGATGGGTAGGAGGGCTGAAGTGCAGTATAGTCAAGACTCATATCTGTGGGTGGCTGGCATATTAATGGAAAGATAAATACAATTGCAGAGATTTTCTCCAAAGAATGAGGGCTCTGAGTCCCACACTGGACTACCCAGCTGTGGGTACTGCACCAGTAAGATGAGCTCCCAGAACATTTAGCTTTGAAGGCCAGTGGAGCTTCCTTTCCAGAGAAGCAGAGGGGTGGGGGAAATAGAGACTCTACTCTTAAAGGGTGCACACAAAATCTCACATGCTCCAGGACCCAGGGCAGAAGGAGTAATTTGAAAGGAGCCTGGGACAGATCCACCTGCTGGTCTCAGAGAGCCTCCCAGAGAGACAGTAGGCAACTGGAGTTCACCGTGGAGACAAAGACACTGGTGGCAACCATTTTGGGAAGCTCGTTCTACCACGTGGACACTGGTGCTTGCAGGTGCCATTTTGGAAACTTTCTTCTAGCTTATTAGTGTCAGTACCCAGCCCTGCCCACCAGCCTGTTGGCACCAGTACTGAGATGCCTCAAGTCAAGCCAAGCAGCTAGCTGGGCAGGGAAATAACCCCACCCATCACCAGGCCAACTGCCTTAAAACACACACACATCATAGCTGCCCCAGGATATATCCCTGTCCACCAGAATGCCCAGGACCCAACCCTGCACACCAATGCCCAGACAATAAACCTGGGACCCACAGAGCACTGCATCCAGAGGCCGCCAGACCAGCTTGGCCCACCAGAAGGTCAACACCAGTTCCAGGAACCCCAAGATCCACAGCCAGAGACTGTGACACTTGGTTCCACCCAACAGTGGGCCAGCACTAACCCCAGGAGCAGCATAACACACCAGTAAGCAGGCATCATCACCAGGACCCCACAGGCTCTAGCCCCACCTACAAACAAGATGACACCAGCTCCAGGACTACCAGGCCCTGGAGACAAACACCCCAGGACCCAGCCTCACTCACTATTGGGCAGACACCAACCCAAGTACCACAGTAGCACCACTACCTACCATATCAAGACACATCTCACCAACCAGCAGGCCAGCACAAGCGACTGAACACCCAGGGCCATGGTCTCACTCACCAACATACCAGTACCAGCTACTGACCACCAGGTCCTGCAGATAGAAACTCTAAGACCCAGTACCACCCACCTGTGGACTGGCACTAGCCTCAGGGCCCAGCCTCACTCACCACTGGGTGACACCAGCCCCAAGACAAACACAACCCTGCAGCCTGCAGTGCCAGGACCCAGCTCACCAAACCAGTAGGCCAGCACCAGTCTCTATGTTCTCTGGGCCCCAGCTACACTCACCAGAAGGTTGAAGCCAGATTTGGGACATCCTAAGACCCCAACCAGCTGTGTAGGGAACCAGTCCAGCCCATCAGCAGGTAGACAATAGATTCAGAACCCAAGCCCATGAACCTCCCACCCAGAACTAGGTTCTGCCCAACAGTGGCCCAGCAGTAGCACCAGGAGCCCCCTGCACTCTGCAGCCATCAACCTCATGACCCAGCCCCACCCATGAGCATCTGAAAGCCTCCACACAACGCAGGTCCTAACAACCAACTGAATGAGGGCCAGTCACATCTACGAGACCACCCACAGTAGTCATCCCACCACAACTGAAGAACCTATACAGCCCACATAGGAGGTACCCCTAAAGTATATAGCTTTAGTGACCAGAAAAGAGTGTGCTGCTGGTATGTATAGGGTGTCTCCTACAAAAGGTCAATTCTCGAATGTTGAGAAATAAAACCATCATCAAATACATAAAAATGAAGAAAACAAATTAGGAAAAATAAGGTGACAGAAAATTATGTTCCAAATGAAGAAACAAGATAAAATCCCAGAAGAATAACTAAGTGAAGTGAAGATAAGAAATCTACTCAATAAAGAATTCAAGGGATTGATCATAAAGATGTTCAAAGAACTCAGGAGTAGATTAGGTGAGCAGAGTGAAAAGTTGTAAGTTTTTTAAAAGATTTAGAAAATACAAAGAAAAAGTAAACAGATGAATAATACAATAACTGAAATGAAAAATATACTAGGAAGGCTCAACAGTAGATTAAATGATCAGAGGAACAGATCAGCAAGCTAGAAGACAGAGTAGTGGAAATCAGTGAAGATAAATAGAAAAAGGAAAAAGAATAAAAAGAAATGAGGATGATCTAAGAGACTTCTGAGACAACATCAAGAGTACTAACATTTGCATTACATGGATCCCAGAATGAGAAGAAAGAGAGAAAGTGGTGGAGAACATGTTTGAAGACATAAGAGCTGAAAAATTCCTTAACCTGGGAAAGAAAACAAACATCCAGGTCCAGGAATCACAGAGAATCACAGACATGATCACACCAAGACACATTGTAATTAAATGGGAAAAATTAAAGATAAAAAGAGAATATTAAAAACAACAAAGGAAAAGCAACAAGTTACATACAAGAGAATTCCCATAAGGCTTTTCAGCAAAAATCATAAAAGCCAGAAGGAAGTAGCACTATATATGTAAAGTGATGAAAGGGAAAAACCTACAGCCAAGATTCTCTACCTGGCAAGGCTTTCACATTTGACTGAAAGATCAAAAGTTTTACAGACAAGCAAAAGGAAAAGAGTTCAACACCACAAAACAAGCTTTGCAAGAAATGTTAAAGAGACTTCTCTAAGTGAAAAAGAAAGAGCCACAACTAGAAACATGAAAATTATGAAAGGAAAAATCTCATAGATAAAGGCAGACATACAGTAAAGGTAGTAAATCAACCACGTGTAAACCTAGTAGGAAGGTTAAAAGACAAAAGGAGTAAAACCATCTATATCCACAGTATTTAAGGGATACACAAAACAAACACATGTAAAATATAATGTCAAAAACAATAATTGGAAGAGGAAGGGAGTAGACATGCAGAGGTTTTTAAATGCATGTGAAATTGGACTTCCCTGGTGGCACAGTTAAGAATCCACTGCCAATGCAGAAGACATGGGTTCAAGCCCTGGTCTGGGAAGATCCCACATGCCACAGAGCAACTAAGCCCATGTGCCACAACTACTGAGCCTGTGCTCTTAGCCTGTGAGCCACAACTACTGGGCCTGCATGCCACAACTACTGAAGCCCAAGCGCATAGAGCCTATGCTCCACAACAAGAGGAGCAATTGCAGTGAGAAGCCCATGCATTGCAACAATGAGTAGCTCCTGCTCGCAACCAAGCCCGTGCACTACAACTACTGAGTCTGCGCTCTAGAGCCCAGGAGCCACAATTACTGAGTCTGCATGTCACAATTACTGAAGCCCGTGCACCTAGAGCCAATGCTCTGCAACTAGAGAAGCCACCACAATGAGATGCTTACACACCGCAACAAAGAGTAGCCCCTGCTAGCGGCAACTAGAGAAAGCCCAAGCACAGCAATGAAGACCGAACGCAGCCAAAATTTTAAAAAAGATAAATAAGTAAATAAATAAATAAATTTATAAAATGCATGTGAAATTAAGATAAGCAAATTAAAGTAATCATGTTTAGATATAGATTGCTATATATAAACCTCATGGTAGCCACAAACCAAAAATCTATACTAGATACACACAAAAAAGAGAAAAGAATACAAACATAACACTAAAGATAGTCATCAAATGACATGGGAAGAGAAACAAAAAAAGAAAAAGAAAAAAAACCCCACAAAAACAACCCAGATACAATGAACAAAATGGCAATATATACGTACCTTTCAATAATTACTTCAAATGTAAATGGAAGTGCTCAAATCAAAAGACATAGAGAAGCTGAATAAATACAAAAACAAGACCCATATATATGATTCCTACAAGAAACTCACTTCAGATCTAAAGACACACACAAATTGAAAGTGAAGGGATGGAGAAAGGTATTCCATGCAAATGGAAATCAAAAGAAAGCCAGGGTAGCAATTCTTATATCAGAAAAAAATACACTTTCTAACAAAGAACTTTGTAAAAAGAAAGAAAGAAGGTCATTACATAATGATCAAGGGATCAGTCCAAGAAGAAGGTATAACTATTGTAAATATGTATGCAACCAACATAGGAGCACCTAAATACATAAAGCAAATCTTAACGGACATAATGGGAGAAATTGATGGTAAGGCAATAATTGTAGGGTATTCTCACTTGCCACTTACATTAATGGACAGATCATCCAGACAGAAAATGAATCAATGAGGATACACTGCCTTAAATGACAGATTAAACCAAATGGACTTCATATATATATATATATATATATTCTGTCCAAAAGCTGCAGAATAAACATTTTTTCAAGTGCACATGGAACATTCTCCAGGATAGATCACATGCTAGGCCACAAAACAAGCCTTGGTAAATTTAGGAAGACTGGAATCATATAAAGTATCTTTTCTGACAACAACTCTATGAGACTAGAAATCAACCAAGAGAAAAAAACTGCAAAAAACACAGACATGTGGAGGTTAAACAATATGCTACTAAACAACAAACATGTCACTGAAGAAATCAAAAAGGAGATATAAAATAACTAAAGATGAATAAAAACAAAAACACAACAATACAAAACATATGGGAGAGGGGCGCCCTTAAGATGGTGGAGGAGTAAGACGTGGAGATCACTTTCCTCCAAACAAATACATGAAAACTACATCTATATATGGAATAAATCCTATGGAACACCTATTGAACGCTGGCAGAAGACCTCAGACTTCCCAAAATGGTCTTGATGCTCTGGCTGGGTGTCAGGCCTGAGCCACTGAGGTGGGACAGCCAAGTTCATGACATTGGTCCACCAGACCTCCTGGCCCCACATAATATCAAATGGTGAAAGCTCTCCCAGAGACCTCCATCTGAACACTAAAACCCAACTCCACTCTACGACCAGCAAGCTACAGTGCTGGACACCCTATGCCAAACAACTAGCAAGACAGGAACACAAACCCACCCAATAACGGAGAGGCTGCCTAAAATGATAAGTTCACAGACACTCCCAAACACACCACCAGATTCGGTCTTGCCTACCAGAAACACAAAATCCAGTCCCATCCACCAGAACAGAGGCATCAGTCCCCTCCACCAGCAAACCCACACAACCCACTGAACCAACATTAACCACTGGGAGCAGGCACCCAAAACAACGGGAATTATGAACCTGCAGCCGGTGAAATGGAGACCCCAAACATAGTAAGTTAAGCAAAACGAGAAGACAGAGAAATACACAGTAGATGAAAGAGCAAGGTAAAAACCCACCAGATCAAACAAATGAAGAGGAAACAGGCAGTCTACATGAAAAACAATTTAGAGTAATGACAGTAAGGATGATCCAAAATCTTGGAAATAGAATGGAGAAAATACAAGAAACATTCAACAAGGACCTAGCAGAACTAAAGAGCAAACAAACAATGATGAACAACACAATAAATGAAATTAAAAATTCTCTGGAAGGAATCAATAGCAGAATAACTGAGGCAGAAAAACGGATAAGTGGCCTGGAAGATAAAACAGTAGAAATACCTACCGGAGAGCAGAAAAAAAAAAAAAAAAAGAATGAAAACATTTGAGGACAGTCTCAGAGATTTCTGGGACAACATTAAACACACCAACATTCAAATTATAGGGGTCCCAGAAGAAGAAGAGAAAAAGAAAGGGACTGAGAAAGTATTTGCAGAGATTATACTTGCAAACATCCCTAATATGGGAAAGGAAATAGTCAAGTCCAGGAAGCTCAGAGAGTCCCATACAGGATAAATCGAAGGCGAAACATGCTGAGAAACATATTAAGCAAACTATCAAAAATTAAATACAAAGAAAAAATATTAAAAGCAACAAGGGAAAAATAACAAATAGCATACAAAAGAATCCCCATAAGGTTAACAGCTGACCTTTCAACAGAAACTCTTCAAGCCAGAAGGGAGTGGCAAGACATATTTAAAATGATGAAAGGGAAAAACCTACAACCAAGATTACTCTACCCAACAAGGATGTCATTCAGGTTCGATGAAGAAATTAAAACGTTTACAGATAAGCAAAACTAAGAGAATTCAGCACCACCAAACGAGCTCTACAACAAATGCTAAAGAAACTTGTCTAGTCAGGAAACATAAGAGAAGGAAAAGACTTAAAATAAAATCCCAAATCAATTAAGAAAATGGTAATAGGAACATACATAACAATAACTACCTTAAATGTAAATGTATTAAATGCTCCAACCAAAAGACATAGACTGGCTGAATGGATACAAAAACAAGACCCATACATATGCTGTCTACAATAGACCCACTTCAGACCTAGGGACACACACAGACTGAAAGTGAGGGGATGGAAAAAGATATTCCATGGAAATGGGAATCTAAAGAAAGCTGGAGTAGCAATTCTTATATAAGACAAAATCGACTTTAAAATAAAGAATTTTATAAGAGACAAAGAAGGACACTACATAATGATCAAGGAATCAATCCAAGAAGAAGATATGACAATTGTAAATACTAATGCACCAAACATAGGAGCACCTCTATACATGAGGCAAATTCTAACAGCCATAAAAGGCGAAATCGACAGCAACACAATCATAGTAGGGGACTTTAACACCCCACTTTCACCAATGGACACATCATCCAAAATGAAAATAAATAAGGAAACACAAGCTTTAAATGATACATTAAACAAGATGGAATTAATTGATATTTATTGGACATTCCATACAAAAACAGGAGATTACACTCTTCTCAAGTGCTCATGGAACATTCTCCAGGATAGATCATACCTTGGGTCACAAATCAAGACTTGGTAAATTTAAGAAAATTGAAATCATATCAAATATCTTTTCTGACCACAACACTATGAGACTAGATATCAATTACATGAACAGACCAATCACAAGCTCTGAAATTGAAACTGTTATAAAAGTCTTCCAAGAAACAAAAGCCCAGGACCAGATGGCTTCACAGGCGAATTCTATCAAACATTTAGAGAAGATCTAACACCTAGCCTTTTAAAACTCTTCCAAAATATAGCAGAGGGAGGAACACTCCTAAACTCGTTCTACGAGACCACCATCACCCTGATACCAAAACCAGCCAAAGATGCCACAAAAAAAGAAAACTACAGGCCAATATCACTGATGAAAATAGATGCAAAAATCCTCAACAAAATACTAGCAAACAGAATCCAACAGCACATTAAAAGGATCACACACCATGATCAAGTGGGGATTAGCCCAGGAATGCAAGGATTCTTCAATATATGCAAATCAATCAATGTGACACATCACATTAAAATTGAAGGGGAGAAACCATATGATCATTTCAATAGATGCAGAAAAAGCTTTTGACAAAATTCAACACCCATTTATATTAAAAACCCTCCAGAAATTAGTCATAGAGGGAACTTACCTCAACATAATAAAGGCCATATATGACAAACCCACAGCCAACATCGTTCTCAATGGTGCAAAACTGAAACCATTTCCACTAAGATCAGAAACAACACAAGGTTGCCCACTCTCACCACTATTATTCAACATAGTTTTGGAAGTTTTAGCCACAGCTATCAGAGAAGAAAAAGAAATAAAAGGAATTCAGATCAGAAAAGAAGAAGTAAAGCTGTCACTGTTTGCAGATGACATGATACTATACATAGAGAATCCTAAAGATGCTACCAGAAAACTCCTAGAGCTAATCAATGAATTTGGTAAAGTAGCAGGATACAAAATTAATGCACAGAAATCTCTGGCATTCCTATACACTAATGATGAAAAATCTGAAAGAGAAATTAAGGAAACACTCCCATTTATCACTGCAACAAAAAGAATAAAATATCTAGGAATAAACCTACCTAAGGAGACAAAAGACCTGTATGCAGAAAACTATAAGACACTGATGAAAGAAATTAAAGATGTTACAAGCAGGTGGAGAGATATACCATGTTCTTGGATTGGAAGAATCAACATTGTCAAAATGACTATACTACCCAAAGCAATCTACAGGTTCAATGCAATCCCTATCAAACCACCAATGGCATTTTTCAGAGAACTAGAACAAAATATTTCACAATTTGTATGGAAACACAAAAGACCCTGAATAGCCAAAGCAATCTTGAGAAAGGAAAACGGAGTTGGAGGAATCAGGGTCCCTGACTTCAGACTAAACTACAAAGCTACAGTAATCAAGACAGTATGGTACTGGCACAAAAAGAGAAATATAGATGAATGGAATGGGATAGAAAGCCCAGAAGTAAACCCATCCACATATGGTCACCTTATCTTTCATAAAGGAGGCAAGAATATACAATGGAGAAAAGACAGCCTCTTCAGTAAGTGGTTTTCAGAAAACTGGACAGCTACATGTGAAAGAATGAAATTAGAACACTCCTTAACACCATACATAAAAGTAAACACAAAATGGATTAAAGACCTAAATGTAAGGCCAGATACTATAAAACTCTTAGAGGAAATCATAGGCAGAACACTCTATGGCATAAATCACAGCAAGATCCTTTTTGACCCCTCTCCTAGAGAAATGGAAATAAAAACAAAACTAAACAAATGGGACCTAATGAAACTTAAAAGCTTTTGCATAGCAAAGGAACCCATAAACAGGAAAAGAAGAGGACCCTCAAAACAGGGGAAAATATTTGCAAATGAAGCAACTGACAAAGGATTAATCTCCAAAATTTACAAGCAGCTCATGCAGCTCAATATCAAAACAACAAGCAACCCAATCTAAAAATGGGCAGAAGACCTAAATAGACATTTCTTCAAAGAAGATATACAGATTTCCAACAAACACATGAAAGGATACTCACACCACTAATCATTAGAGAAATGCAAATCAAAACCACAATGAGGTATCACCTCACACTGGTCAGAATGGCCATCAACAAAATATCTACAAACAATAAATGCTGGAGAGGGTGTGGAGAAAAGGGAACCCTTTTGCACTGTTGGTGGGAATGTAAATTGATACAGCCACTATGGAGAACAGTATGGAGGGTCCTCAAAAAAGTAAAAATAGAACTACCATACGACCCAGCAATCCCACTACTGGGTATTTACCCTGATAAACCATAATTCAAAAAGAGTCATGTACCACAATGTTCATTGCAGCTCTATTTACAATAGGCAGGACGTGGAAGCAACCTAAGTGTCCATTGACAGGTCAATGGATAAAGAAGATGTGGCACATATATACAATGGAATATTTCTCAGTCATAAAAGAAACGAAATTGAGTTATTTGTAGTGAGGTGGATAGACATAGAGACTGTCATACAGAGTGAAGTAAGTCAGAAAGAGAAAAACAAATACCATATGCTAACACATGTATATGGAATGTAAAAAGAAATGGTTCTGAAGAACCTAGGGGCAGGACAGGAATAAAGACACAGACGTAGGGAATGGACTTGAGAACATGTGGTGGGGTGGGGGGAAGGGTAAGCTGGGATGAAGTGAGAGAGTGACATGGACATATATACACTATGAAATGTAAAATAGATAGCTAGTGGGAAGCAGCTGCATAGCACAGGGAGATCAGCTCGGTGCTTTGTGTCCACCTAGGGGGTGGAATAGGGAGGTTGGGAGGGAGACGGAAGAGGGAGGAGATATGGGGATGTATGTGTATGTATAGCTGATTCACTTTGTTATACAGCAGAACCTAACACACCATTGTAAAGCAATTATACTCCAATAAAGATGTTAAAAATAAATCATATGGAATGCAGCAAAAGGGGTTCTAAGAGGGAAGTTTGTAGTGATACAAGCTTGTCTCAAGAAGCAAGAAAAATCACAAATAAAAAATCTAACTTTATAAGTAAAGGAACTAGAAAAAGGAAAACAAACAGCACCCTAAGTTAGTAGAAAGAAAGAAATCATAAATATTTGACCAGAAATAAAAGAAATAGAGACTAAAAAATCAATAGAAAAGATTAATACAATTAAGAGCTCTTTTTTGAACAGAGAAACAAAATTGATAAGCTTTTATCCAGACTCATTAAGAAAAGAAGTGAAATGGCCTGAATCAATAAAATGTAAATGAAAAACAAGTTACAACCAACAGCACAGAAATACAAAGGAGCATACGAGACCACTACAAACAACTATCCAATAAAAGGGACAAACTAGAAGAAATGGACAGTTTCTTAGAAAGGTACAACCTTCCAAGATTGAACCAGGAAGAAATAGAAAATGTGAAAAAACCAATTACCAGTAATGAAATAGAATCAGTGATTTAAACAAAACAAAACAAACAAACAAACAAAACTCCTAACAAACAAAAGCCCTGCACCAGATGGCTTCACAGGTGAATTCTACAAAACATTTAGAGAAGAGTTGACACCTATCCTGCTTAAACAGTTCCAGAAAAATTACAGAGGGAAGAATGCTTGAGAACCCATTCTACAAGGCCAGCATCACCCTGATACCAAAACCAGACAAAGATACCACAAAAAAGAAAATTACATGCCAGTATCATTGATGAACATAAATGCAAACATTCTCAACAAAATATTAGCAAACCAAGTCCAAAAAATATGCTCCAAGGACCATACACCATGCCCAAATGGGACTTATCTCAAGGACGCAAGAATTGCTCCATATCAGCAAGTCAATCAATGTGATATACTATATTAACAGATTGAAGAATGAAAAAACATATGATCTCGATAAATGAAGAAAAAGCTTTGACACAATTAAAAATCCATTTATGATAAAAAACTCTCCAGAAAGCAGTTATAGAGGGAACAAACCTTAACACAGTAAAGGTCCTATATGACAAGCCCACAGTTAACATCACAGCCAAGGGTGAAAAGCTGAAAACATTTCCTCTAAGATCTGGTACAAGACAAGGATGCCCACTCTTGCCACTTTTATTCAATATAATATTGGTAGTTCTAGCCACAACAGACAAGAAAATGATATAAAAAGCATTCAAATCAGAAATGAAAGAACAGCAGTCACTATTTGCAGATGACATGATATTATATACAGAAAATTCTAAAGACACCACTAAAAAACTAGTAGACCTCATCAATGAATTTGGTAAATTTTCAGGATTCATAATTAATATATAAAAATTGGTTGCATTTCTATACATTAACAATGAACCATCAGAAAGAGAAATTAAGGAAACAAATCCCATTTACAATCACATCATAAAGAATAAAATACCAAATATTTTAACCTACCTAAGGAGGTAAAAAAAAAAAAAAACCTACACTTGAACAGTTATAAGACCTTGATGAAGGAAATTAAAGATGAAACAAACAGAAAGATATACCATATTCATGGATTGCAAGAATTAAGATTGTTAAAATGACCATACTATGCAAGGAAATCTACAAATTCAATGCAATCCATAAGAAAATCCTAATGTCATTTTTCACAGAACTAGAACAAATAATTCTAAAAGTGTAGGAAACAACAAAAGACCATGAATAGCCAGAATAATTTTGAGAAGGAAAAACAGACCTAGAATATCACACTCCCTGACATCAAACTATACCACAAAACTATAGTAATCAAAACAGTATGGTATTGGCACAAAAATAGAAATATAGATTAATGGAACAGAATAGAAAGCACAGATTAAAACCCACACACTTACTGTCAATTATTCTATGAAAAAGGGGCAAGAATACACAATGGAGAAAAGACAGGCTCTTCAATGAGTGGTGGTGGGAAAACTGGACACCCATGTGTAAAAGAATGAAATTAAAACATTTAATCAAAACATATACAAAAATACACTCAAAATGGATTAAAGACCTAAATGTAAGACTGCAAACCACAAAACTCCTAGGGGAAAATATAGGCAGAACACTCTTTGAAATAAATCACAGCAATGATCATTTGGTCTCCTAAGTCAAAGGAAATAAAACCAAAAATGAACAAATGGGACCTAAATACACTTTGTGAAACTACACGTTCTAAAGTTTACTCTAAAGCTATGTTAAGCTCTCTGCTCTATAGGCCAGTAAGAGTGAAAGACTTTCAGACTGCATAGAAAGCCTTGTTTCCCATATAGGAAATGAATGGGTCTTTTACAAGCTAAATGAAAAAAATGATTTATGCCCAGTGTTCTTTCAAGTATATGGAGCTTAAGCAAAATGACCAAAGCCGGTAAGTTATTATTCCATACATTGCAAAACTAGTGTTACTAAAGGCTACTTTGTCTTTCTTCAATACACGTTTATAACTCAGAATAAAAGCAAAGCCTTGGGAGGAGCTTCAAGATGGCGGAAGAGTAAGACATGGAGATCACCTTCCTCTCCACAAATACATCAGAAATACATCTACATGTGGAACAGTTCCTACAGGACACCTACTGAACGCTGGGAGGAGACCTCAGACCTCCCAAAAGGCAAGAAACTCCCCACGTACCTGGGTAGGGCAAAAGAAAAACGAAAAAACAGAGACAAAAGAATAGGGACGGGCCCTGCACCAGTGGGAGGGAGCTGTGAAGGAGGAAAGGTTTCCACACACTAGGAAGCCCCTTCATGGGCGGAGACTGCGGGTGGTGGAGGGGGGGAGCTTCAGAGCCATGATGGAGAGTGCAGCAACAGGGGTGTGGAGGGCAAAGCGGAGAGATTCCGGCAGAGAGGAACAGTGCCGACCAGCACTCACCAGCCCGAGAGGCTTGTTTGCTCACCCACCGGGGCGGGCGGGGGCTGGGAGCTGAGGCTCAGGCTTTGGTTGGATCCCAGGGAGAGGAATGGGGTTGGCAGCTTGAACACAGCCTGAAGGGACTAGTGCACCACAGCTAGCCGGGAGAGAGTCCGGGAAAATGCCTGGACCTGCTGAAGAGGCAAGAGACTTTTTCTTCCCTCTTTGTTTCCTGGTGCGCAAGGAGAGGGGATTAAGAGCGACACTTAAAGGAGCTCCAGAGATGAGCGCGAGCTGCGGCTATCAGCACAGACCCCAGAGACGGGCATGAGACACTAAGGCTGCTGCTGCAGCCACCAAGAAGCCTGTGTGCAAGCACAGGTCACTCTCCACACCTCCTCTTCCGGGAGCCTGTGCAGTCTGCCACAGCCAGGGTCCCAGGATCCAGGGACAACTTCCCCGGAAGAACACACGGCACGCCTCAGGCTGGTGCAACGTCACACCGGCCTCTGCTGCCACAGGATCACCCCGCATCCGTACCCCTCCCTCCCCGCGGCCTGAGTGAGCCAGAGCCCCCGAATCAGCTGCTCCTTTAACCCCGTCCTGTCTGAGCGAAGAACAGATGCCCTCAGGTGACCTACATGCGGAGGCGGGTCCAAATCCAAAGCTGAACCCCAGAAGCTGTATGAACAAAGAAGAGAAAGGGAAATTTCTCCCAGCAGCCTCAGGAGCAGCAGATTAAATCTCCACAATCAACTTGATATACCCTGCATCTGTGGAATACCTGAATAAACAACGAATCATCCTAAATTGAGGAGGTGGACTTTGGGAGCAAAGATATATATATTTTTCTCTTTCTGTGAGTGTGTATGTGTATGCTTCTGTGTGTGATTTTGTCTGTATAGTTTGCTTTTACCGTTTGTCCTAGGGTTCTGTCCATCTGGGTTTTTTGTTTTGTTTTTGTTTTTTTACTTAAAAATTTTTTTTTCTTAATAATTATTTTTTATTTTAATAACTTTATTTTATTTTACTTTATTTTTTATTTTATTTTATCTTCTTTCTTTCTTTCTTTCTTTCTTTCTTTCTTTCTTTCTTTCTTTCTTTCTTTCTTTCTTTCTTTATAGTTTTTCTCCCTTATATTCTGAGCCGTGTGGACGAAAGTCTCCTGGTGCTCCAGCCAGGCATCAGGGCTGTGCCTCTGAGGTGGGAGAACCAACTTCAGGACGGGTCCACAAGAGACCTCTCAGCTCCACATAATATCAAACAGTGAAAATCTCCCAGAGATCTCCATCTCAACACCAAGAGGCAGCTTCATTCAATGACCAGCAAGCTACAGTGCTGGACACCCTGTGCCAAACAACTAGCAAGACAGGAACACAACCCCATCCATTAGCAGAGAGGCTGCCTAAAATCATAATAAGGCCACAGACACCCCAAAACACACCACCAGACGTGGACCTGTCCACCAGAAAGACAAGATCCAGCCTCATCCACCAGAACACAGGCACTAGTCCCCTCCACCAGGAAGTCTACACAACCCACTGAACCAACCTTAGCCACTGGGGACAGACACAAAAAACAACGAGAACTACGAACCTGCAGCCTGGGAAAAGGACACCCCAAACACAGTAAGTTAAGCAAAATGAGAAGACAGAAAAACACACAGCAGATGAAGGAGCAAGCTAAAAACCCACCAGACCTAACAAATGAAGAGGAAATAGCAAGTCTACCAGAATAATGATAGTAAAGATGATACAAAATCTTGGAAATAGAATGGAGAAAATACAAGAAACGTTTAACAAGGACCTAGAAGAACTAAAGAGCAAACAAACAACGATGAACAACACAATAAATGGAATTAAAAATTCTCTAGAAGGGATCAATAGCAGAATAACTGAGGCAGAAGAACAGATACGTGACCTGGAAGATAAAATACTGAAAATAACTACTGAAGAGCAGAATAAAGAAAAAAGAATGAAAAGAACTGAGGACAGTCTCAGAGACCTCTGGGACAACTTTAAATGCACAAACATTCGAATTATAGGGGTCCCAGAAGAAGAAGAGAAAAAGAAAGGGACTGAGAAAATATTTGAAGAGATTATAGTTGAAAATTTCCCTAATATGGGAAAGGAAATAGTTAATCAAGTCCTGGAAGCACAGAGAGTCCCATACATGATAAATCCAAGGAGAAACACGCCAAGACACATATTAATCAAACTATCAAAAATTAAATACAAAGAAAACATATTAAAAGCAGCAAGGGAAAAACAACAAATAACACACAAGGGAATCCCCATAAGGTTAACAGCTGATCTTTCAGCAGAAACTCTGCAAGCCAGAAGGGAGTGTCAGGACATATTTAAAGTGATGAAGGAGAAAAGCCTACAACTAAGATTACTCTACCCAGCAAGGATCTCAATCAGATTTGATGGAGAAATTAAAAGCTTTACAGACAAGCAAAACTAAGAGAATTCAGCACCACCAAACCAGCTTTACAACAAATGCTAAAGGAACTTCTCTAGGCAGGAAAAACAAGAGAAGGAAAAGACCTACAATAACAAACGCAAAACAATTAAGAAAATGGGAATAGGAACATACATATCGAAAATTACCTTAAATGTAAGTGGATTAAATGCTCCCACCAAAAGACAGAGACTGGCTGAATGGATACAAAAACAAGACCCGTATATATGCTGTCTACAAGAGACCCACTTCAGACCTAGGGACACACACAGACTGAAATTGAGGGGATGGAAAAAAAATTCCATGCAAATGGAAATCAAAAGAAAGGTGAAGTAGCAATTCTCATATTGGACAAAATAGACTTTAAAATAAAGACTATTACAAGAGACAAAGAAGGACACTACATAATGATCAAAAGATGGATCCAAGAAGAAGATATAACAATTGTAAATATTTATGCACCCAACATTGGAGCACCTCAATACATAAGGCAAATACTAACAGCCATAAAAGGGGAA
Organism: Balaenoptera musculus; assembly: GCF_009873245.2. NCBI lineage: Eukaryota > Metazoa > Chordata > Mammalia > Artiodactyla > Balaenopteridae > Balaenoptera > Balaenoptera musculus. The sequence goes on from NC_045792.1 coordinate 26,322,411, forward strand.
ATCGAGAGTAACACAATCATAGTAGGGGACTTTAACACCCCACTCTCACCAACGGACAGATCTTCCAAAATGAAAATAAATAAGGAAACACAAGCTTTAAATGATACATTAAACAAGATGGACTTAATTAATATTTATAGGACATTCCATCCAAAATCAACAGAATACACATTCTTCTCAAGTGCTCATGGAACATTCTCCAGGATAGATCATATCTTGGGTCACAAATCAAGCCTTGGTAAAGTTAAGAAAATTGAAATCATATCAAGTATCTTTTCCGACAACAATGTTATGAGACTAGACATCAATTACACGAAAAAATCTGTAAAAAATACAAGCACATGGAGGCTAAACAATACACTACTTAATAACCAAGAGATCCCTGAAGAAATCAAAGGGGAAATCAAAAAATACCTAGAAACAAATGACAATGAAAACAAGATGACCCAAGACCTAAGGGATGCAGCAAAAGCAGTTCTAAGAGAGAAGTTTATAGCAATACAATCCTACCTCAAGAAACAAGAAACATCTCAAATAAGTAACCTAACCTGACTCCTAAAGCAATTAGAGAAAGAAGAACAAAAAACCCCAAAGTTAGCAGAAGGAAAGAAATCATAAAGATCAGTTCAGAAATAAATGAAAAAGAAATCAAGGAAACGATAGCAAAGATCAATGAAAATAAAAGCTGGTTCTTTGAGAAAATAAACAAAATTGATAAACCATTAGCCGGGCTTATCAAGAAAAAAGGGGAGAAGACTCAAATCAATAGAATGAGAAATGAAAAAGGAGAAGTAAGAACTGACACTGCAGAAATACAAAGGATCGTGACAGATTGCTACAAACAACTCTATGCCAATAAAATGGACAACCTGGAAGAAATGGACAAATTCTTAGAAAAGCACAACCTGCCGAGACTGAACCAGGAAGGAATAGAAAATATGAACAGCCAATCACAAGCACTGAAATTGAAACTGTGATTAAAAATCTTCCAACAAACAAAAGCCCAGGACCAGATGGCTTCATAGGTGAATTCTACCAAACATTTAGAGAAGAGATAACACCTATCCTTCTCAAACTCTTCCAAAATATTGCAGAGGGAGGAACACTCCCCAATTCATTCTATGAGGCCACCATCACCCTGATACCAAAACCAGACAAAGATGTCCCAAAGAAAGAAAACTACAGGTGAATATCACTGATGAACATAGATGCAAAAATCTTCAACAAAATACTAGCAAACAGAATCCAACAGCACGTTAAAAGGATCATACACCATGATCAAGTGGGGTTTATTCCAGGAATGCAAGGATTCTTCAATATATGCAAATCAATCAACGTGATACACCATATTAACAAATTGAAGGAGAAAAACCATATGATCATTTCAATAGATGCAGAGAAAGCTTTCGACAAAATTCAACACCCATTTATGATAAAAGCCCTGAAGAAAGTAGGTGTAGAGGGAACTTTCCTCAACATAATAAAGGCCATATATGACAAACCCACAGCCAACATCGTCCTCAATGGTGAAAAACTGAAACCATTTCCACTAAGATCAGGAACAAGACAAGGTTGCCCACTCTCACCACTATTATTCAACATAGTTTTGGAAGTTTTAGCGAAAGCAATCAGGAAAGAAAAAGAAATAAAAGGAATCCAAATCGGAAAAGAAGAAGTAAAGCTGTCACTGTTTGCAGATGACATGATACTATACATAGAGAATCCTAAAGATGCTACCAGAAAACTACTAGAGCTAATCAATGAATTTGGTAAAGTAGCAGGATACAAAATTAATGCACAGAAATCTCTTGCATTTCTATACACTAATGACGAAAAATCTGAAAGTGAAATTAAGAAAACACTCCCATTTACCATTGCAACAAAAAGAATTAAATATCTAGGAATAAACCTACCTAAGGAGAAAAGAGACCTGTATGCAGAAAATTATGTCACTGATGAAAGAAATTAAAGATGACACAAATAGATGGAGAGATATACCATGTTCTTGGATTGGAAGAATCAACATTGTCAAAATGACTCTACTACCCATAGCAATCTACAGATTCAATGCAAGCCCTATCAAACTACCCCTGGCATTTTTCACAGAACTAGAACAAAAAATTTCACAATTTGTATGGAGACACAAAAGACCCCGAATAGCGAAAGCAATCTTGAGAACGAAAAATAGAGCTGGAGGAATCAGGCTCCCTGACTTCAGACTATACTACAAAGCTACAGTAATCAAGACAGTATGGTACTGGCACAAAAACAGAAATATAGATCAATAGAACAGGATAGAAAGCCCAGAGATATACCCATGCACGTATGGTCACCTTATCTTTGGTAAAGGAAGCAAGCATATAGAGTGGAGAAAAGACAGCCTCTTCAATAAGTGGTGCTGCGAAAACTGGACAGTTACATGTAAAAGTATGAAATTAGAACACTCCCTAACACCATACACAAAAACAAACTTAAAGTGGATTAAAGATCTAAATGTAAGGCCAGACACTATCAAACTCTTAGAGGAAAACATAGGCAGAACACTCTGTGACATAAATCACAGCAAGATGCTTTTTGACCCAGCTCCTAGAGAAATGGAAATATAAACAAAAATAAACAAATGGGACCTAATGAAACTTAAAAGCTTTTGCACAGCAAAGGAAACCATAAACAAGACAAAAAGACAACCCTCAGAATGGGAGAAATTATTTGCAAATGAAGCAACTGACAAAGGATTAATCTCCAAAATTTACAAGCAGCTCATTCAGCTCAATAACAAAAAAACAAACAACCCAATCCAAAAATGGGTAGAAGACCTAAATAGACATTTCTCCAAAGAAGATATACAGATTGCCAACAAACACATGAAAGAATGCTCAACATCATTAATCATTAAAGAAATGCAAATCAAAACTACAATGAGATATCATCTCACACCGGTGAGAATGGCCATCATCAAAAAATCTAGAAACAATAAATGCTGGAGAGGGTGTGGAGAAAAGTGAACACTCTTGCACTGTTGGTGGGAATGTAAATTGATACAGCCACTATGGAGAACAGTATGGAGGTTCCTTAAGAAACTAAAAATAGAACTACCATACGACCCAGCAATCCCCCTACTGGGCATATACCCTGAGAAAACCATAATTCAAAAAGAGTCATGTACCAAAATGTTCATTGCAGCTCTATTTACAATAGCCAGGACGTGGAAGCAACTGAAGTGTCCATCATCAGATGATTGGATAAAGAAGATGTGGCACATATATACAATGGAATATTACTCAGCCATAAAAAGAAACGAAATTGAGTTATTTGTAGTGAGGTGGATGGACCTAGAGTGTGTCATACAGAGTGAAGTAAGTCAGAAAGAGAAAAACAAATACAGTATGCTAACACATATATATGGAATGTAAGCGGAAAAAAAAAAGGTCATGAAGAACCTAGTTGCAAGATGGGATTATAGATACAGACCTACTAGAGAATGGACTTGAGGATATGGGGAGGGGGAAGGGTAAGCTGTGACAAAGTGAGAGAGTGGCATAGACATATATACACTACCAAACGTAAAATAGATAGCTAGTGGGAAGCAACTGCATAGCACAGGGAGATCAGCTCTGTGCTTTGTGACCACCTAGAGGGGTGGGATAGGGAGGGTGGGAGGGAGGGAGACACAAGAAGGAAGATATATGGGAACATATGTATATGTATAACTGATTCACTTTGTTATAAAGCAGAAACTAACACACCATTGTAAAGCAATTATACTCCAATAAAGATTTTTTTAAATAAACAAAAAACAACAAAAAATAAAATAAAAATAGAAAAATTAAAAAATATTAAAAAATAAAAACAGAAATATAAGTAAAACAATAAAACAAAACACACACACACACACACACACACAAAATTCCCTGCGTCCTCCACTATCAGTGTCCTTGCCCCCATGGTGAGCCACGGACAACCCCCACCTCCCCAGGAGGCCCTTCAAGACCTCTAGGTAGGTCTCTGGACCTGCTGTGTCAGCCCCACTTCTGCGTGTGTTCCTCCCACCAGCGTCTGCTCCTGAATCTTCCCTGAACCACACATGCCTGCAGAGGCCAGCAAGGGTGCAGGTGTTGATGGGTGTGGCTGTCAGGGCCTGCGCAGCTGGAGGAGGCTTTGGAGGGCTGGTGCTTGGGCCAACTGGGACGCACATGGCCAGAGGGGGCTTTGCCAGGGGTGGTGCTCAGACCCGTCAGGGTCCACAGGGCTGGAGGGGGCTTTGGTTTGCATGGTGCTAGGGCCCACTGGGGCCTGCACAATTCGGGGAGGCTTTGGCTTGAGGGGCAGGTGAGCCTACTCGGGCATGCACCCCAGCTACTTCTCATGGAGGCGGGGGACAACGGGTGGGGAAGGGCATTGCAATGGCAGCCCCACCCCTTGCATACCTTGCTTCTATTGTGGCCCAGGCTTCCTCCGCAAACATCCTGACTGTGAAGCTCCCATTCCCTCAGGCTGTCTCCTCATCATCAACATCCGACCCCTCCTGGGTTCACTCTCCAAACCCCACCTCCCAGCACCCAGCCCTCCTTGGCACCAAGAGACACGACTCAGGTTGGGGTGTACAGCACGGACCTT